>NC_142169.1:26147500-26747500 GCF_029865625.1 Vigna umbellata
TCTTCCACTGTAGAAAAGATAAAAACAAACTCAGAAATGGCGGTTACTGTTAGTGTCCCCAGTCATTCCTCAACACTCTGCTTTTCTTCTACTATAAACAAACTCCTTATTTCTTTCTTTCTTCCGATTGGTAATGATTTCTCTAACGATTTACGAGTTCTCTCACGGTTAATTGTTGTATGATGATTTTTCTTCTTTTTGTGATTGTGGTCGTTTATTTAATTTGACACTTGCGAGGTTTTATATTATCGCCTGTGGAGTTCGATTTTGTGACGTTGATTAATTTATTAAAATTTTAATCGGCTGATGTATTAATTCCGATAACGTCGTGGTCTAATCTAACCTTGTCAGTTTTTTTATTTTATTTTTAATTTTTTAATTTCTCTTGGTTTCCTTTTATAACCGATTCGAATTGAACCTAATAAAATAGGAAAGCTATCGCTATTGATTGTGAAATCAGAAAATTCGGTATGAATTAAATGAATATGAATTGGGAATTAGGAATTAGGAAAAGGTGTTGATTGCGGTTTGAATTGAATGTGTGACAGTATTGTTGCGGAGGAGAGGTTTTTGAGGCGGCATGGGGAGTAGGGTTAAGCAGGGGAGGAGATTGCGGAAGATGATGAAGTGTCTGTGTGTGAGGGAGCCGGTGAAAGGTGAGGATGAAAGGGTTCCTTCCTCGGAATCTCTTGGAATCAGGGAATTTTATTCATCAACAGCGAGTGGGCGTTCTGGCCTCGATGGAGAAATTGAGATGTTGGGGTCTGATTCTAGTAAAATAGACGAAACTGAATTGTCTTTGCGTGAGAGTGGCATCTTGGACAATGAGGTTGGTTTCTTCAAAAATCCCTTGTTTTCTTCATTTGATGATACCCTGAATCATAACTTAGATTTTGATGTACTATGCTTTGCTCTTACTTACTCCAGAGAGATCCAAGTCCTTTGGTTCTTTGTTAAGTTATTCACAGATTATATCAACTTTCAGAATTTTCGGTGTGACTTTTATTTGTGGATAGTTGAGAGCCCTCAGTGTCTATTTAACTAACGGTATTTAAAAAATTATTTGGTCTCGTTTCATTTTATCATGTGTGTGTTATGGAGAACCCTAGGTTTCTTTCAGATGGCTGACATATGTGGCTGTTTGATGATCAAATTTATTGGACTTGATTCGGATCTTGTACATGCTTGCAGGAAGCTAGTGCTCTGTTAGGAAGAGATGAATATCATAAAGGGAATATAGAAGCTGCTTTACGTGTTTATGAGAAAATAAATATAGGCGCTGTGACTTCCAAGATGAAAATTTCCCTTGCGAAAAGCAGAGAACGCCCCAAAAAGCACTCCCATTATTATGCTACTCCCCCAATGTCCATGTACACGGCTGGATTACTGTTGGAAGCAATTTTCCTAAAATCGAAATGCTTACAGGCTCTAGGGAGGTTTAAAGGTACCCTCACTGCTTATTTATTCATAGATCTGCTCATTGTTCTATAGTTTAAAGGAACCTGTGGTTTTTCTTACATATTTTCTTTTTGAACTGAAATTCCGCTCATTGAAAAGACTTGTATGTCTGTCATGCATGTGCTTTTGATTTTAACTTGATGTGCATGCATTGGTCTTGTATCTGCTATGCATAGTGATCCCCTTTAATTTATTCTCATCACAATGGAACATATAGTGGTTTTTCCGATTTACTTGAACATTTTTTCACACTATCTACCTTGGTCCATCTTTCGAATGGATAATTAATGCAGTAATGGTCAAGCACCCCAGAAACTGGAATGTTAAAACTTTAGGTTTTGCAGGGAGATTGAAGAAGTTTGAACGTTAAGTTAAAACTTTCGTTTTGTACAGGAAGATAAAATGTTATCTAAATTATTTTCAATCTTCTTGCAGAAGCTGCCCAAACTTGTATAGTTATTCTGGACACATTTGAATCTTCATTCCCTGAAGGCTTGCCTCAAAACTTCGGCAACGAGGGTAAATTGCAGGAGACTTTGAGTAAGGTAGTTGAGCTACTTCCAGATTTGTGGAAATTTGCTGATTCTCCCCGTGATGTTATTTTGTCTTACCGGCGTGCACTCCTACACAAATGGAATCTTGATGCCAAAACCATAGCAAGGATTCAGAAAGAATTTGTTGTTTTTCTTCTGTATAGTGGAGGGGAAGCAATCCCCTCGAATCTTCGTTCCCATATGGACAACTCTTTTGTACCTAGAAATAACTTAGAAGAGGCTATACTCCTTCTAATGATTTTGCTAAGAAAAATTACTCTAAATAAACTTGAGTGGGATCCATCAATTTTGGATCACCTTGCATTTGCCCTATCTGTTTCAGGGGACTTGACAGCTTTAGCCAATCAATGGGAAGAATTACTCCCTGGGACTGTCAATCGTAGAGAAAGATACCAGGCCTTATCACTTTGTTATTATGGAGCAGGTAAGGACTTGGTAGCATTGAATCTTCTTAGAAAATTGTTGAGTAAAGAGGACCCAAAACATGTTCCCTCTTTGTTAATTGCTTCTAAGATTTGTTGTGAGAACCCTGATCTTGCAAAAGATGGGGCAAGCTTAGCTCGCAAGGTGCTTGAGAACTTGGATGGGAAATGTAATCAGTTGGAAGGTCTTTCTAGTTGCTTACTTGGTGTTTCACTTTCAACACACTCAAAATTTTGTATTTCTAATTCTGAGAGGGTTGAGAGACAATCCGAGGCACTACATTCTCTGGAAACTGCACACAAAGTGACTGGAATGAGTAACCCCCTTGTAATATACAGTTTGAGTTTAGAATATGCAGAGCAAAGGAAGTTGGATGCGGCACTTCATTATTCAAGATGCTTTCTAAACTTGGAAGCTGGGTCTAGTGTTAAAGGGTGGTTATTGTTAGCCCGAATATTATCAGCTCAAAAACAGTTCTTAGAGTCTGAATCTATCCTCAATGAGGCCTTGGATCAGACTGGAATATGGGATCAAGGAGAGTTACTACGAACAAAAGCTAAACTACAAATAGTGCAGGGCCAGTTAAAAACTGCCATTGAAACATATACTCACCTTCTTGCTATTCTCCTAGTTCAGAGAAAGACGTTTGGTTCAAGGAAGACGCTATATAAGGTTGGTTGGCTGTAATGCTGATTAATTTATAATACAGAGTTGATATTGCCAGTTGAGTTTATTTTTTATTTTTGGCTTTCTGCTTAACCCTTCTTTCTCATGCTTTTTTGTAACAGGACTACATAGATCATGCTAGGAACATGGAAATAGAAATATGGCATGATCTTGCGTATGTTTACATAAGTCTGTCACGATGGCATGATGCAGAGGTGTGTCTTTCGAAATCTAAGGCCATCAAACTATACTCTGCTTCTAGATGTCATGCAATAGGTAATTAATATGGTTTATTTTTGAGTTCATGAATTGTGGAAAGGACCTATATGGTTTATAATCACTTGGGAAAATGGCAGATATTGTCGAAATTCTAAATAGTACTTTTGGCTATAGTTAGTTGTATAATAAGTTAGATGCACTGAGGTGCCAAAATACAGGTGCTTTAAACAGTAAAACCATGTTTTATGTTGGCTGAATTGTTAAATGGTTAATAAATGATAATTGTTGGAAGTTTCACATCAACAAGGTCAATTCAAAGTATATATATGAATGTAAACATCATTTTACAAGTGGGGATGTGTTAGGTTTAAAATCAACTTTTTAGCTGTTGTTATGTTTATTTGGTTGGTATTAATGGGTTTTGTTGGATATCGCAGGTAGTATGTACGAAGCAAAGGGGGTTCACGAAGAGGCTTTAAGAGCTTTTCGTGATGCTTTGAATATAGATCCCGGACATGTCCCTAGCTTGATCTCTACTGCGGTGGTCCTTAGGCAGTGCAGTAATCGGTCAAATCCTGCTATCAGAAGCTTTCTGATGGATGCACTACGGCATGACAGATATAACGCTTCTGCATGGTATAATCTTGGCATTTTCCACAAGGACGAGGGTACAATGCTAGAAGCTGCAGAATGTTTTGAGACAGCCAACTTTCTTGAAGAATCGGCTCCAGTTGAACCTTTCAGATGACTCACTCAGCGTACATTATTGTTATTCTGTCTCACTCTTTTCATAAATTCATGTACCAACACTCCCTCTCACACTGTCATATTATTCAGGTAAAAGTGAGGTGAGTTTGGTTTTGTTTTCTATTTGGCGCCGGTCTTGTTCACAAATTAGTAGGATACCATACCCATAAATTTTAAACAAGAAAAGAATGCTAAAAAAGAAAGAGTGTTGTTAGTTAATGTGTTACCGACACTCCTTTCACGTATGATTTCCATGTGTTCCCGAGTTCAATAAGAAAAGCATGCTTCATGATTTGCTTTTTCTTCGTTGTCATCAGCTGCTGCTGCTGCTGCTGCTTTTTTTTCCTTTCCTATTTTAGTTGTCGAACAAGCTAGGCATCTTCGTTGAATTGAATACAATCTCTTTTAGGCTGTGTTCGCATGCGCGGATTTAACTGTTCACGGTAATTTGTGAGCGACGATAGAGAGAGGTAAGCGTGTTCGTTTGGACCGATTTACGCGGATGGAAAAGGATGGATTTGCGGGATGGCACGATTTTAACAATCTTCGCATAAGTGAGATGATTTGCGCGGATTGTTACCCATTTACGCAATTGCCCTGAACCATTTCCGTAATACCCTGTACATATTTACATAAAACTGAAGGTGGTGTAATCGGTGAAGGTGGTGTAATCGGTTATTGGAGGGTGTAACCGGTTACGCTGAATACCATGAAAAGGAAGCCATATGTAATCGGTTACGCACTGAGTAACCGGTTACCAGCAGTGCAAAATTTCTGCTCCTGTAATTGAAAAAGCCGCATGAAGGAGAGGAAGGTGGACGATGCCGGAGCCTGGACGATGCACCACGGATGGCCTGCAGGTTGTTCTTCTTCTTCACATACCAGCATGAAGGTGAGGAAGGTGGAGGAAGGTGGAGGACGGTGGATGATGGTGGAGGCTGGACGTAGCAGAGGATAGGATGCAGCCAGGTGTTCTCATGTTGCACAATACTGGATTCTTTTCCCAACTGGATGTGATGGTGGCTGCAGCTGCTGGAATGAAGACTGTGAAGGTGGTTGCAGTTGTTTCAATTCCAAACTGCTGGACCGTGAGGTTGCCTTTGTCCAGCTCTACTCTTCCATGAAGTGAATGAATCCTCCTTTCTTCCATCCAAGCCATGAGAAGCATCCCTCCAAAGAGATAAAAACCGTGAACTTGGTGGCTCTCTTACTTCAACAAATTCAACACTTTGCATGCCAAGCCATCAACTCCACTTCCTCTCCCTTCTTTTACGTGAGGTGCAGCCAGAAAATGGAGAAAGCCGTGAGGTGCCCCTTCTCCATCTAGCTTATGGGTTTTTAATTCATAAGCCAAAGTGGTGGCTCCCGTTTAGTCAAAATAAAATGTTGAAGGTTGTAGCCTTGGACTTTGCAAAAGTAATGAGGGGACCATTTAAACAAAATTCAGACTTTTCTTGGAGTTCCTACATTATATGCTTCCAAGTAGGCCATTACCTTATTTTTCATGTGCCACTTTCCTCTTCTTTGGACGTTTTCAAACATGGTGGCCCCCCTCCTTTTGATTCCACTCCAATGTGCTGAAATGCTTTGCCCAAAACAATATGTGGCCGTGTGGCCGTGAGCTATAATGGATGTGTGAAATATGCCTTCCTGCATGGGGCCGTGTGGTTTCCCTTCATAATACTAATTCAGCACTTTTGCATTTTGGAGTTCCTTGACTTTTCAACAATTGTGGCCCCTTTCTTCCTTATTCCAATTAATAGATTTGCCAAAAAATGAATTGTTAGTGGTACCAAATGATATTGGAAAACCATGAGCTGCAACAATACCAAAACGTGATGGTCACTTTTTTTATATTCCAAACTATGTGTTGGATGCTTGCCAATTTAAGTTTGCCGTGTACACTTCATCATTGAATTCCAATGTATTTCCGATAATGTATTCCATGACTTCAATGTCTTTATTGTGGTTTGTAAGTGACTTTGAAATCTTAAATTATGTTAAAATTTTCCTAAACATTTTAAAATATATTTATTTTACTACATTATAACTTTTATAATTTTTAAACAATATTTTTAACAATTATTAATAATTTTTTATCTCTTTATAAACTTTTTTACAATTAAATATAACATTACAAAATAACATTTTATAATACTTTTATAAGAAGGACAATTTGGTAATCTATATTTTCTACCAATTAAATTAATTTTTAAAATCAATCACATCAATCAAATCCTACACTAATTCTCACAAACTTTCCTTCTAAATCCACTCTCAATTAACCTCAAATCCACTCAAAAAAACAACAAAAAAATTACCCTCAAATCCACTCAAATCCACTCAAATCATCTCCCCCAAATCATCTCCCTTAAATCCCTTAAAAAAAACTCAGCCTTAAGGATATGTTTGGATAATCCTTTTCTATAAATAGTTTTACTGAAATTCTTTCATATCAGTTTTTAAAATTTGATTTTTTATGTTTAAACCAGTTAGAATTTACGAAAAGTTTATTTTAGTTTTTAAAAATTATTTGAATAAAATATTACAATAAATGAAAATAACATCAATGCTTACGGCTAAAGGTGACATGTACCCACAAAAACTGTTAGAGAACGGGAGACCCAAGGATGTGCCACTGTCGGATTTGACTCGACTTTTTGAGTAAAATAACATCGTTAAAATCGTTCATGATCCGCGACACATCTATCATGAATGTACTGCAGTTTTTCAGGCAAAAAAGTTTAAACATTACAATTTATTCATTGTTGCTCTTGTTTCTTTGACATGGAAATGAAGTTTGAATTGAATTAGTATGACCTATTAATTCTAATTTCGTATTGGTAATTTCACATGATAAATGCATATGATTACAGACAAACATATTAATTTCACATGATAAATACCTATTAAGTCTAAGTGGTTTTTAATTTTTATTCTAAATCCTTAACATTGGTAATTTCACGTTTAAGTACTATAATATATTTCTCCTTCCATTTTTTGTTTAGACTGACACTATTTTTTTCGTAAATATCTCCATTTAAACATTTAAAATAGATAAAGAAATGTAACGTTATGGGAGGAAATATGTAATAAGAATTTGAACATTTGAGAATGGGAAGAATTCAAATTGGAAAGGAAAAGGATGCATGCCTAGAGAGGATAACCGACAGACTGGGGACAAATGTGAGTGAAAATGCTCAAACAGAAATAGACAAATGCACCCTCAATAGTTCCTGTCTGTTATCTTCAAACTCAAACACAAACACAAAACAGTTTGAATCTGGCACTGTTACTTCCTCTTTTTTTTTTTTTTAAATTTCCATTAAGAGAGCTAAACAAGATAGAAAATAAAAAATGTAACAAAATCAAATTATTTGAGTTAAGTGAAATAAAAAAAAATGATGTAAAGGGTAAAACTATATATCTGTAGTTTCAAAGAAAAAATACATTTTTTTAATGAATTACTATTTCCTTTTACTTTTAATGAATTTTTTTATATAAATTTTGCTAAAATGAAATAAAGTCGGATAAAAAAATCCAAATGTGTTTGATTAGGAATAAAAGAAAAGAAAACAATATTTTCTTTTTAAGAATTTACAGGTTTACCTTTTGGACTTTTTTTCTGTTTATTTGACTTTCATTTTTATTTTGTTAAATCGCGTTTGGGGTGAGCTTCTTGAGTGGGAGCAAGCAGAGCAGTGTGAAGCAGCTGTGCTTAGAAACAGTTCCCAACAAAAGTCACTTGTGATGGTGAGCGGATGCAAAGAGGGCAAAAGTGTTATTTCAACTCTTCACAAAACCCATTTTCTCTTCTTTCCACCTTTCCCCAAAATCAAACCAACAAAATTTTCTCATTTCTTTGCTTTACTTTCTTTTCACACACCCTTTCCATTGTACCAAAGACTAACAGATAACACAGCACAATAGCTGCTCAAGAAGACCTTCATATTCTCTGATTGGAGAGAGACACAGAGAGATGGAAAGTGTGAATGGGAAGAGAGAACAGGAAGAAGCAGGGCCTTCAGATGGAACCAAACAAGAAATGACTGAGAAAGTGAGTGATGCTTTGGATGATGGTAAAGTGGAGGAGGAAGAAGTCGACGAGGAGGAAGAAGGAGGCATTGGAGTTAGTAAAAATGGTTTCTTTGTTCCTGGGCCTCTTGTTTCTCTCAGGGAGCAGATCGAACGGGACAAGGTTTTTATGATCTTCACCTTTTTTTTTCTTTCACGTATTTCCCACCTAGCCTCCTTCATGTTGTGATTTGTGGGCTAGCGGAAAGATTGACGTTTTCTGGGTTTTGAATGGGGTTTTAGTGTCATCCATTATGTGAAGAATCCACCCTTAAACCGTAAAGCTGCATTTTCAAGTAGTTTAAGTGTTTAAAAAGGAATTGCCAAACAAAGGGAAACGATGTAGCTCTGTAAACTGTGTACAAAATGGTTCAACTGGTTTTAAGTACTTTTAAACCGTTTTATTTGAAGCTTTTGAGATGTGAGCTTTTCGGGAAGCAGTGAATGGCTAAATTGTTCATGTTGTATTGGATTTTATTTGTTTAACACATGCTGCGTATGATATCCAAGGGGTTTATCTCATAGGCAAATGACACCATTGGTCAATAAAGTGAATCCTACTAATGTTCTAACAGAGTAGTTATTTTTACTGGTATTTTTCTGATTTTGAGTTTACTTGTTTCTGTGTAGGAGGATGAAAGCCTAAGGAGGTGGAAGGAGAAGCTGCTGGGTTGCTTGGAAAGTTTAGAGGGTTTGTTTGAGTTTTGTTTAGCACTCATGTTTATGTTTCTTAGAACTTTTTGATTGCCTCTACTCAACTTCTTTCCTTGTACAGGTCAATTGGATCCTGAAGTGAAATTCCACTCCATAGGAATCATTTCTGAGGATTTTGCTGAAATTGTTACTCCTTTACCTGTGGACGAAAGTCGGAATGGTTGTACTCTATTCACTCTCCGAGAGGGATCTCGCTATCAGCTTAAGCTAAAATTTAGTGTTCTGCACAACATTGTGTCTGGTTTGACATACTCCAATACTGTGTGGAAAGGAGGGCTTCAAGGTACAATATCAACACTCTACCCTGTTTCTGTTGCTAGATAATCTGGAATATGTAACTTTGTGAACCAAAGTCTTAAGTTCCAGTATGTTTGAGAAGCAATTGAAATAGTACTAAGTATTGGGTGATTTAGGTTTGGTGTAAAAGACTGTCTTTTGAATGATCAAGGTTTTTGTTGTTTTACCTTTATGCTTTATTATCTCCATGATGGAGGACAAAGGTAGCACTACAAGGAAGTCTCAAAATTTAATTAAGTATTGTAAATGTCCCTTCTAGGGAATGAATTTTACTTCAGTTTTAGCAGCACAGAACTTTATATTAAAAACAAAGGGTTAACCCTGAGATTGAATGTCTCAAAAATGCTTATTAGTCGTCAAACAAAAGCTTGTTTTCTAGAGTAAGAAATTTTATGTGGTGTGTATGGTACATATAGCATATAAATTATAACATGATTGATGGTGATAATTAAGTTGGATTACTGTTTTATATATTGGCATATATTCTAAGAAATTGACCAAATGGATATGATTTCTTTTTGAAAATTTCAAATGATAATTTGGTTTTATTCTTGGATTTTTCAGTTGATCAGAGCAAAGGAATGTTGGGTACTTTTGCTCCTCAAAAGGAGCCATATGTGTATACCTTGAAGGAGGACACCACTCCCTCTGGTGCACTTGCAAGGGGTGTTTATTCAGCCAAACTAAAGGTATTTCGAAGTAAAGTTGCATTTGTCAATTGGATCCTTTGCTTATAACATGTGTTGGCTTTTCTTCTTGAAGGCAGTATATGATGACTCTGAATACCTACAATAATAAAGTTCTATTGAAAGATCTATGATCTGAAACTTCTCTCACGTTGTGATAACTTTTACAAATTATGATTCATTTTGTTTAGTAGATAGTGAATGAAAAGGTTAAATTTTTTGAAATAAGGAGTATTTAGGAGTACAACAAACACATGAAAAGGTGAAAAAGCAAAACATACGACCCTCAAAAGAATTGGTTATTTAATTTTCATTTGCGTATTTTGCAGATATATTTCAATCTGATAGTTATTACAAAATCTAAATCCAAAATGTTTGAAAATATGAAGAGCTTCCATTATGTTGAGGTTTACTCCATGTAATTTGTACATTTGATCCATATAAATTGATAAATTGTTCATGTGTGGTTGCTGTCTTACAGTTTGAAGACGATGATAGAAGGTGTCACATGGAACTCAAATATTTGTTTGAGATAAAAAAGAGCAGCTAGTCCGGTTTTTCTGACACTGTTTTTATGTTATGTATCCTCCTAAAGCCCTTAATTTTATTTCTGAATATATGTTATCGATGCTACAGCTTTTTATTTGTTTTCTAATACACAGAAAGGGAATGGACTCTTATGAAATTGTCACGGCTATCTTTCTTTTCTGTTTTTTTTTTTTATAAATCGTGGCTTATTTTAAGAATTAGAAAAGGACTATAACCATTCTTTGGAAATTTAACTATTCAGATTTCAGTAATTGCATGAATTATTGAATACAATCTCTATCATTTTTCAATTAATGAAAACAATTTGACAGTTTAAATTTTTTAGAGATATCAAATCCCACTCTCATTGCTTGTAATAAATTATTATCTTTTATGATTTATACGCATTAATAGTTCGTAAAACTTAAAAAGTTCTTGCATCTCCATAAAATAAAGAAAATTATAATTTCCGACTCCTGTATTTTGGTTCTCGAAATTAAAGTCTGTGAAATATGATTTAGAAATTTAAGTCTGCCTCTTTGTGCTTCAATTATTTTTTTGTCAACATTGATTAAAATGTTTTGCCTTTTGTAAATGCTAGGACTATTAAGCACTTCTTGGATTCCTACAACAATGTCATAGAAATACAATAAGGAAAGAGAATGTTTTTGTATATCCCATACAAAATATTACACATTATAGAGATCTAAGGAAAGAAAAAACCATGAAGACAATTAAGATGACCTATGCATAAAAATTATAAATGATAGATGGTTTAATTAGACTTACTAAACAGTCTTCCAATAAATTATCTTTTATACTTTTCATAAATCAATCATGATTCAAAATTGACACGTCACACACACCTTAGATAGAGGTTAAATTTGAGAGGGTGAGTTGACCTTGTGTCAATAATCAGAGTCCAATTTTTAAAATAATAAAAAGCATTTAATAAAAAGAGATTGAAGAAAAGCACTAAAATACATACTTTGTAAAGGAATAAAGTGTAATTAGGAGTATTAATTTTTTATTGCATTGTTAGGACATTTAAATTTTTATAGCATGTTTAGAAGTTTAAAAGGTACTACAATAATATAGATTCATAATCAATTAATTTTTTATTTATTTTAAAACATTTATTACAATGCAATCTTTTAAATAAATTTCATGTTTGATCAAACTTTTATAAGGACAACTTATTTTATGTACTTGTAATATCATTTCCTAATTAAAAACAATTCGTTGCTTTAATACCTACATCGATTAAAATGTACAATATAATTTTAATTTCAATAAAAAAAATATAAACACACATGATTCATAAAAGTTCAGGTCAAAGTTACAAAATAAATAAATATGCAATTGGTAAAGGGGTGAAGATATAATTTGAAATTTGAGAAACATGTTAAACTGAAGCTGTGCAAACCCAAATTTAACCCATTTCAATCCATGGAATCTAATTCAAACTATATGAGGTGTAAAAAATTATCAACCACATGCTTTGCAGTGAATTATATTATTACAATCCGAAATTCAATTCGGTAAACAAGGATTAGACTGAAGAAACACTTACAAATCTTAGAAAATAATGTTGATAAAATACAAACGGAAAGTGATCAAATGCCTCTTATTTCTTTCTAGTCTTCCTATTGACCAAAAACGACCCAGTAATACCAAAAAGATGCAGATCAGGAAAATTAATCTTATTCCAAATGAGCTTATCAAAACATTACATAAAATTTGTCTTTCCTGAGGGTATACAACATTGAACTGTGAGTAATACCAGAATGTCCATGTTACAGTATATCAGAGAACAAATGTTTTCATCTACACTGCTATCACCTGTACTATTCGTATTATCATTTTCCATGTCATGTTTTCTAGATCAAGAAAACTGTCAACCAGTTGAACAATATAGCTCTACAGACCCCCACCAGTCTGACGTACTATTTATTATGGAGGGCAAGTGAAAAGTGGTCAGTCGACTAACCAACCGTAAAGGATGTGCACCTAGTTTAACCAATAGCAGTATAATTCCGGTTTCAACAAAATAGAACACAAACCTCAATTTCTAATTGCAGAGAATATGAAGAAGCATATCAGATACCACCAGTATCAAGTTTGCAGATAAAGTTTTAAGAATTATAATATATTATTTTATTTATAAAAATTATGCATATTTTATGGTAATGTTTAACCTAACTAAAACATTATAACCTTATTCTCTTTTTAATTTTTATGGAAAAATTACTTTATTTTCCTCGTGTTCATTTTAGATTATTAAAATTATATTCATATTATATTAAAAATTATAATTAAATAAGACAACAAGAAAGAAGATGGACAGTCCAGTCATTTTCTAGAAAAGTAATTAAAAAATAAGAAAAAACAAATATAAGGTATACTGACTTTTATTTTGAAAATGAATATTTTTCTAATAATTTATATCGATAAAACTATTTAAAAAATCTGGGCCTTTAAACTTTTAGAATCTTGCAATTGCCTTTTTTTTAATCTATTTGAATGAGGCCCTGGAAATCAAAGTTCCAAACCAGTAAAGACAGTTTGCTTGTAAACAGTGCCCCGTTAGTATACAACCCCAAAGAATGGCCAGACTCCAAAAATTACGGTAATATGAAGGAGAAATGGTGTTCGTGTCAAGTGGGTCATCCAGAAGAAAAAATTGCCGGAAGGTATTAGCACCTGGGTTGAAAAAACTAAGTTTGAAATAACAATAAAAAAACAAATATGAAAATGGTACTTTAGTCTAGGTATACATTAAAGAATTATAATTTATAATAGTATATTGAATTCATCATTATAATCATGTAATATTTATTTTAGAGAGCAAAATATCATCTATTCAAGCATAATAAATATAACGAGTCTATATAAACTAATATTTTGGACATTTAATCACATTATATGAGTTTCTGATTAGTTAAATTTAATTATTTCAGCACATTGTGTGGATTTAGCTCAAATTGTGTAAAATCTACCAACTTCAGATTGGGCAGGGAAAGATATTTGATAGGTAAGAGAGTTAATGATGATAAAAGGATTGAAGTAGTAATTGGAGGTTTAAGGGAAGGATTCTGCAAATCTAGAGTGTCAACAATTAAAAAATATGAAACTAACTTATTCTCAAGGTTAACCCCTAATCAAAATTATCACAGGACAAGTTCAAGCCAGATAAAAGACAAGTATAAAGAAGTACCTTGTTATTTACAAATAATGTGACAACACTTCAGCAGTAGTATATCTCAACCTACAGCTTTGTCCCAAGTGAACATCCCCAAAAACATATCTGCATTATGATACAACGCACATGTTTAAAGAATTAAAAATCAAAGGATATAATGGTCAACATAGAAGGTTTTGTTATACAAATCAACAATTAAAAATCAAAGGAATGGTGTTTACAACTTAGAAGGTTTTGTTGTACAAATCTCCAATTAAGAAAAATTAACCTGTAGGTTCAGTATGGAATATTTACTTTTGGTTAATTTCTTTCTCAATTTGAAATGTTTTCTGAAATTTCACAATTTCAAATAATAAATCAAATATTAAATAGAAGAGAGAGAAAAAACCTATATTCACAGTAGTCGGGCCATGCACAACGAGCCTTCCCATAATCCCAATAACAGTCCTCGTCTCTTAAAGGACCCCTCTTAGCTGTAATGGAACAAAGTCAGTAACTGAAGATTCTCAACTGAAATTGTTTATAAAGATAGTGTGACAAACCTTTTGTTACAAACTCTAATTTTGCATCAGGATGGATATCATGCCACATCTCAAGCCACAGTTCCCTCATTAGCACTGGTGATCTAACTATGTTCCTGTGATTTGCTACAGGAATATCATGTCAGTTTACTTGTATGCATCCTTGTTGTCAATTACCTTATGTTAAAATTTAGAACCTTGAAGATATTGAGATCATACTAACTCATCTATGAAAGCAGTAATCACTAATCAATCAATAAAATAAATTATGGGTTACAACTTTCCCCATGGATTTTCAGACACCACTTCAATCCTCCAAAAATTTTGCCAATCCGTCAAGTCTTTTTTATCACAAATTAGTTCCTCAAAGATTCTTTTTATCATCACCCTAGCCCTCCATAATGGACAATATGATGACATTTTAGATCTCCCTATGTATAGTCATCCATAATCATCAATTTGCCACCAAATTAAACTTTTTCACCTCTTTATTCCTTAGTAGATAATCAATACAGTGATAATTCAGATCTTTGAAAAACAAATGTGGTGACAAGACAAAATTTCAAAGAACGAATATGCTGACAATTTAAATTTGAGACTTTGATTACTAATTTTTGAAGGACTGATGAGGTAACAAGTATAAAATTTCATGCTAAATGAATGAGTTTTTAAGTATTAGCAAACTTTGTGAGCGTCAACTTCTAAATCCAGTCAGACAATTGACAAGATACTTGTCTACGCTGAATTAACATAGTCCAAGTGGGCATGAAAAATTCATAATGTAGTTTTGATTATTTCAGTCATAAATAAAAGCATCAGGTAGTCCATGACAACTCCAGGGACAAGTCATACACCTTTATCAAGCTCCCAAATTGCTGTCCTCTTTCCAGGAAGACTTTCAGAATCTTCATAATATGTTATGTACTTCACTCTTGGCAATCTTGTCATTTTTGGAACAAGATCTTCTCCATGGTGATGTTCCACATTCAATTTAATCTGTACATCTGAACCATCATGCTCTGACTGAAAAGTCAGAACAAAGATAAATATAAAGATTGTAATACAAATATCATTATGAATGCAAACGAAGTTAAATGAAAATAAGAAAAGGACAACGACACAACAGGAGATGTCAAAGTTAAGGACTTCTTATGTTGTTATTGGCTTACAACTAATGGTCACACATGTCTATCCAAAATAAGGACATGCAGCAACAATTTAATATTATGCATACCAGTAAATTAATAATTTAATAGAAAATTATACAAATCTATTTAACTTAATCCCAAAAATATACGTGGAAAAAATAAGAACATAATCACACTTAAACCCTACCCAAATACCAATGTTTAGTCTGCAATACCTGAGGCGCTCTTGTTATGTTCACTTTTGGTCCAAGCCAGTTCTTGCACAAGGAAAGGGAGAGATATGGCACCTGTAAAGGTTGATTTTATTGCAATCCAATTGTTGAGTGTAGATGTAATTCTCACACGTCACAATTTAAAAAAACAATGGAAGTAGAAAAATGGCCAATTAAAACATTATGCATTCCTATATAATCACAACTGTGAGAGAAACATAATTTGAGTTTACCGTCTCATCGCCACTTATAGGTCCAATTTTCCCTTCAACCAGAGTCCCTGACCTAACAATTGAGACTAAAACACTTCAACACATTTAAGTTTAAAGAATATCCAGAAAAACTGGAATAGTAATAACTATTTCCTAATTATACACATTGTATACGAAAAGAAAAATATTAGTTTGCAAAGTTAGTGCCAAAAATTCTAACCAAAAACCACCCTCTCCCCAGTTCATTCCACATACAACTACAAAACCAACACACCTGCAAAGATAGAGAATTACCTTGAGATTAGAGATCCTTCAAACTCATAAATGACATCCGTAATGATCCAGTTATCGGGGTAAGGCTTGCCACTAGGAGCAAAATAGTAACCAACCTATTTTTAAAGTTAAAATGCCAGAATTATCATTTACAATAATACTATTTCTGATCAACAGATTCCCAGAAGATTTAATGTATAAAATATAATTTCAAGATATAGGTAAATGTTGAGAATCAGGGAAAATGATAAATACAAAGATTTTGAGAATTGACATTAACTAAAGATAATTTTAGCTGTGAAAACTGCAAGATACCAAGGTTTTAGTATACCAGTGTCATCCCCTGTACCACTAAAAACCCTTCAGGATTGAACAATAAGAAAAAAAAGAAGAGGCCAGAAAGAATATGTCACAGATAAAGAGTCCGTCCACAATGTGACAGACCAGAATGCAGTGTTCAAAGCATGGCATGTTTCAAACTATATTTTAACGCATGGATGGCCAAAATAGTCCATTTTATCAATTTATTCCCACTACATATGAAATGTTTCTTTCCTGTATGACACTCCTACATGTGACCTTTGCTGAACACAAGTAACCATAACGAGGGAAAGAAATAATGTAAAGGGTAGAAAGCAACATGATGACGAGTGTAAAATGATACAATAAAAAAATATACTGGTACTTGTGATGTGGCTTCAATGAATGTAAATATTTCATAAAACTAAAAGAATGTTCACAGCTTTCAGAACCAAAAAATGCTCCCTATGTTCGTCTGCAGTGCAGGGGCATCAAATATATGGGCCCAATATTTGTCACTTTTTCTAAAATAAAATAAAAAATATGGTAAATTAAAAGACACTTTATAGAGTTCACAAATAAAAAAGCTACAACTATATGCAGACTTCAATTTTCATGTACATAAAACTAAAAGAATGGAGAACTAGAACCAAAAAAAGCTCACTAGGTTCATCTGCATTTGAGCACAATATTTGTCCCTTTTTTCTTAAATAAAACAAAATATGGTAAATTAGAAGACATTTTATAGAGTTCACAATCAAAAAACTACAACTATATGCAGAGTTTGATTTTCATGTACTGTCATTGCAAAACTTTGCATAGTAACAACCAATCAGAAGCTGTTATGACTTTTAAGTTAGTTATAAGAAAGTAAAAAAAACTTATCATCAATTAAAAGTTGTGATTAAATTACAATGACAAAAACCTATTATACTGTCAACACATTTAAATTAAGTTCATACAAATGAAATTATTTGAATGAACCCTTTACAAGCAATCTGCAAAAACCCTTTACCCTTAAACTAAACTTCACTTAAATTAAAGTGTGTTCATTTGTGGAGGGAAATTTACCTTTGTCTTTGAATCAGACCCATAAATGCAGAAGACATTTTTTATTGGTGGCCGCTCCCAAGGTGTAAGGGGATTAAGAACAGGATCACCAAGATATGATCTAAAACATCAAAGCATTAAAACATGTCTGTTCAATAATGGAACTTTAAATAACAGTTTAAACATGCCGAGTAATAGTTAAATCTCCAAAAAATTAAATAAAAATAGACAGCTAGTGCAATAGATATTAGAGAACCATTTATTTTCTATTTATAGTCACAAATCACTTGTAAATGAAAACAGCCTATTTACGAATCCTTCTTGAAGTTTAACGTTGTAACAACGTTTAAAAATTGTGAGTTTATTTTTTTTCTTCAGGGAAGAAGGGAATTAGTTTCATATCCAATGTATAATGAAGCTTTAGAAATCTCAATCTGAGGCTTTTCATGTAGAACAATCAAAATATTCAACATATTTAATGATTATCGAGATAACACTAACTTTTGTAACAGGTGTAGCATCCTCTTGCTGTCTGGGTCATAATCTTCAATTGCCTTGAAAAAGGTGCCATCTGATATTTCACGAGCTGAGAATGATAATTGAGTCGGTAGTCCACACTCCATGCTAGACAAGTTGGACTCCGGTATTTCTGAGAATGAAGGATATGCATCAAATGCTGCGAGAAGATGTTAAAATTAAGAAGTCGGAAACCAGAAGCACCACAGCTAGATTGCCCACTAGAAAAAGTAAAAGAGTCATCAATCATACCATGTGCTGAAGGAATTTCAATGTTGATTATTTTTGTTGGCCACCCAGAAAAGTTTGACTGAAACTCCTGTTCATCACATTTATATGTTGGTTGACCAGCATGCCTTCCCCCAGAAAAATGCTTCCAATATCTATTATCTGTTCTGCAGTACTTGGAAAAAGGCATCATCCATAGTGCTGAACCAAAGGAGTTGAACATCAGCCGTGCTGTTCCCTGATACCTTAAAAATATTATGATAAGCATGCATTAAGAATAAAACTGCATATGACACAGCAAACATAAGAATAAGTCCAAATCAACCCGTCTATTAATAAAAATAGTAGTTTGATGTTTATATAGGAATTCTATCTACTGCATGCAAGTGTCCCTCTCAAAGATCGTGGACGAGTTGGCTCACTACCACACTCATTGCATAAGCAATTTCTAGTCTAGTGCGGATGAATAGATGAGCTTTCCCACCAATAACAACTACTGACACTTCTAGGCTTCCCTACTCACTTCCAATATTGTGGTTCTGTGTAAAGGGAACTTCAAATGTTCTATACTCAAAATTTCCTATTCTTTTAGAAGATTGAATGCATAATTCCTTTAGGAGATAAAGATACCTCATCCAGAATAGGCAACTTCTATCCAAAGAATATACCTAAGCTTCCGCAACCCCTTTATTCAAATTGGGTTGTCACGCCTTCTCCTTTAGAACCTAATTTTCAATTTCATTATTACATGCAATGGTCATACCATCTGCTTGACCTAAAAAGAGTGAGATGCCATCGTTGAAATGTTTTAAGAAAGGGGTATGCTCACCTTGACATAATCTATACCCCAATGATATCACAACCTAGGTGAATCTTGCAAACCATACTTGAGGAAATTGTTTGAGATAATGCCTTTCTAAGCTTGAATGTCTTACTCTTCCATTATGAGAGTCAAATCCTTGAGGAATTTTCACATACATGTCCTCTAAGTCTCCATGTAGGAAGACATTTTAACACCAAAATGTTATAGGTTGCAACCAAAGTGAGTGGCTAGGGAAAGGAAATTCTCACTGTATTTATTAGTATTGTTGAGGCAAATGTCTTCTCATAATCATCCACAAGTCTAGTTTGTTCATTACCAGTTAACAAGTGGCATTATAGACCAAAAACAACCACTAGGGTAAGTTTTAGTATCAACTTCAAATTAAAAAAAAAAAAGATGAAGAAGAAGGAAGAACTGAATATATTACCATAAGTTTGTAGCACAAGCACTAATTCTCTTTTACAGGCTCAATGGCTAATCATAATAAAAGAAATAGGGGAACTAACACAAAATGGAAAATAAGAAAAATACAAGATATAAACATTAGTCAATTCTCAGACAACTCCCAACCAAGCAAGCTTACACGGATCAATATAACAAAAAGAACTTTATAATTTTCCCTTTGGTTATTATATTATAGCTCAAACTCTGCCCAAGAAGAAGGTGCCAAAATTATTAAAAGCCAAAAAAGAACGGCCATGGAAATTTGGCAATAACAAAATGAACGAGACATAATATTGGACAAGCATAAGCCTATACAGTTTTTAAACCAAAATAGAAAATTGAAAAGAAGATACAACAACAACAACAAATGCCTTATTACAAAAGATGATATTGATCATGCAAAAGAAAACAGTATTTGCAGAAATTAAAAGGTAACCTCAGATATGGGAAGACCAAAGGTGAACCCAGAAAGAGTTGCTTCAATGGTTTCAATTGCACCAAGAAGGGGAGCTCCTAAGATAACCAATCAAAGAAGGAAAATCAGAATATCAATTCATTCATATCAGTAATACCCTCAAAGAGGCAATAAATGTACATAAGTCAATCATACCAACAGCAAAATAGGCATGGATATGTTGATCCAGCCACTCATTATAATGTTTTGGTGCAATCTCTAGCTTCAACCACTCTAAGAAATAACGGAAAACATGATTACCCAATGAATGGGCAAAAACTAAAGAGGGGCCACCACGAAGTTTGTAAGCAGTTTCAAATGTTAATCTGCAAAGAGAAATACAATTATACGTAAATATCATCACAGTAACTAGCAAACCAATTTCATCTTATCACCTATATTTGGAGGAAATGAATAAATAACCCACGATCAGGTGTACAAATACTATTAGAAACAATCCTTTTAGTTTTAAAAATATTAATCAAAATAGCTTATTAGAGCATTTCAAATTTGTGTACATATATCTGTAACTGTGCAGCATATACCTGAATTATTAGAATCCAGGCACCAAGGTTTGACAAACATACATAAATAAGAGACTAAAGTTACTAACAATAGTAGAATATTCTTATTCTTAGCATATACAGTAAAGAAGAGACTTAGTCTCTTCTTTAGAAGAGACTAAAGTCACTGCAATTCCCAAATACATATAGTGCGAACAATTTATTATATCAGTCTTGTGATTATTTTTTCGGTTTGAAGTTGAACTCTATAAATTTGTTTAGAGGAGGGGTAATGATGGAGCAGTAGCAACTACCTTTTAGGGAATTTAAAATTGATGAAGAGGAAGGGACTGGAATGTGGGGAGAACCAATCTTCCTTCCATTTCCCTCCATGTTAAGCTAATTAGTTTTAATTTTATTTACAAAAAATAAACTTGTCAGCAATAAACACCCTAAAAATCTAGTTATATTAAGGGGGGAGTCCCTCAGACATTACCAAACATTCTACAATAGTCAATGAGGACGTACACACTCCATTATATTCAAATCCATATCAATTATTTAGTACTTTTACCCAATAGATTTGATTATATTAAAATTTTGCAATTTCAACCTTTTTATGTGTTCCTTTCTTCCCTCATCAGTCATATCATTAACATGGGAAAGCATAACTATTTTAGATTCCATCTCTTCCCTTCCATTTCATCCAGACTTCCAAATGTAGACTGCGGGTAAAATGGCCTTACCATTTGCTAATGAACTTTGCACAGATGCAAACATATAGTTTTGCAGAAAATGTAATGAGATTATCACTGATATGTACATATTAGGAATAGTTTAAGCACTTAAAAAATAATTAGTTAGCAGAAACAAATCTGCCAAAAGGAAAACATAGTTGTATCTAGCTCACTTTTTATCCAAATCATTTGCAGTATAACTGCCCAGATTACAGCAAGCCAGATGCAAAGATCAAGACATACTTTAGCTTATGAAAATAAAGGTCCCTCTCTTCAAGCATGGCGGGCGACAATCTCCAGTCATATGGAACAGCAATTATTGCATTAGCTTCTATGCCAAATTCAATACACCACTTAATCCATTCTTTCCAAACCGATGAAAGAGGTCCTGCCATTACAGGTATATGACACATCACCAAACCTTAAAGTACAAAAACTAGAGCAAATTGACAAATAAAAGAGAAACGCGTCAAAACGCACCTGTTATATAACCTGGGTCAAGTTCTGTAATCCCAGAAAGACCACTATCAGGGCGGGACTTGCAATCTGGATGGTCAGTCTGGTTGTACGGATCCAACACCATGCACTTAAGCCAGCAATTGACAGCCGAAAGAAGCTGTGATACAAATCAATTCTCACACATTTTACTCTTAAGTCTTTAATTTGTAGTTCATTGGTGCTAATTTCATATACAGTAAAACACAGGAGGCAAACTATGATTGACAAGTAGTTATATACATGGACACTTCAATAGTACAAACACCTCATTGAAGCTTTTGTCATGTCAAGTTACTTATATATACAGTTGTAACTATTCTTCTCTTTTTTTTTTTCAATTTCTTTCTATTTTAGGTGCAAGCTGGCATACAAGTGATAGTGCTAAAAACTACCTTATAAGAAGATGAAATACATAAACTCAAACTCTCTCCCTGCACCTATCGATACTCTTTAAGATGCAATTCTCTATAATCTTAGGACAGCATAGACAAGAGTATAGAACTGATAAAAATTGATACAACAGTCGAAATTAAGAGTTAAAAAATCACGGGCAAATGAAATCTACTTCTATTTTCTTTTCTTGGAGCAAGAAACGAAATCTACACCTATTTTCTTTTCTTGGAGCAAGAAACGGTAAGATTGGATCCTCATGCAGTGGAGTGCAAAAACATAGAAAACAAAGAGAGTGAAAGAAACGTCAACAACGTACTTTGGTTGTGTCGAGCCAGACCAAATCGAGAGGGTTGAAATCAAGCGGAGAGTACGGACAGTCAAGAATGGACCATGCTCGGAGCTGAGTGGAAGCGAAGCCAGGGATTATAATGCCCGAGAGCTTGGAGTAGTCAAGCTCAGCGCCGGAGGAGGTGGCTCCGGCGACGGTGACAAAGGCAAGGAGGAGAAGCAAGAAGCAGAGTAACCGTTTTTTCGCCATTGTGTGTGAGAGAGCGGGAGGGAAGAATGAAAAAAACGTGACTCTAGCCTTCAGCAGTTGGGAAGTTTTGCGAATAAAAGAAAATTCCAATCGGAAAATTGGCTTTTACCCTTTACCGGGATTCAAACGTTGAATTGATCCCAGATTATGGGCCCTTTATATGCTTCGACTTTACAGGCATTAAAAAATGTATGATGTATTTACTTAATATTGGAATTGAGAAATTTTAAATAATAAGTACAGGATGTAATTTATCAATAGAATTAGTTCAAAAGTAAAAAACTTTATAACTTCATTAACTAGTTGCCTTTTCCTGGTAGAGTTTCTCACATCCACTCAAGATGTATTAAACTGATTTGATTAAATTTAAAGTAGTTTATAAAGTTGAATACTTTTACAATATATTTTAGTTTTATTGAGTTATGAAAGTTTTAACTTCTGTGTAAATGAGCTTTCATAACATCTTAATCCTTAAATGCATGGTTTGACTATTATTTCTTTATTTTCATTTTTATTTCCTAATCATCTCATTATTTTTTCTTCCAAAAACGAATTGACCATAGATTTAAATGAGATTAAAAAAAATGTTTGGACACAAGTCTAACCATATGTATCAACTTTGAAGTATAAGATGCTCTTAAAATTATCTTTAACTTAATATTCAATATGTATTATCTTGTGGACTACAGAATAAAAGTAGTATATATTTTATTTCTGAGGAGAAAAAGCACTATAAAAGTACTTTTGGGTGAGAGAAGACATTCAGATGGTGAGTGTCTCAAGAACTTGAATATTCACACCACTAATTCTCGCCTAAGGCTATTAATGGTGGGACTGGTTATGTTTGTGATGGACAAAATATCTAGAGGTTTTGAAAATTTTCACTGCAAAGGACTATAATAATTTTGCATAAATTTAAGAAATATGGTAATCGAATTTATTGAAATAAATCAGAAAAAATAAAATAAAACATCATGACTTTGAAAATAATGTTGAAATATCTTTCAACTTCTAGAACAATTAATAACACTGTACAGTAACCCCTAAATTGGTGGAATTGATTATAAGAGGTCAAATGGTGATTTGAAATGGATGTTTCATTAATGTAATACAATGACTATAAATTGGAATGATTCAGGAAGGTTTTAAAATATAAAATATGATTTTGTTATTATCTTTTATCATTTTTCTTACATTATAGTCCACTTTTTTATAACATTAAATATTTTGTCCTCGTATTTTAAAATTTACACGTGATTGTTTTGTATTTTGATAATGACATTGTGGACATACAATGTAAAAGTTCACTTTAATTTCTATAAAAAAAAATATCATTCTAAGTTTTAGACATATTTCAAATTGGGAGAAATAATGATTGATTTTGTATTTAATTTGTTAAAAGTATAATGTTTTTTTTTCTTTAAAAAGATTTTTTTTTTCTTTTTATTTTGGGTGTCTTACTTTTGTCATGCTCAAATACTTTTTGTTTTTTCAAATTTTTGTTGAAGTTATCAAATTCTTTTATTTTTCTTAATTAAGTTTATTTTTTTTAATTATTTAATTATGTTTTTTTTAATTTGTATAATACGTTCTCTGCCGTAGTATTTTTATTTATTATATTATTTTATAATTTTTTAAAGCTTTTATTACATGTTAAACTTTTATTGTGTTAAATAACACTATTAATATCATATATTAATAACAATGTAAAAGAAACTTAAAAAAATAATAAAAAATAAAATAAAAATACTACGAAATGATATATAATATATATAAATACGATGTTAACATCTTTTGTAATCTAATTAAATATTTTACAAATATATGAGTTGATATATGAGTTGACTGAATAAAAAAAAATAAAAGAAACAAATTGAATAATTTAAACAAAATTTTGAGAAAACAAATTTAGCCTTTTCTTTATTAACAAGAAAAGGAATTAAATAATTAAGATATAAGGGTGTCAAACCCCTGTGTATTATGATAAGTTAAAATAGAGGAAAAAGAGAAAATACTTTTTTTTCTTTATCAACATACGCAAAAAATAATTGTATTTTTTTGTTGATATATTTAACATTTAAAGATAGCAGAAAACTAAATATAAAGACAGTAAAATGAAAATAAGAACATTAGTGCGAGGACTAAATATAAAACGAAGTTAACATGATTAACATAATTTTTTATTCAATCATAATATAAAAAAATGACAAATTTTAGACCACAAAACAATTTCAGCCAACTGATATTGCCAGTTAATAACATAAAAGAAGTGGTTGCAAGTCTCGTTCAATGATTCACTTTTTTGCTTAGTGTGACAGGTTCCAACATTACACCTCTTTCTTACTCTTTCATTCACTTCAAATCTTCAATACAAAATAATATCTTAATGTGGAAACAGAGAGTCACATATCTATAGATAAAATATCTCAAAAGTACATCTTCAATTTTCTTTAACTTATTGTTTTAGTTTTTATGATTTTGACAACTATATTCAACATTTCACTTTTCATCTTTAAATTGGTTTAAGACTAAAGAGACGTGTACAGTTATGATCAAAGTTACCTCTCATAGATTTAATTAATTATTTTTATGCAGAGCTAATTCGGTCAAACCTTATCATTAAGACTATTAATTAGGTCAGTTGTATATAGACACGGTTAAATATAGTATAAAATTGGAATTACGATCATATTCATAATTGAGTCCGTTATATACTGCCTGCCAAATCTAATATACAAACTAAATTATTATAATTTTGAAAAATGTTAAAAACATTAATCCAAATATATTAAAATAAAAAACTTTGATGTTTCTTATGGTAATAAAATCAGGTATTATTTATTTTATAAATAATATAATATTCTAGAACTATGAACATTTGAATTATTCCACATTAAGTGATATTAACTTTAAACTAAAATAAGATTTATATATGTTTTTTTATGATTTTTTTTTGAGATCGATACTCATAACTCCACGAAGATAATTTAATTTGTAAGATACTAGAAAATATGGATAAGGTTTTTTTTTCTTAATTAATAATTTAATTTATATATTTAAGTATTTGATTTGTTTTTCTTTTATGTATATGTTTTACTTATACATCTTTATTTTTGAAAAAACTCATTTAAATGATTTATTTTAATTTTTTATTAAATTAATATTAACGTTGTTGTTTGAAAACCCAACAATGATAAAACATAACTACAAAAGTCATGGGCATGGTCACAATTGGGTGACAGAACTTACACTTACGACAAGATCTAACTCATGTACTGTGTTCACTGTGGTTCTGTATGTTTGTCTGTTGAGTCTGTTAGTTCTCTAACTAAAACTCCTGCATCTATATTTGCATATGGTTAGAACCAGTGACACACCTTATGCCACATATACGTACTTTTTTAAGTCACTATTTTTTCTTTTTCTTTTTCAGGAAAATAATACTAGGTGTACAATACTGCCATATCACACATTGAATAATAGAATTGATATTAAATTGACCCAATAATATAATTCATAATATTTGTTTTTTTATACAAATTCTATAAATAAATTAATTACGAACAAAAGTGTCACAAAATAAAGTTTAATCAATGCAAGGTACAATTAAGCCATTACAAAGACTGATTAGGAAAATGTCTTGATCAAATTTATTTCACAAACACTCAAATTAATTTATCAAAAAGTTGTTAAAGAAAACTATCAATATTGCCCAGAAAAAAGAAGAAGAAAAAAACATTAAATATGATTAACTAAGATGATTATATATAAACTTTTTTCACATAAATAAAGCGTAACTAATTACATTTATTTATATTTAATTTAATGCAGGTCCATATGTATATATATGTTATCTGAAAAGCAAGTTGTATCCATCAAAATCATCTCAAAAGATGAGGGGTCGCGGGAATTGGATGTGGTGGAAAGGCAAAAACGAAAACTTGAAAGAAAGTAAAGAGCGAAAAAGAGGAGTGGCGCGAGCTTCAAATGAAAATGTCATCCCTGGGAGGCGCCAATCAAATCTACGGCCGCGCCCTAGCTTCTAGTCAACAAATCTCAGCCGTCCACGTTTCACCTCATACATCATTTCTGAAAAGACCGCCTCCCATGAAAACTAAATAAAATCTCCAATCTCACTTCACTACTCTTCCACGCCACCTTCTTCTTCTCATCTCTTCCTTTTTTATTTTTTTTCAAATAAAAACAAAATGGACGATTCCACAAAACCTAACGCCGGCAAAACCAAACTTCTCAATCCATGGATGCTTCACTTCCAGAAACTCGCTCTTGAACTCAAGTGTCCTCTCTGGTTCGTGAATTTTTCTCTCTCCACTATTAACTCTCCAAACCGCTTTTTATCTTTGCAGTTACAGATTTTTATTTCACTTTATTTCATTCTATTGTATAATTTAAATTAAAATTAATTTCCTGTTCGTGCTGCTACTTTAGCTAGTTCAATCTACTTTTGGTATTTTGAGTAGCTAATTTGATTAATGGATTTGCTGTTGTTTTTGTTTGTCTGTGGCGGTGCTGGATCTTACAGTTTGAGTTTATTCAAGAGGCCGGTGTTACTTCCTTGCAACCACCTTTTCTGCGAGTTCGTTACTTCTTTATTTTTGTTGTATTGTTTATACTGGTCATTTTGTTGCACGACTTTCCTCATTAATGGGAATGATTTAAATATTTGGACATTTTATGTTTGGCAGTTCATGCTTAGCTGATTGCGTAACAGCTGGTGCTGGTTCTGAATGTGCTGCTTGTAATGCAAAGTACGCTCAAACAGGTAATTTGCTGCTAAGATTCGCTTTATTTTTTTTATCTTTCTATTAGGTTATCAATTTCGCTCCTAGACAATTACTACAGTTCCGAAACCGAACAAGTTATGTAAGTAATCCCAGTAGTATTAGAAATTATGCTGACGAGTTTTTTAAGTTTTGGAAAATTCTTCAAATCAGTCTCGGTGGTCAGTAAAGTATGTTAATACATGGACTAAATTGATAGATTTATAATATACGAAGTGTACTTGTATAATTTATTTATCCTTTAAGATGATTTTAGAGAGAGTGTAAAATTTGAAAGATAGAATTTTGATGATTTCCGCTTACTTTTCTTTGCAACAGTTTATGTTATGGTCTAAACTATGTTTCCAGTGTTTTGTATTGATATCTATACTTATAATTTTTTATGTGATGATTGTGGGAGGCAGATGTAAGGCACGTGCCTTTCGTGGAAAATGTGGTAGCAATATATAAAAGCTTGGAGGCCACCTTTTGTGCAAGTTTGTTTCATAAACATTCTTCTGGTGAAGTCATTTTACTTTTGGAGAGCTTTTCCAATTGATTGATAAAAGAAACTATGGATTTTTTTATGCTGAATTTATATATATTTAAAATTGTTGATGTAGGTGATGAGAGGGTTTTGGAGCCATGCTCGGCAATTCTTAATTCAACTTCTAGCAGTATACAAGCTGGCAAACTTCCTCTGAATTTCCCTAATTTGAACAAGGTTGGGGTTGTCAAGAATCTCAAATCCAAGATTGCATTTCATGATAAAGCTGAAGAGCTTGAGTTGTCTCATGGGAGAGGAAAGCCTAATCCGATGCAATCTTCCCAGATGGAAATGGATGTGAATCAAGTGACACAATCAGCCCCAGATAGCCCTCCTTTTTGTGATACCAAAGGTTCAGATAATGACTGCAGTGATCAAGACAGTGAGCATGTAAAAAAAACACACTCTTGTTTATGGTTTCCTGTTTATACACAGTTAAATCTTCTGGATGTCCAATCCTTTATCAACTTGCTTTCTCATTCTCAAATTCTTAATTTCAGCCACTACCTCCTGATAGACTGGGAAACTCTTCCTTAAAGAGAGCTTGTACAGGAAATGGAAATTTGAAAGAGAAAATGGGACAACTAAGGTCAGAAAGTTCAGCCTCTGAAACTGAGGGTCTTGGAAGGGATCCCAAGAGACAGAAAGTTCAGCCTACAGATGCTCCAAATGACTTTACTCCAACTGGAAGTATCTGTTCATTTTGCCAATCTTCCAAAACCTCTGAGGTAATATTTGCTTGCACCAATCCTATACATTGTTTTTCAATTCCCTTTTTCCCCTCATGCTGCATATGCTTATTGGCAAATGGATGAAACTATTTCTTGGTCTTTATGGTGAATTTTTGTAGGCTACTGGACCAATGCTGCATTATGCCAATGGAAACTTAGTTACTGGAGATGCAGCAATGAAGCCAAATGTTATACCTGTGCATAGAGTTTGCATTGACTGGTATACTAACTTGATATTTCTATGCATTGTTCATCATCATTAAAGCATTCTAGTCTATACTTTGATTGTTTGATTTGTGGAGCCAGCTAAAAACAGCATTGAATCTTGATTGACCATGTTTTGTTCAAAACCAGTTACATTGCAACCAGGTTGCATTTTAAGTATCTTTTGCTTTCCTTTTTGCATTTTTCTGATAGATGTGATGTAAACTTTTGGAATCCAGGGCACCACAAGTGTACTTTGTTGATGAAGTGGTTAAGAATCTCAAGGCGGAATTGGCAAGGGGAGCAAAACTTAAATGCAGTAAATGTAATCTAAAGGGAGCTGCTCTTGGTTGCTATGTCAAATCATGCAGAAGAACTTATCATGTTACTTGTGCACTTGACATCTCAACATGTCGTTGGGATCATGTAACTTCCTTTCCATTTAAAAGCTATTATTATGGAATTTACTTAAAAAATAATTATTCTTCTTTGCATTTCTCTAAAGTTCTTTTGGACATTCACTGGTCCAGGAGGATTTTCTTTTGCTCTGCCCCTTCCATTCAAACGTCAAATTTCCATGTGAGAAATCAAGATCTAAGAAGCAGGCAGCTCGGAAGCATCCCAATTTGCCTAATTTGTATGCTTTCTTCCTTGTCTCGTGTTATTTTTAGCATCTCACTCTGTGTTCTCTTCCTATGCTGTGATGAATTTTTCAGGGTTTCAAATTGTTTTGTTTGTTTAACTTTCAACTTTTAATGTCAACAGTTTGAGCCACAAATTAAAGTACAACACATGCAACTGTTGTAATCTAAATTAGATAAATTTTTATAATTAATATAGTGCTCAAATGTCTTACCCAACCATTTATTACATGGTGGATTTCTGGGTTTTGTATTTACTGTTATTTTTGTTTGTCATAATACCCTTATGAATGTGTAATTTTCCCATCAAGGCTAGATACTATTACTGAGTAACTCCTGTACACAGGCCATCGCACCACTCAAATACTCTTGAAGCTTCACAAGATGATGGTAAAAATTTGATTTTCTGTGGATCCGCGTTAACAAATGAGGAAAAGGTTAGTATGAAAGTTGTCTAGGGGCTGTGATTGAGTTTATTATCTTTATATTTCTAATGTCTTTTTTATTGCGACCTCTACCCAATTGCAAAATGTGAATAATGGATATTGTATCTTTTGATATGTTGAACAATCTGATATCAATAGAAAGGCTTACTTGTTTTGTGTTTTTGCTTGTTGGGGAGCATACTGCATAGTTTTGTGTCTTGTGTATCATGATTTAATCAATTAGTACATGAACTTTTTTTAATTCTTATTGATGATGCAGGTACTTTTGCTCAATTATGCAAGTAAGGTTGGTGCAACTGTGACGAAATTCTGGACATCTAATGTTACACATGTAATAGCATCAACTGATGCTAATGGAGCATGCTCTAGGACATTGAAAGTTCTCATGGCTATTCTAAATGGACGATGGGTACTAAAACTGGATTGTAAGTTTAATGATTTTATTTCAACGTTGAACACCTATTCTCAGTACTCTTATGAGTATGTGTAATTTTTCTATTTAAACGCGTGTATACATACTTTTTGTATGTGCATGATAAACATATTTTTAATGCTTATTCGTAATTTTTTATAGTCATGAAGATACCATGTATTTTGTTCTGTAGGGATAAAAGCATGCATGGAAGAGAAAAACCCCGTAGAAGAAGAACCATATGAAATTAGTGTTGACAACCAAGGGTGTCAAGGTGGCCCAAGAGCTGGCAGACTTAAGGCATTGGCCAATGTAAGTATTCTAATTGCATCTTATGTTCATGTAAACTGTAATGGCATAGATTGTTTTTCTTGGACTGTCAAAGATTATAATATCAAATAACTTGTAGAATGCCTCTTAATTCCTTTTCAACAACTGAAGCATCTAGATGGATATGTTAAGGTTATATGTTCTGTTTAGCATAGTAATGACTTGTTAACTTTCAACATTTATGTTTCTTAGTGTTTTAAGGCTTCTAAAAACCGTTGAAATCTGTTGTTAAATTACTTGCTAAATCTCTTGAGTTCTATTGTTCTAATATTCTAATTGTGATGACAGGAGCCAAAGCTATTCAGTGGCTTAAAGTTTTATTTTTCTGGGGATTATATGTCAACTTATAAGGAAGACCTTGAAGAGTTAATTGAAGTGGGTGGAGGTACTGTTTTGAGAAGCAAGGAAGAATTGGAAGCGCAAAGACATGAATGCAAAGTGAATTCTCCAAAGTTTCTTGTTGTTTACAACCTTGATCCCCCACAAGGATGCAAGTTAGGGGAAGAAGTATCAATTCTCTGGCAAAGACTCAACGATGCAGAGGATTTAGCTGCCAATACTTTACAAGTGATTGGTCACACATGGATTCTTGAATCAATTGCTGCATGTAAGTTGCAGCCTTTTGTTAACTAAAATGTAAGGTAGCTAATAGTGTTTCTCACTTGATAGGGAGTTCACTGCCAAAAAAATATTAATCATGTATAGTTTGAATTTTTTGTATTGGGTATCTGGTGGTTAGATTGTTTTTGGATATTTAACATCAAGTAGTTATTCCTCAATTTGGTTTCTTTTTGCATTATTATTTTTACAATTAATCGGTACCTCAGTCAAGATGAATAATAACAATGTATGGTGTCTTAAGTAGTCATGTGTCAAATCAATCTAAATTGACATGTTTTTCATCTGCAATGACCTAAACTAATGTAGAAGTGAATAAGGACAAAAAAAAAGGATAACCGAACTGCCTTTAAAACAGGCTTGATATTGCTTTATCTCTAGTTTTGGAAACATTTTATATATACTCGGAATTTTTAGAGGTTTTGGAAATATAGAAGACGAGATATATAAGAAGTATGATATATGGAAGAACGTGTTATTTTAATTTATATATATATGCTTAAGATTAACACAGAAAATATATTTTGGAGGGCTTAAAGTATTTTTATTATGGTTTTCTACTTATGATTATAGAGAGCTGTTATATACAAACCTAGTTGAAAGAGGTTTTCTAACATACTACTACATATTTTAGACTTAATGGTTACACTAGCATTTGGAATGCTCCAATCCTTATATAAAATATATTTATATTGTTTTCTGCTTTAGGTATTTATAAGCATGATTAAAACTTTTATATTTATATTAAAATATCTTTTTTTTTATATTTTTAGTTTATTCTTCTGTACCATTTTGTTGTGTTGTGTGAAGACAAATAAACTCATGTAATATACTATGTAAACTTAAAACGGTAGAAAAATGATGTTCAGACACTTTTTAAGATTTTGATTATTTGATCGAATTGATTTTGAAGATGTATAACAATTCAAAACAATCTTTCATGAGATAAATTTATGTACATCTCAAGTATTCATTAATGAACGTAAGAAAATGCTTAAAAACAAAAGATGAGATGTGATTAGATCTCTAGATATCAAAATGGATAATATAGAAACTAGAATTACACCTTGATTCATACATTTTAGGAAGGGTAGATCTAACATATTTTCCTAGTTGGTATGATTGACATTTTAAGGTCTGGAGACCAGTAAATTTAAGGAATATCTTTTTCTTTTTCTAATTTTGACAAATAAGGATGACCTATTCAATCATGTAAACATTTAGGACAAAATCTAACACAGAATGCATGTGAACTATGACCAAAATGGTATAAATCGTCACCTTCATATCCTTTTTCAATCGTCTCTTTAAACCACGCTCTTGTCTAACAAAATACTTGTTATCAAATGTTATTGAATAATTTAAATTTTTTGCTAAATGACTTAAGGAAATTAAATTCAAACGAACAATTAAGTTTTTGTAATTTGAAGGTGGATTTAAGTGACTTAGAATCTTACATTATATAAAAATAACAAGAAATTAAAGACATTGTCGTGATCTTTTATAAAGATTTCTTCATAACTCATAAAAATATCTTGCATTTCCTATCAAGGAAGCAAATAAGCTTTGTTATAAGATACCTGCCTATTACTTTAAATGCTCAAGTTTTCTAAGCTTTTCACATTAAGTAGACGTATTTGTTTAAGTAGCAAGGTAAAGCTAAGCGAAGAAAGAGCCATGGGAAGATAGATCTGAATGATTAAATCTAAAGCACCCTATATATGCCCAAAAGGTTGGTGTTTTCCCTAGAATTTGCCATCTGTTTGTGGGGTGCTTTGGTTTACTCCAGTATTGTTCTGTGGCTGCGACGATGCAGAGTTCATCTCGAAGCCCGGTTTGGTTTGTGTTACATCGACATTATAGACAAAGAACTTGGCAACAACCAAAAAGCAGAGCAAGTTGAGGAAGCTGAGTACGGCCATGAATGCATAATAGTAATCTAAACGGGAGATATTTAGATTGTCCAAAATCCAACCCCTGTGGCCATTTCTCTTTGTGATATCAGCAACAGTTGACAGAAGAAAACTGCTGAGAAAGCTTCCAAGACCTATGGTGGTTGTGAAATATGATGTTGCGAGACTTTTCATGCCATCTGGTGCTTGATCATAGAATAACTCCATTTTGGCTACTTCCACGAAGTTATCAGCAACCCCTCCCAAAGCATACTGAGGGAGTAGAATGAAAATACTGAGAGGAATCGTATCTTTCGCGTGAAAGAGGTGGTTTTCTCTTGCCACCCTCAGTCTCTTTCTTTCAACAAAGCATGCAATCACCATTATGATGCAATGTAGCACAAGCCCAATGCCAAGTCTCTGCAGCATTGTGATACCCCTTGGGTTCTTTGTGTAGCGCCGAATCGCAGGAACAAAAACACGGTCATATAGAACAACGGTTATCAGCATGGCGATAGTTACAAATGCATTTAAGCTTGCCGGGGGAATATGAAAATGGGGTCCCATTCTCCTGTCTAGAGTGGTGCCTTGTTTGACAAAGAGAGTGCTCGCTTGAACTATCAAGGTGCTTGGGATAATCGTTGTCAGCAAAACAGGAATCAGTTTTGTCATTTGCTTGGTTTCCTCTACTTGTGTCACAGTACAAAGTCTCCATGATGACGTTTGACCATTCTTTATAGAGGCCTTGTCAAGAAAACTGCAAGCAGAGAACGGGGAGAATTGTGCAAATGATTCAAGTGACATGGAAAAATACAGTGAATTTTGAAAGGATAAAAAGATGGGATTTTTAACCTCAATGAAGAGCTCCGATCAATTCTGTTTCTCCCACTACATGCATACTGTTCAATGCTCAGTTCATGTAGCTCTTTTGGATCATCTGGGACACGTAGCTTCCACTTTTTCACAGCAGCAACATAGACCTGAAGCATCCTTGTTATTGGGCTACCTGAAGGCAGTTTGTGTCTGTAAAATGGAGTTCCTCCCAGAAACACCAATACTGAAACAGCAAGGCCAAGGGTGGGAAGGCCATATCCAATGGTCCAACCCACACGTTCTTGTATGAAAACCAAGAAAGTGTTGGCGAAAAGGGTGCCAAAGAAAATGCTAAAAAACCACCAATTGAAGAAGGAGAGTTTATAGCTTCTCTCTTTTGGTTCAAACTCGTCAAATTGGTCTGCTCCCATGGTCGAAATGTTAGGCTTCGTCCCTCCTGTGCCTATTGCAATGATATAAAGGGCCAAGAAGAAAACACCATATTGCAATGACGATGCCTCTGGGCAATTCTCGCCTTCATCACATCGTGGTGGCCTCAGTGCTGGTAGTGAAACTGCCAGTGTCAACAGACACATTCCCTATGGCCAAAGAATATGGAAAAACAGGTAAACATAATCATAATAATGTATGCAAAACCAAATGTTGATCCAATATTGTTTATCAACTCCTACTCTTGTTTACCATGTTACATTAACAGGTAAGATAAATGTCACATATCATACCACAACATAAATGCACGAAGCAATTATAAAAGTTTTATATCTGCCAAGATAAGCATCTGCTATGTAAGCTCCTGCCAGTGGCATCATCCAGACTGAACCCACCCAGTTGCTAACGTCGTTCGCAGATTTCACAGTGCCCTCATGGAGCTTCCTTGTTAAATATATCACTAGGTTTGATTGTATCCCGTAGAAAGCCATCCTCTCAAACACTTCGTACCCTGTAAATTAAAAAACACGCATATCCCATGTTCACAAGTGATAAAAATTCATCCTACGGAAAAAGAGAGGAATGGAGATGTTAAGGCCACTACTGGGATCATTTACCAACTATAAAGGAACAGGCTTTCCATTTTCCCGTCTCTGATCTCAAAACGGGTCTACCCTTTAGGTCTACTGTGCCATCTTGAGTGTAATCTTCGTTCCCATTTGCAGGGCCTTTTTCTTCTATCACTGCCATGAGTTTGAACTACACCTCTGTCTCTTTGTGTGGAAGTCTTTTAGCCTCTCTAGCGAGCCTTTTATATAGTAGAGGCGGGGAATCTGATTTTAGAATTCTAGCTTTCTCAACAAACTGCACTGTCCAATTGCATGAGCTAACTAACAAAGAAATCTTTAGTCCAAAATAAGGAATCAACATGTATTTGGTTTGTACTCACTGTCGCTTATTTTCACACTTTCCTTATCTTTCTTTTCTAATGATTTTATTTTCACCTCTGAATTATCGATCTAGCTACAGTTAGATCTTAGAAGTAAACGCGAGATTGACATGCCACAAAAGCCACGAGCTACATATGTCATAAAAAAATTTCTGTTCATTAAAGTGGCTCTCACTTAATGTATTTAAATATGTTTTCCTCCCTTTTCAGTCACCAATCAATTGCATTATTATGTCCTATGTGTCTCTGTCTTATGCTTCTTATTTCCTGAGAGCATTCATATTATCAACTTGACTTTGAAACTGCACTGAGAAAAATTTAGGTACCGAAAGCATTTTCTTTGTGCAAATACATCCAGATATATATGTATACACGGCTTTAATCAATGATGTCACAGATTATAGGTTTATTAGTAATAATCAAATAAGATATATCTGTATGTATGAGGGTATAAAGATTATGTTCTCATACAGGAAAACCGTGTGATTGGTTTTAGGCTGCACAAATTCAAGCAAAAAAGGAGACAAGTTTGACGGCAGAGTTCTTAAAATAGTTATTTTTTTCGATGATTGAAAGGAAAATTTGTCGGCTATATAATTTTCTACATGCGAACTAACAAAATGATTAACAGAAATGTTAAATAAGCAAGGACACGATAAACAGATAAAAGGGAGTCACATCTGATGGATATGAACCTTATAAGACCTGTTACTTTGGATCAAATTTTTGTGACCAAGATTATGTCCATAAGAGTAATTTTTCTTATAATATATTCTTTAAAATAATAGTTATTTTGTTAAAGTTATTCATTATAACTTAAGATTTGTCATGGCAATACAAATTATGGTAATTAGAAACAATTCTTTTTGTAAATGTAATTAACTTAAGGGTTCCATTTTAGATAGATAGTTATCACTCTCCATCTCATTGATGATCACTATCAAAATATTCAAGAATTTGTCTTTGTCCTTCTTCCATTCATGAAAGTAATTGATAACAAATGCTAGTCTACCACGCACTTTGTTTCCTCACCTTATTCCTTCAGTTATCTGGTTGTGGTACTTTGGCCTATTTCAGTATTGGCTTGAGGTGAAGTAGTGTTCATATCCAAGTCCTTGTTGATTTGTGTTTGATCAACATTATAGACGTACAATTTGGCAACAGCCACAAAGCAAAAGAAATTGATAGCGCTGAGAAGAGCCAAGAATGCATAATAATAATCTAAACGGGAAGCATTTAGATTATCCAAAATCCAACTCTTGTGACCATGTTTGCGGGTGAGATCAGCGACAGTTGAAAGCAGAAAACTATTAAGAAAATTTCCAATGCTCAAGGTGGTTGTGAAATATGAGGTTCCCAAACTTTTCATGGCTTCTGGTGCTTGATCATAGAAGAACTCTAACTTGGCAACATCAACAAAGGTGTCAGCAATTCCTGTAAAAGCAAACTGAGGGAGGAGGATGAAAATGGTTAGAGGAATTTTATCAAGCTGGCCTAAAAGGTTCTTTTCTCTTGCCACACTGAGTCTCTTCCTCTCAACAAAGCATGCAGTGAGCATAATGATAACATGTAGCACAAGTCCAATTCCAAGTCTCTGCAGCAAGGAGATCCCTCTGGGGTTCTTGGTGTAGTGCCGGATTGCCGGAACGAAAAGACGGTCATAGATCACAACGCTTATCAGCATGAAGATGTTCACAAAAGCTATAAGACATGCTGGAGGGATTTCAAAATGGGGTCCCATTCTCCTGTCTAGTGTGGTGCCTTGTCTGATGAAGAGTGTGGTGGTTTGAGCTATTACGGTGCTTGGAATGCACGTAGTGATCAAAATAGGAACCATTTTCATCATTTGCTTGGTTTCCTCAATTTGAGTCACAGTACAAAGCATCCATGGTGATGTTTCGCCTGTCTTCACTGCAGCTTTGTCTAGGAATCTGCACACATTTGTCAAGTTAAAATAAACAAAAGAAATATACAATTTGAAGAGGAAAAATTTGATTACTAGCCTTAATGAAGAACTGTGATAAATTCTCGTTCTCCCTTTACTTGCATAATACTCTTCCATGCTGAGCTCATGTAGCTGATTTAAATCATCTGGAACATGTACCTTCCACTTCCTCACTGCAGACACAAGTACCTGGACCATTCTGGTTAAAGGGCTGCCAGAGGGTAATCTATGCCTATAAAGAGGAGTTCCTAGCAGAAACATGAATATTGAAACGGCTAGAGCAACGGTTGGGATCCCGTAGCCAAGGCCAAAACCAACTCTGTCTTGTATGTAAACCAAGAGAGTTTGGGCTGAAATGGTTCCAATTAGAATATAGAACACCCACCAATTGTAGAAGGAAAGCTTTCGGGACCTCTCTTTTGGTTCAAACTCGTCAAATTGGTCTGCTCCCATTGTAGAAATGTTGGGCTTGGTCCCCCCTGTTCCTGCTGCAATGATGTACAAGGCAACGAAGAAAATTCCCACTTGCAATGAGGATGCTTGTGGGCAATCTTGGTCTGCAACTCCTGGAGCACATGCTGGTGGCCTCAATCCTGGTAGCGACACTGCTAGCGTCAACATACACATCCCCTGCAACCAAAAATACAAGACCGTCTCCGTTTATAATGTTAAAATGCAACAACTTATGTTATATTTATAACATGGATCAAAACCATTATATTCCATGCATTCTCCATGTGACATACAATCTAAAACTCAGTTATTTCTAACTCACAACACTAACAAAACAATAGATTTATATGTCTTATTTCTATTTAAGGTAAGAATTAGACTCACTCATAAAATTCTAATAGTGTATATATACCAGAAGGTAAATGGCTGATGCTATAACAAAAGTCCAATATCGGCCAAGATATGCATCGGCTATGTAAGCTCCGGCAGCTGGCATGATCCAGACTGCACCAGCCCAGTTGGTCACGTGATTTGAAGATTTGACAGTGCCCTCATGAAGCTTCTTTGTTAGATACAATACTAGATTTGATGCTATCCCATAGTATGCCATTCTTTCAATCATTTCGTACCCTACAATTGATTATCAAACATAATGGTGTTAGCACATTGTCACAACTCATTCACTTCTCTCTTTACATTATCATCACTTCAAGTATTTACTTTCTATTTCAAAGAGAAACTTCATTTTCTTTTCTTTTCCTCTCATGATTCTAAAACAATTTTTGCAAACAAACTCTTAAAAAAATGTCTCTTTTACATCTTGTTTCAAGATTGTAATGTATTTTTAACATATAATAGTCATTTTGTTCTTGAAAGTGTATGAACATTCTCATGTTTTTCTTGGATGTTAAAAAAATCAATATAAGATACTAATTTTCTTAAAAATGGTCTTTGAAAATGAAACCCACAGTTATATTAATTTTAAAAAATTGCGACTTGTTATCAATGTTCTTACATATATATTGAGATAGGTGATAATACTTTCACATCACAATAAAAAATTACATTCAATTGACATCATAAGATAATAATATTTATATTAATTTTAATTTAAAATTATAATATGTATTATGTAATTACAGTGTAAATTATTGATGTCTCTTTCATCTCAAATATATATAAAAATGAATAGTCAATATTACATATCAAAAATATATATATATTTGTAAATTTTTAGTCTAGTTATATTGAATTAAACTATTTTTTATTCGTGTCAAATTATTGCATTTCTCTTAAATATTTATTGCATATTTATAATTTCTGTTAAAGAAAACAAAAATTATCATTACTTTTGCATAAAAAAAATAAAATAAGATTATAAATATTGTAAAATATAAATATATATTTCAAATAATCATATATATATATATATATATATATATATATATATATATATACTAATATTATTAAAAGGAATGTAAAACGAGTGTAATTTCATAAAGTGTCAAATAAGCTTTTTCCTATTTAAACACTAAACCAACACTAAGTTAATAGGTGTACAGACTTTAATGAAAGAATTTATGGTGTTAAAGATTTGTTTAAAATTCTTTTTAAAATTAATCTAACAATATGGTAAAATAAATGAATGAGTAGAAAAGGGGTCTAAAATTAAAAATTGTAAGTTTAAGGTCCAATGGCTGCATTTACCTACAATGAAGGAACAAGCTCTCCACCTTCCAGTATTTGATCTTAAAACTGGTTTGCCATTGAGGTCCACTGTGCCATCTTGGGTGTAATCCTTCTCTCTTCCACCTTCTTCTTCCACTCCCATCATGCTGTACAATGATGTTAACTTTTTAGCTTTTCATCAACACCATTTTATATACTTAAGATGGAATATTTAAATTTTATTACATTTTTTCTTTCCTCACCCTAAACTCATATTTACCATACAATTGCTTAGCTAAAATCCAAAATATAAAAAAACATATTTTGTTGGCTTCTTTTTGTCATGCACTTTGAATTATATCAATTAATCATACAAAAAGTCAAACAAATCAACTATCATAAAAACTTCTTTTTTTTCAAAGGTAATGTCATTTTATATGTTAATTTTGTCCTCTTCCCGTCATTAGTTACTGATTGTACTATGCTTCCTTCTTAATTTAGGTAGGTCCTTCCTGTTTATAAAATAATTACTTTTTTTATTTAATTTAACGAGTTGTATTATAAAAAATAAAAATAACTAGTTAGAGACTGAAATAAGAAAATTGAAATCTCCGAAAGCATTTATTCTTTGTGGATACATCCACCTACATGGCGTCAAAGGCCAAAAGCATGCATAATTAATAATGATTAAATAAAACAAAATATCATTAGAGGGTTCATTATATCCAATATTAAGATGTATAATAAAAAGTTTGGAGTTGAAGATCAACACTACTTGTTCATATTTTCTTATTAAGGAAAAATATATACAAATAAAAAATACTAAAGATGTCATATTGCAGCTGCATCTTGTTAGAAGTATTATCGCAAAAATAATTGTTTAAGGAACAATTCTTACGTTATACGTTTAGGATCATATACTAAAGATGCCATATTATAACTGTTTGTTATATAATCTAGTTTTAGTAAAATTCATAAGTTAAAAAAAAAAAACTCAGATATTTTTGAGAGAAACAGCATAGTGGTTGCAACTTTTAGATTGATTATATCAATCTTTAATTAATATTGTACACTACTTTTATTATTTTTAATTTTCAAATTAACATATTTTACTGCTTAATAATAAATATTATTATAAAATATATAAAATTATGCTTAATAAGTTAATAAAGCTAAATTTAATAAACATAACCGCCACTATCACACCTTTGTTTCTACTAATGTCGTTTAGTTAAAATTGATTAACTAATCATTTATTTGACTAATTTTAATTATACCCGGTTATACAACCATTTTTTTTGGGTATATATATATTCCGTTATTTAACTAGGTTTTAAAAAAATAAAACATGGCGTGATAAATTGTTATAGTTTGACTATAATGATTACTATTCATATGGGTTAATGTTATAATAATTTTTAATTAATCAGTTGATTAGGATTATGATTATTTTTTTTTATAAATGGTTATGTGTAGACGACTTGGTCAGTTAAGAGTAATATTAATCTATACATATTAAGAAAGAATAATTAAATATATACATATATAGATTCATAACAATGTTAATCATGGATTCTGATAATGAATATATATGTATTAATAATATGATTGTATAAAAAAAATCTCATACTTTTATCCTTTATAAAAGTGACTTGGATTACCAGTTATGAAAGACAAGCTTTTAAAAATTTCTACAACATAACTTTGATAAGGATTTTCAGAAAAGAATTTTTTTCGACAACCTTTGCGAAACCAAAGGAGTGCATTCTGAAATTAATTGTTGGAACAAATTTTATAGAACAAACTTTCTGGAATGCATTTCATTTCATGTGTTCCAGAACGAGTTGTTTAAAAAAAGTTTACTGGAATAAATTTTTTAAAATAAGTTTTCTTTAATGAGTCTGAAACACATTAAATACATTTTAAAGTAAGGTTTTTCTTCACAATGCATTTTTTTCTCTTCTCTTCTTACTCTGCAATGGCGGCAGCAGAGGTGAGAACAATGGTAATGTGTCACAATGAAAAAGGATATTTTAGTCTTCTATATTATTAATACAGTACAGTTGGTAAGAATAACGGTGTAGATAGTAGTTTTACCATAAATGTAATATTACAAAGACCACCACAACTATTATTTTTAATTTTTTACAAAGATATTTCATTTTTAAATGATTTGTTTTGATAAGCTAGTGTTTTGTATTATTGGATATAAATTAAGTACACAATCCAAATCTAGTTCAATAACAACTAATAAATTCCCGAAAATGAAAAAAATTGACTCTAACGATTATTAATCATAAATACCATCACTACTTTTTTTCACTTTCCAACATTCTTGAGCCAAACGATCAACTTCTGTGTCTCTGATGCAGTTCACACAAAATAACAAAAGAAAACTGCATTCGATGTGGTACTTAAGACATTACAGCCTGTCATCACAACGGTCACTTCCCACTTTTTTTCTTTTTGATAATAAACAAATAAAACAAATTATTATTACTACATATTTATGGAGAGAGGGTTACACTGTCCACTCCCTCTGCGTTTGTCTGTGGACGGGGAAGGTGGCATGTCATGAAGACCAAACCCTTTGCATTAGCATTGTTGTTGTGAACCTCAGAAAGCAAAAACACAGATCTGTTGTCACAATGGGTTGCTTTCTTCATTGCTTTGGTTCCTCCACAAGCACCAAGCCCAGGCGCAAGGCTCACCGTCACCATGTAACTAACCCTTCACCTTCTCTTCTTCAAGCTTCTATCTTTTTCATCTAATTTAGTTACCCTTTTGTTTGGTTTCTCATAAACTGTCTGGAAAAGACTTTCTTTTTTGAAAGTTTTATACTTGCACCTCCTATTTTTGGCCTTTTTTTAAGGCAAAACTAAGATTTTAAGTGCTGATTCTAGTGTTTTTATTCAATCAGATGAATGTTTTATCAGGGTGTTATGTATAATAGAGATTTGCATGAACGGATCATGCGTCTACTGGAGATAGATAGACTTTCAATTTTGATCTTGATGAAAGAATAAACTATAGTTTGAATAATATATGTGGGTTTTGTTTTTTTATTCTTCTGTCTAACAAGCTTAATAGATGAAGGTTTCTCTAACCTCATTGAGTCTTTTCAATGTTGTTCAGCGAAATGCCAAAGACAGGTTGGAGCGACCGAAGGTGTGTTCTGTGCCGGACTACTCCCAAATGGTGGTACATAGCACTGCATCACAAGAAGTACAGTAAGTAATTGACTAACTGAGTTTGTAAAATTCTACTTTTTGTTCACATGAAAGCATGCTTGGTTTTGGAGTTGAAGTTTTTGATTTAGATAAATGGGTATGGGATGTAGGGCTAAACCTCTGGAGAAGCTAAACGCAAGCCCCAAAAAGAAAGTGACTTTTGATGTCAATGTGAAAACCTACGAGCCAGATGAAGTTCTTGATTTCCAACCAGAGAAGAGTGAAGAGAAAAGACCTTCGGTTGAAACGTTAAGCCAAACAAAGTCTGATGAAAGTGCGGTTACTTCAACCGGGTCTTACCCAACAGACCATAGGTACCACAATTGCACATGTAGTGACGATGAAGATGCAGCAATGGAGTATTGGGATAGTGATCTCACGGATGAGGATGAGGATGATGGTGGTGATAGTGACATGGGAGAAGAATATGATGAAGTGGGGGAAGACTTTGAAGATGGAATAGTGTACTCAAGGTCCAGAAATGGTGATAATCAAAGGGTTGTTGCAGAGGTGGAAAGTCCAATTCCAGTGTACGATAAGGAAATGAAGTCAATTGGGTTGAACCCCAATGTTCGAGATAGGAGTGTTTATGTTCATTCTGTGCTGAACCCTGTGGAGAACCTCACTCAATGGAAAGCAGTTAAGGCGAAAAGAGGACCACCATTGGTGTCTCAGAAGGAGAATTTGGTTTTGAAGCAAGAGTCCCGACCTGGATTTGGTGCTGAATCACCCAAGAAGTTGAACCGGGAAATCGCAGTTGATGCTAGCCTTTCAAATTGGTTAGGTTCATCAGAAACTACACCTGTTAGCAAGAGTTCGTATGCAGAGAGAAATAGCTCACATGGGTCCAATACTGTGGTGAGCCATGAAGATAGGCCTATTTTAGGTGCATTATCAGTTGAAGAGATTAATCAGTTTTCGGCTTCTTGTTCACCAAGAAAATCACCAAGAGATGAGATTGCCATCATAGGCAGTGTTGGTAGCTACTGGAATTGTGGGAGCTATGCTCAGGATTCTGGCTCAGCAAATCGAGTGACTTCAAGAAGAGTACAATACAATTGATGTGAAAGTTCGTTATGCTGAACAAGAGAGTGAATATGAGACAAGGTTGTTCTATACAGAGGGTTCTTACTCATGTAGACAAGATTCAATTGAGGAGTGGTTTGTGTTAGGTGCAATTTTTTTATTCTTTTGTGAATGTGATATAGTGTGATGTTTTATTGTGTTGCATTCTGCGGTTGGATTAATAACACTATTGTCATGTAGTTTTTATCTGTACACTGTCTCTGAATTTTCTTCCATGATAAATTGATGAAATTATTACAGAGAGGACAGATAAATTTTTGTCTTGTAACAATCTGGGCATAAAAAAAACTATTTAATTAAAAAATGGTTTATATTGCTCTTAATTGACTTTACGTACTTAAATTTGCTTTGTAGGGCTTTTTAGTTCAAATCAATTAGCAGACTTTTCAAAGAGCAGAGATGTTTTAGTTTATTCTACTTATATCTATTCGTTTACATATACTTTTAAATACTGGTGCTTCATTATTTTGTTAAGGTGTCGTTTAAGGTTATTTTAAGAAAATACTTATATGGTATTATATTTTATCTTTTTTTTCTGCCATAATAAATTCGTAAACTAATTATAAATTAGATGAAAGGTAATGTTATAAATATAAGAAAATAATGAATGTTAATTTTTAAACTTTGAAAATGAAAGTTAAATAGAAACAAAAATATTTCAAATTTATGATATTTAAAAAATATGGTGGGACTACTACTAAGCATGGATAAGTAGTACATCTAATTTATTTTATAACAAAATAACTATTTTTTTTCTTGAAATATTACTAAATTTCAATTACTTTTATGTTATTTAATAATGGATTAAATATGTTTGTAGTTTTTCAACTATTATGTGTTTTTGGATTTAGTCTCACCTTTAAACTTTGTTTCATCTTCATCCTTCTTTTTAATGAAACTGTCATATTTAGTCTTTGAATACCAATAACATTGATTCTTGTCCTTGTACTCAAATTCAAGGCATCGAAAAATGCTTACTTCGTCCCCACGATAAGAGGTGAATTTATGTTTAGTACTCGGTTTTAAAAATGAAGCCATTGGGTCCTATGTTATGAAAAATATATGAATAAGGTCCACAAAGAAAGAACAAGTTCAACAAATCATCAAAGAAAAAGCTGAACAAGAGATAGAAAAAGCTGGACACCAAAAGAGAGAAGAGAAAAAATACAGTCACATCAGCATGGACTTAACCCGTTGTTGTCAACTTAACGGAGATAACCTTATTCATACACTTTTTATAACATAGGGACCCAATGTCTTTATTTTTAAAACCGGATACTATACAGAAATTCACCTCTTAACCTGGGGACGAAGTAAACATTTAAACCTTTTGGAATTCATTGGGTTTACAATTTAAATTAATTATCAGAAGGATTAAGTTGTATGTCGTGAAATACATGTATGATTTCTTAATAATATTAAAATTGTTCTAAGGTTTAGTGACTTCAATGAAATTAAACTTAATAATCAATACGATTAAGTAAAGTTGTATACATGATTGATGACTTTAAACTTAAGTAAAGTCATATATGATTGGAGACTTTAATTTCAATAAAGTCGTGCTTATGGTTGAGTACTTCAATTTCAATCCATTTTAAACTAAAGTCTTGCATGAGAATGACGATTCTAACCTAAATCTATTTTGTACTGAAGTCATGTTTAGGATTGATGCAAAAGAACTAAAGTCGTGCATTTTGGGATCACTTTACTTTAGGCCATTTTAATTTTATTATTGGTTTTATAAGTTATTTTTGCAAATTGACTTCGTTATTTTTCATTGCTTTAAAAAATAAAACATTGTAAAATGAATATAAATTGGTTAATGAAATGTAATGCATTTCACTGTTTTCCTTAGTGTATCCAAAGTTAAGCGAAAGTAGTATCTTGATGGAAGAAAAGGGAAACTATTATATGTATATATGATTTAAAAAAAAAAAGAGATTGACAATACTATTTCTGTAGGTGCATAATAGAAAGTAATGTAGGATAATAATTTTTTATTTCTAAAAATTAGCAACGCAGATTTGCAAATTTAAACTAGATATTTGTTATTAATTTTTGTATATAATTTCGAATGTGTTATGTCCCGTGTCTAATGTTTATTTTATGTTTAGAACATTTGTATGGGTGTAATGTATTAATACGAAAATGATAGAGTTTAGAATAACCCATACACAGTTTAGGTTAGCTCTCCTTATTTGTATGTAGTTTACTTTATAAGAAAGAAGAACTACAACACCTAAAGGTTTTAAACAACTTACATAACACCAACCTAAATAACATAATATCAAAACTTGTTTAAACAACCAATTAATTCTTATTTCTGAGATCATTAAAACAAATGGAATACAAAACTTCCACGTAGAAAGGAAAGAGAAAAAGAAAGGAATTAAACTCGGAGAAAATAAAGTCCTTACAGATAACATTTGATTATTTTCCTTATTTTGTTTAAAGTCCTTGCAGAAAATAAAGAACTGGTCAAGTTTGACGTACTTATTTGGCGCAACAAAGAAAAGGTGGAATAGGTATAAACATTTGATTATTTTCCTTATTTTGTTTACAAATCGTAGTTAAAGAAAGAGATGTTTTTTTACTGTAGATCCTTTTTCTTTTTCTTTATGGACAAATGCTACAAACAACTTTAAATATAGGTTTAATACCTCTTTTGGTCCCTAGAAAGGGGGCCAATGTTCAATGTGGTCCCACCTTTTTTTAGAAGTTCAATGTGATCCTATCTTTTGTAAAAAGTGTGCAATCAAGTCCTTTTTGAAAACGGTGTTAAGTTTTTAACGGAGCAGCTGACAGGGTGGACTGAAGTTAGCTACGTGGCTTTGTGTGAGTAATACGTGGCAGTGAGAGGGTGATACGTGGCTGTGAGAGGGTAAATCAGAAGTTAGGGTTTGAGTTGCAGAGAAATTAGTAATTTGGGATTTCTTAGAAGATCAGAGAGGCGAAGAACATTGTCGTCAACGATACCATACTCCTTGATCCGGGCTATCTCTTTGCCATCGGAAACCAACTTCTGCTTTTTCACCACGAAGCCTTTGCACTGCTGAATCCTCATTTTCACCGAAGCAATGGAATCAGACTCCAACACGCGCATTGGGGTTACAACGCCATCCACAATTAGGTAAAATCAAGATTGGCTCACCAGAACAATGTCCCGACTGCCCTTCATATTACTCCTTCTCTTCGAAAACTGAACTCAAAGCAAACTCAGCAATTCAAATATCTCAAAGTCAATCACTCTTTTACCCTTTTTCTTGTTCCAGGTTCCCAATTTGCCTTACCTTATCCTACTCGTTTTCTGCTTTACTCCGAAATTTGTTTTTTGATGATACAACTCAATGGGACCCAAAGAAACAAAACAAAGAACCTGTTTTTGAGGTGCCCAGAAGGAAATTTTGATTGTGCTTTGGAAATGGACGATGGAATGAAGAATAACGTTAATAAAAAAAAACAAAAGCAATAACTCTCAAATAAATGGTGGAAGTGAAGCAAGCGAGAGGGGACTCTTACCAAGAAGAAATCCCAAATTACTAATTTCTCTGCAACTCAAACCCTAACTTCTGATTTACCCTCTCACAGCCACGTATCACCCTCTCACTGCCACGTATTACCCACACAAAGCCACGTAGCTAACTTCAGTCCACCCTGTCAGCTGCTCCGTTAAAAACTTAACGCCGTTTCCAAAAAGGACTTGATTGCACACTTTTTACAAAAGATGGGATCACATTGAACTTCTAAAAAAAGGTGGGACCACATTGAACATTGGCCCCCTTTCTAGGGACCAAAAGAGGTATTAAACCTTAAATATAAAAGGAAAAGCAAAAGTGTAATCAAGAGACAAAAAGCTGTTTTATTTATAAGACTAAAACATCGACGCACACAAAAGCAAATTTGCTACTATTGGAACAAGGCATTGACTAATTCAGACATAGATATACATGTTTCAATCATCAAGGTCCAACCTTAATTTCAACTTTCAAAGTCAAGACCAGTTTTAATGCATAGTATGAACAGTTAAATGCGTGTGGAAAATGAAAATAACATATTTGTACTATTTATGACACTATTTCTGGAAGCCTCTAAGCTTGTTCATGGTTATCAAGCTAAGTGGCTGGGAAAGATAAGGCTGAGTAGTAGCCGATAGTTCTTGAGCCACAGCACGCATGATGGGTCTGGACTCTGGAGACTCACGTATGCATGCCAAAGCTATGGTCATTGTGAACACCACTGCTTCTGCCAATTGGCCTGTAGGAGGTGGAAGCCTTTGATCAAGCACGTCCGTCAGTAGCACCTGTGCTTCCTCTGTTGATGACAAATACTTGTTTGAAGACAGTGTACCCAACAGTTCTCCAGGATGCTTTCCCATCAATATCTCCATCACCACCACTCCAAAACTATACACGTCACACTTCTCCGTCACTCTCATTGTTTGTGCTAGTTCTGCAAGTTTCAACTTTTCTCAGTCTCATCACACCCTTTAATTTACATATATACACAATTTATTAAGAAAGAAACTATACATTGTGTCTAGAATATAAAACATGTTTTTAAGCTGTCAGAAACATTTAACAGAACATATTAAAGACTGCCTTAGTATGATGCATACGATATAGTATAATATACTGTAATTTAAATTGAATGGATGATGTACCTGGAGCCATGTAACCATAGGATCCAGCAACTGAGGTCCACGTTGAAGTGTCTGAGCTTAGTAGCTTTGCTGTGCCAAAATCTGCAAGACGAGGTTCTAAATCGGAGTCTAGTAGTATGTTATTCAGTGTTACATCCCGGTGCACGATTTGTGGGGAACAATCTGTGTGCAGGTATGAAATTGCATGTGCTATTCCTTGCACAATTTTTAGCCTTTTGGCCCACCTTAGCTCCAATTGTCCTTCCTCTCCGTACAACACTTTTGCCAAACTTCCTCTGTCTATATATTCGTAAACCAAGAACATTTGTCCCCTGCAAGAACAGAACCCATAAAGCTTTATTATATTGCGGTGTCTCACTCCTGTAAGTGCTTCTATCTCATTCAAAAAGCTCAGGCGATTCATTGGTGGAATTTCATCGGAGTCTGATATGTTGAGCCTCTTCACAGCAACGACCTGACCTGTGAGCAACTGTGCTCTATAAACACTTCCGAATCCTCCTTTTCCGATGCAGTACTTGTCATTGAAGTCATTGGTGGCCTTAACAAGATCAGAAAATGTGAATTTTCCATCTCTTCCCCACACCACGCTGATAGGCTGATCACTTTTTTCATTGCTTTTGGACTCTTCATCACCGTGTTTTATGATATGCCGCCGGCGAAGTATTGCTCCAACACTAATTAACCCAATTAATACACAAACTGGAATGATAACCCCAAGAAGAACCTTTTTGTTAACTCCTCCAGATTTGTCCGTGGAAAGTGATTTGGGGCAAGTTAATCCTTCTATCTCACCACACAAACCTGAGTTTCCAGCATAGGCTTCAGCAGTCGCTGTCTCGAAAACACGGCCTGTGGGGATTGAACCACTCAGTTTGTTGTAAGAAAAATCAACAGATTGAAGGCTGAGCATGCTTGAAAATGATCGTGGGATTGTCCCTGATAGTTGGTTGTGTGACACATTGAGAATCTCCAATGCTCTTAACTTTTCAAGGTTTTGGGGAAGAGCCCCGGAAAGAGAGTTGCTGCTGATGTCCAACATGATTTGCAGCGAGAACAGATTGCCAAGTTCATCTGGTATCTCCCCAGATAGACTGTTATGGCTTAAATTCAGGCTCAGTAAGCCATCACAATCACCAATTTCTTTAGGAATGCTACCGCCGAAGTTGTTATTTGATAAATCAAGAAAATTTAACTTAGCCAATCTCCCATAACTCTTTGGGATTTCTCCTGATAAATGGTTACTGCTCAAATTCAATCTGAAAAGCCGGCTTAGATTTCCGATTTCAGGTGGGATACTACCAGTGAATTCATTGGAATGAAGGTTTAGATACCCTAATTGACTCAGCTTACTTAGCGCAGAAGGAATTTTTCCAGAAAGTTTGTTGTTTCCCATATCCATACTGGTTAAGTTGGCGCACCCGCCCCACTCTGGGGAGAGCTCACCAACCAGTAGGTTTGTACTAAGTGATATCAAAACGAGATTTGGGAGAACCCCAAATGCGTCTGTGATGTTTCCAGTGAGCTGGTTATTATCAAGCCGAACTCTAACTAGTGGTGAACAATTTCTCAAGGACTTTGGCAATGGCCCTGAAAAGCTGTTGTTATTGACAGCCAAAACAGTTAGCTGGCCACCACTGCACAAGTCAATTGGCAGTTCTCCATAAAAGCTGTTGTTTGAAAGGTAGACATCAGTCAAAGAAGGATTTCCCTTTCCAAATTCTCTGGGAATTCTGCCACTGAAGTTATTGCTGAACACTGAAAAACTTTTTAAAGCAGTTAGTTGAGCAATGGTTGCTGGCAACTCCCCATGCAAGTTATTGCTGTTGACATCAAAGATTTCAAGAGAGGTCAAATTTCCAATATCCGCGTGAATGATTCCAGAGAGTTCATTGAAGAAAAGATTCATGACTTGAACGTTTGTCAAATCCCAAAGTGTTGATGGAATCAGACCAGAGAATTGGTTTTGTGAAAGGTCTAACTTTACCATTTCCTTCAGGTTTCCAATATCTACAGGAATGGAACCAGAGAAAGTATTATTGTACAGAAAGAGGTAGTTAATTCTTTTCAACAGGCCAATCTCCGGAGGAATCTTTCCGGTAAAATTATTGTTTTGGACTTGCAAGGAGGTAAGCTGGGTCCAATTAGAGAGGAGCGTAGCAGAAAGTTCACCAGAAAAGGAATTATCTGATAATCCCAGTTCTGATATTTTAGTCAGATTAGCTAATGACATAGGCAAAGGACCAGTCAAATGATTCACCGCTAAACTCAAGAAGGATAGATTTCTGCACAGGCCAAGCTCCGAAGGAACTGTAGAGTTAAAAGAATTTATACTGAGATCAAGATGCCACAGCTCCCTAAGTTGGCCTAAGGAAGAAGGGATCTTTCCATGGGCAGAAATGTTATTCAGTTCAAGAATTTGAAGCCCAGATATCAATCCTATCTCAGTGGGAACAGGACCAGTAAAAAAGTTATTACCAATACGAAGTTCTTTGAGATTAGAAAGCAAGGACAAGTTGGGCGACAGCTTTCCTCCAAACCCATTGTTGGTGAGGTTGAGGAATTCTAGCTTGCCCAAATTGCTATACAAAGATTCTGGAATAGTTCCATTCCATCCATTCTGAGAGATGTCAAGATATGTCAAGTTATGGCACTCCAGTACGAAACTCGGGAATTCACCAGTGAGTGTTGGATTTAGATGTAAAGCAAGGCGTGTCAAGGAAGGCATGCATGAATATTGGGACCAGTGAAGAGGAGTTATAAAATAATTTGATCCAAGGTCCATGTACCATACCTTAGGTAGATTCATGAGCTGATAAGGAATGGTGCCATTGAGATTGTTGTTGTAAAGGCTGAGATATCGAAGCTCTCGTAGCTGGCCTAGTTCTTTAGGCAGTGAGTCTTCAAATAAGTTGTTCCCCAAGTCCAAAAGTGTGAGCTTGGAGAGGTTACCAATTGCTGGTGGTATTGACCCCTCAAAGTTGTTGGCATTGAGGTTGAGTTGGGTGAGGTTAGGGAGGGAAGCAAAATCCAAGACAGTGATAGTCCCAGTGATATTGGCACCAGACAAGTTTATCTCTAAGACTGTTGTGCTGGTATTGTCACAAACAACGGCATCCCAAAAGCAAAGGTTGGTTAGGTTGGTGAGGGACCATGAGTTTAGAGAAGGAGGAAGAGGAGGTGTTAGACTGTTTTTCCATTTGACAAGTGATTCTGCTTCTGCTGTTGGTGATGAAGCGATTCTCAAAGGAAACAAACACAGGAAGATAATTGGAAGGACTAGAGTGTGAAGCCTTTGAAAATTAGTCATGTCTAGCATTTGGCGTGGTCTCTTTGAAATCGTTTAGTCTCTTATATAGCAGAATCGGTTCCTGTTTCTATTGATGAAAGTCAGAAAGTAAATTTGTAAGATTATGAGAACAGAAGTATGTGGTGGGGTTTACAAAATGTGATTCACAGTGTCACCATAATTATGTTATCAAACATATGATAGTCTTCACTCGGAGTTGATTATTGACCTGAGAACCACCATCACATTTTTATATTCAGCTAAGAACGCCTTTGTTTTATTGAAAGTCAAAAATAAATTAATTATTCTTTAATTTCTTCGTAATTTTGTATATGTTTAATAGACTTTTCATTAGATTTTTTTTTGTTACTCAAAATTTTTATATTTTTTGTAATTAAGTATTATTGTTTAATTTTTATTTAATTGAGTGTTAATATTGTTTTATATTAAACATGAAAATTCATATTTTTTGATGAAAATAAAGAATCAAAATGATAAGATAAAATAAGAGTCATAATATTCTATTAATAAAAATATTAAACAGTAAAAACTCAGTTAAAAAATTTAAAAATTTTAAGTTCTTGAATTTTTTTAATAACAATTCAATTAAAAATATATAAATTTATGGGAGACTAAAACTTTTTTTATCTAATTACTATATTTACTTATAATTATGTATCATAAATTTGTTAATTTTTAAGAATATTTTATAATTATACGAAAAAAATCATAATTTTGGACAACTTCTTTAAGTTTTATACTTTTTCAAATATTTGGACCCAATTTAACCCTAAATCTACTACAATTATTTATATTACTATAAAAATAATTTAATTATTTAAAATATAAAGAACATGTGAAATTAAGAATTACTTTAAAATATATACATTTTAAAATTTAAGCAGTAAAATCAGGAAAAATAATAGGAAAATTAAAATTGCGAACTAGAAATTAAAGAGACTAAAAATACATTTTTTAACCTTAAAATTGTTTGCAAATCGCATTACTATAAGTAAATCTTTAAGTGAATAACTTATTAAATTATTTAAGTAGAAAAATAATAATGAATAATCATGATTCTATACATAATTATAATATGTTTTATTGATGATATATATCCTCAAATGTTTATATAAGTTTATTATAATAAAAAAATTATATTTTCTTATGTTTACTAATCTCATATTGTATAGATTTCGAGATTAAAAGCAAATTTGAGATTTCGGAAGTTAATTCTATCTTAATAAACTTGAAATTGAAACATATTTAATAGGATTTTTTAATTCTTTTATGTAAAATAATTTAATGAAAGTAAAGTATTTTTACCAATAATAATCCCTTAGACTACATGAGTTGGTCAATCCATGTAAAGTGTGACAACTTAGAATAATATTAAAGTCAATTTATTATCGTAATATTAAGTCATAAACCAAAAAATATTTAATTGAATATGGTCCAAGTTGTTTTCGGAATGCAATTTTGCATGTGAACACAAGAAAATACAGATTATTAAATTAGAGCTTTTTCTTATTGCATTTATTACGAAAATAATGTTGGAGGAAAGTCAGGTCCACGAACCCTTTTGGGGTTTTTACCAATATGAGAAACATTTCTACAAAACACAACAAATGAATGTTTAGAAAAAACATAAAGAAATAAATTAACCCTTAAATACCTTTTCTTTGAGGTTGGATATTAATTTATGTTTGAAGTAATATTTTAGAAATTCGTATTTTACATTAATAAATAGTAAAATATGTATTTAAAACATTAGAAAATACCATTATTTGAACAAAATATAATAGTTTAAAAATAGAAATTAAAGGTTTCAATCTTACAATTAATTCGACTCACTGTTTTTTTATTATTTTTCTCCAAAAATAATTGTATTTAAAGTTTTTTAAGATTCCTTAGTCTTTTAATTTAAGAAAAGCATTTTAATTTTATATATTTTTGAGTAATTTATGATAAATAGTTTTAAAAATAAGTCCAAAAAAATAATTTAATAATTTTCTTCCAAATTAAAAAGATGGTTTCTAATGAAAATCTTAAGTGGACTAGAAGTAAAGTCAATTTATAATATATAAATAAATATAAATATTATTTTACAAGTCGATTTTGTAAGACTTAGTTAGATTTAAAATTTATTTTATTATATCAAATCTTTTATATGAGAGGAGCATAAAGAAGGTATTTCAAGATTTATTTTGTTTTGAGATGGAGAAAAAATAAAGTTGATAGAATTCAAATTATTCTTCTAAAATTAAGTCAATAAATAATTAATCTAATGTAATTAAGCTAATCGAATTCCCGTAATTAAGTTATTAAACATTATGTAATTATGTTGTGCATAACTATATTTGAAAAATAATTATAAATATTATGAATTTATTTGAAAAGTAAATTACTCCAACTAACTTAGGGTTTTAGATCCACCAATATGTCCAAATGGTTACATCTTATCATAAATATTCAATTTCACATAATCTCACACACTTAATTATAGTTATGAAAGACGCATGCATTGAACTAGATTTAAAGATTTTGCACATGTCATATAAATATCCACTCACGTAAAGTCACACTCTAAGAACTAAGTGAGTTCTTTTTATATGTAAATTTCTTTCAACTTACTAGATATAATTTTTTTTTCACACCAATTATAGAAATATCCATCAACTTACCACCTAATATTTTTCTCTATGTGTAATTTCGGCAAAAAATCCCCATTTAATCATACAACCAATGTTCATATTATTTCATCATTGAAAATAACTACATTCACATCATACATATATCAAACCAACAACATACAATAGATTATGACACATGTGTAGGCTCTACTTGATCCCACTCACATACCAACAATAGAGTATGGTTAAACCCTAACTCTACGATATCACACATCCATATAAAAGCAATATATTATGGCTTAATCTTAGCTATACTTGATCACACATCACATCCACACATTTTCATTTCAAAAATCTTCAAACATTTATTTTTTATACATAAAATCTTCCTCTTTAGCATGTTAAATAGGCCAAACCAACATATATTGACAGATTGAAAATGTTAACCCGTTCTGGCCCATTTTAAGCAAGCTGATGGGTCAACCCGTACACCGTGACCCACCTCTAAACATAATATTAATATCTGACTTTTAAAAATAAATATATAACTTTTTAATATTAAAAAACTGAAGATAAAGATTAATCTTTGAAGTATTTGTTGGGTTGGACTAAATAAATTACTAACTCTTCAACTATACATGAAACTTTTCAGGTGTTACTCCCTCCTCACCACCACACGTTATTTCCTGCACTTTCCAATTTCTCTTTTGCCTTTCAATAATATTTAAACGAATGTAAACTAAAGGGATATCAACATTCGTGAATGAACATAACCTCCGTTAAAAGACAAATATTAACATCCGTAAACAGACATGAATCTCCGTTGAAGAAGGACAAATAGATGTCAACCGATATCATCTTGGTCGACGGATATTCACATTTGTCCAACCGTACTATTGCAATATTTTGTTTAGATGTTGACATCCGTCATCCGTTTATTTGTCATTTGATAACCACACTTTGGATGACTAGGAAATATTTTGTTGGGTGCCAGAGATATGGGTTTAAAAAACAATGTTGGTCCACAGAAGCATCAAGCAGTAATGACAAGTGCGGATCAAGCAGTTTTCTATAAGTGCCGCATTGATGCATATCCACTCCAAGCTCTCCGAACTCAACCTCTTCGAACGCAAGGGCCACACCACCCTCATCTTGCTCTCCCTCATCCTCACCCTCCTCCCTCTCTGCGTCTGCGGCGTCGTCTTCTCCGTCATTCACTGCCATTTGACCCCATCCACAGTCCTCCTAGACCGCAATTTGGTGGCAAAGATCACGGGCTTTGGACTCCATGATTGTCGTGACGAACAGTGTAACAATTGCTCATTGCTTATTGCGATTGCGATTAAGCTTGATAAGGAAATCTTGGTAGAGGCAAAACAGCAATGGAGACAGTGGGGAGTTCTAGAGTGTTTTTGAAATAAAAAGAATAATAAAAAGAATAATAAAAAGGTGAAGGGTATTTTTGAAATAAAACAAATAGTGGAGAGGTGGAGAAAGCACGTAGGGGTGGTGGAGGGAGCGTAGGGGTGGTGGAGGGAGCAAAACCCAACTTTTCATTGGATGCTTACTGGAAAATTTTCATTTTCGATATGCATTGTAAACACAAATTTCGTTTTCCAACACCATAAACTTAAATGACTAGTCTGTCTTTGTTTGTGTATTTGTGAAGCTTAATAACGCAAATTCAAATCTTCTCTCTTTTCTACATTTCTGCATTGGTTGAACCCACCTTATGTCTTTGGAAATTTGAAAACACAGTAAATGAAAATTCACACTTTCCAAAACAGCATATGCAGAATGAAGCGTGTTACCAACATTTACTTCCTCAGCAAAAGTATTTTTTACTAGTTTTTTAAGAATATTTGTTCAATGACACTCTTACATATGTTAATCAAGAATAAATAATTGACACATTTTTAAGCGTATTCTTTTAGTATGTTCTTCGATGCAACTGGAGATGTTGCGCCACATAGGAAAATATGAATCACCATGACAACGAGTTGGACTATAACCAAACTACTTGATTTTCTATTATTTTATGCTTTTTATTCAATACCATATGGAAGCTTTTTGCAAGTGCCGCAAACACTGTCATTCCTTTTAGGATAAAATGTGAATGATAAATCCATTTGTGCTTCTTAAAATAATGATAATTAATGATAAAGTCAACCAAGTAAGACTATGCAATGCATATCTTTGTTTTTAAAAACAAGCAATGCAGTTATAATCAATCAAAACAAACCACATGGCGTGGACCAATTCACCATGTAGTTTTTTATGTTTTCCTTGTATTTACATTTAGAGTCTGTGCCTTTCATTAACAGAAACTAACTCACTCATTTCAAGATTGAATTATTTTTTCAGAATATGTTTGAAAATTCTGAAGCGTTAAGAGAAATGGATTATGCTATATAAGTGAGTTAAAGATTTACACAGAGGTCATGCCAAGTGCTAGACATGACAACTTTCCAAAAGGTTCATGCTTTAGCCTTTCATATACTCTTGCTAGCTTTGCTTCCATTGAAAATCGCTTCATCACTAACAACAGAAGCAGAAGCCCTTGTCAAATGGAAAAACAGTTTATCCTCTCCTCTTCCTCCTTCTCAAGACTCATGGTCCCTCACCAACCTTTCCAACCTTTGCATTTGGGATGCCATTGTTTGTGACAATACCAACACAACAGTCTCAGAGATAAACTTGTCTGGTGCTAATCTCACTGGGACTCTCTCTGCCTTGGATTTTGCTTCCCTCCCTAACCTCACCCAACTCAACCTCAATGCCAACAACTTTGGGGGGTCAATACCATCAGAAATTGGCAAACTCTCCAAGCTCACACTATTGGACTTGGGGAACAACTTATTTGAAGACTCGCTGCCTAAAGAACTAGGCCAGCTAAGGGAGCTTCGATATCTCAGCCTTTACAACAACAATCTCAATGGCACCATTCCTTATCAGCTCATGAATCTACCTAAGGTATGGTACATGAACCTCGGATCAAATTATTTCATAACTCCTCTTCACTGGTCCCAATATTCATGCATGCCTTCCTTGACACGCCTTGCTTTACATCTAAATCCATCACTCACTGGTGAATTCCCGAGTTTCATACTTGAGTGCCATAACTTGACATACCTTGACATCTCTCAGAATGGATGGAATGACACTATTCCAGAATCTCTGTATAGCAATTTGGGCAAGCTAGAATACCTCAACCTCACCAACAACGGGTTTGGAGGAAAGCTGTCACCCAACTTGTCCATGCTTTCTAATCTCAAAGAACTTCGTATTGGTTATAACTTGTTTACTGGTCCTGTTCCCACTGAGATAGGATTGATATCTGGGCTTCAAATTCTTGAACTGAATAACATTTCTGCCCATGGAAAGATCCCTTCTTCCTTAGGCCAACTTAGGGAGCTGTGGCATCTTGATCTCAGTATAAATTCTTTTAACTCTACAGTCCCTTCGGAGCTTGGCCTGTGCAGAAATCTATCTTTCTTGAGCTTAGCAGTGAATGATTTGACTGGTCCTTTGCCTATGTCATTAGCTAATCTGACTAAAATATCAGAACTGGGATTATCAGATAACTCCTTTTCTGGTGAACTTTCTGCTACGCTTTTCTCTAACTGGACCCAGTTGATCTCCTTGCAAATCCAAAACAATAACTTTACAGGAAAGCTTCCTCCACATATTGGCCTGTTGAAAAAACTTAACTTTCTCTACCTGCACAATAATCACTTCTCTGGTCCCATTCCTGTGGAGATTGGAAACCTGAAGGAAATGACATGGTTAGACCTTTCACAAAACCAATTCTCTGGCCCAATTCCATCAACTCTTTGGAATCTGACTAACATTCAACTCATGAATCTTTACTCCAATGAGCTCTCTGGAACCATCCCCATGGATATTGGAAACTTGACCTCACTCCAAATCTTTGATGTCAGCAACAATAAATTGTATGGGGAGTTGCCAGCAACCATTGCTCAACTAACTGCTTTAAGTAAATTTTCCGTGTTCAGCAATAACTTCACTGGCAGCCTTCCTAGACAATTTGGAAAGATTAATCCTTCTTTGACCTACGTCTACCTTTCAAACAACAGTTTCTCAGGAGAACTGCCACCTGACATATGCAGTGGGGGCAAACTAATTATTTTTGCAATCAATAACAACAACTTTTCAGGGCCATTGCCAAAGTCCTTGAGAAATTGTCCATCACTTATTAGAGTTCGGCTTGATGATAACCAGCTCACTGGAAACATCACAGACGCATTTGGGGTTCTCCCAAATCTTGTTTTTATCTCACTTAATACAAACCAACTAGTGGGTGAGCTATCTCCCGAGTGGGGCGAGTGTGCCAGCTTAACCAATATGAATATGGGAAGCAACAAACTTTCTGGAAAAATTCCTTCTGCGCTAAGTAAGTTGAGTCAATTAAGGTATCTAAGCCTTCATTCCAATGAATTCACTGGTAGTATCCCACCCGAAATCGGAAATCTAAGCCTGCTTTACTCGTTCAATTTGAGCAGTAACCATTTATCCGGAGAAATCCCAAAGAGTTATGGGAGATTGGCTAAGCTAAATTTTCTTGATTTATCAAATAACAACTTCAGTGGAAGCATTCCTAAAGAAATCGGTGATTGTGATGGCTTACTGAGCCTGAATTTAAGCCATAACAGTCTATCTGGGGAGATACCAGATGAACTTGGCAATCTGTTCTCACTGCAAATCATGTTGGACATCAGCAGCAACTCTCTTTCCGGGGCTCTTCCCCAAAACCTTGAAAAGTTAACAGCATTGGAAATTCTCAATGTGTCACACAACCATCTATCAGGGACAATCCCACGATCATTTTCAAGCATGCTCAGCCTTCAATATATTGATTTTTCTTACAACAAGCTGAGTGGTTCAATCCCCACAGGCCGTGTTTTCCAGACAGCAAATGCTGAAGCCTACGCGGGAAACTCAGGTTTGTGTGGTGAGATAAAAGGATTAACATGCCCCAAATCACTTTCCCCGGACAAATCTGGAGGAGTTAACAAAAAGGTTCTTCTTGGGTTTATCATACCAGTTTGTGTATTAATTGGGATGATTAGTGTTGGAGCAATACTCCGCCGGCGGCATATCATAAATAACCTTGATGAAGTGTCCAAAAGCAATGAAAAAAGTGATCAGCCTATCAGCGTGGTGTGTGGAAGAGATGGAAAATTCTCATTTTCTGATCTTGTTAAGGCCACCGATGACTTCAATGACAAGTACTGCGTTGGAAAAGGAGGATTCGGAAGTGTTTATAGAGCACAATTACCCACAGGTCAAGTCGTTGCTGTGAAGAGGCTCAACATATCATACTCCGATGACATTCAACCAATGAACCGCCATAGCTTTTTGAATGAGATAGAAGCACTTACAGGTGTGAGACACCGCAATATAATAAAGCTTTATGGATTCTGTTCTTGCAGGGGACAAATGTTCTTGGTTTATGAATACATAGACAGAGGAAGTTTGGAAAAAGTGTTGTACGGAGAGGAAGGAAAATTGGAGCTAAGCTGGGCCACAAGGATAAAAATTGTACAAGGAATAGCACATGCAATTTCATACCTGCACACAGATTGCTCCCCACAAATTGTGCACCGGGATGTAACACTGAATAACATACTACTAGACTTCGACTTTGAACCCCGTCTTGCAGATTTTGGCACAGCAAAGCTCCTAAGCTCAGACGCTTCAAAGTGGACCTCAGTTGCTGGATCCTATGGTTACATGGCTCCAGGTACATCATCCAATCTATTTAAATTACAGTATGTATACTATATAATATGCATCACGATAAGGCATTCTTTAATATGTTCCTAAGATGATTCTGACAATTTAAAAACATTTGTTACATGATTTGCTTTTTAAATAGAAATGTCTTGTTTCTTTCTTATTAAATTGTGTATATACGGTTTTTTTATCAATGTCTGAATATACTCTTGTTACAAGGCTTTGGAGTTTTATTCAGTGTATATAAATTAAAGTGTGTGATGAGACTGAGAAAAGTTGAAATTTGCAGAACTGGCACAAACAATGAGAGTGACGGAGAAGTGTGACGTGTATAGTTTTGGAGTGGTGGTGATGGAGATATTGATGGGAAAGCATCCTGGAGAACTGTTGGGTACACTGTCTTCAAACAAGTATTTGTCATCAACGGAGGAAGCACAGGTGCTACTGAAGGACGTGCTTGATCAAAGGCTTCCACCTCCTACAGGCCAATTGGCAGAAGCAGTGGTGTTCACAATGACCATAGCTTTGGCATGCATACGTGAGTCTCCAGAGTCCAGACCCATCATGCGTGCTGTGGCTCAAGAACTATCGGCTACTACTCAGCCTTATCTTTCCCAGCCATTTACCATGATTACCATGAACAAGCTTAGAGGCTTCCAGAAGTAGTTTCATGTGGTACAATCGTTCTGGGTTTGTGTTCTGTTGATATTTAAAGTGAAATTTAGAAAAAGAATTTTATGATGAGAGCAGATGAAGCAAATTTGGTTGTGTATATTTTCTTTATTTGTTCAAAAAAGAGCACAACTTGTTTTTGTGGTAGTATAGTATGCATCAAGATCGCATCCGTTTTCACTAAACAAGTTTCATAGAAAATAAATTTACTTTATATATCAATTAACTTTAAACATGACCATATATGGAAAATGGGTTCTGCAAGTAACCTGAGTACTTGCAGAACTTTGATGAGCTGGAAGTTGTAACTTTGAGGACAGTATATGACCTCGATTTCGCACACACCTTTCCAGTAGCGATGGCAACAAGGACGAAGTAGTGATGGATGGCAAATCTAATAGCCAGATTACATTTCCTTCCACCGTTGTTAATAAGAACAACAAAAGTAGATTTATATTTTATAGGTTCTAAGTTTCCCTTTCTTACAAGGATTGAAAGCATAATTTATCCCTTCGGATAGCTTAAAATATATGTACGTAATAACGTAGGAATTAGGATGGTAGTATTTGACAAGATGCTGTCCTAATTCATTCCTCATTTAGGATCTGAGATTTAGCCATTATCTGGACTGTACGCTAGAATCTCATTCTAACTAGGATGCTAAATAAGAAGTTTGAAGAACGACATGATCAAAAATTTGGCTCATCATTTGTGTAACAAAATGACAGATACATATGCAAGTCCTCATTGAACACAACAGGACGGAGGGGGATTCAAGTTATGGAGCTCTAGACATCAATCTACCAAGTCTTCCTTACTAAATAAAAATCTTGAATGAATCAGTAACGTCTTGTCAGTTCAATGCTGATTCAGTAGATCATATGGCTTAATCCTCAGTCCTTTGACGCTTTGGGGCTTGAGAACTATCTTCACTAGCATGTTGCTTAGGATTCTCAGATGCTTTACATTCAGCAGGATCCTGCTTCTCATCCACTTTCGATGAGCTTTCCTCAACTTTGGTACTGCCATTTGCTTGATCAGGTCCTGACTCGCAAAGATCCACTTTGACAGTTTCGGAATCAGTTTTGGCTGTAGAATCTTTCATGACATCAGAAGAAACTCCAGATGGACTATCACCGGCAGATGATGCCTTAAATGTTTCAATGCCAGATTTGCACTGTTTCTCAAACATCATTTGAAGGTACCTTCCTTGTTCTTCTATTCGCAGCTGTAGATTTCTTTGAATCTAACAAAAAATAAGAGAAATGTATCAAGATCACACCATTGGAAAAAAGATATTCGAACAAAAGTCCCATACCCCAAAATTGTAGTAGGCACCTATGAGCCAAATAATATAATAGAAATTACTTCAATGCTTCCAAGAAAAAACCAAAAGTTCTCACCATTGTAGCCAGGGATTATGTGGTTAAATATAGTAATCATATCCTTTTATGCCTCTCAAAATAAAAAGGGTAGAAAGATAAAGAAAAAACACAAAGTTCAAAAGAAAGTTTACAAGACTTGTCAATTCAATGAACATGCTTTGTTTATAAAGAGAATTAAAATCACCTCTTCCAGTTTTGTGAGAAAAAGTTTAATCAAGTATTACCCAGTAAAGTTTCACATAATGAAAGTCACCAAAACGTCAGCTTTCACGGGGTAATGCTTTGATAAGGACTTAGGTATGGGGTGTCTAAGTTCAACATTGAATAGTATGAGAAGCTTAATAAGTTATTTAAGTGTTAGATTCTCCCTTCATTAGCAGCTAGCTGATGCTTGCCAACTGGGAAGTTCAGAAATTACGGGAAGTCAGCCTGATCTGCAGGTTACGAAGGTTTTGGGAGTAGGAAAGTATCCTCTTCTCAAAAGAACTAGCTTATTCTGTTAAGAGTTTAATTTCATAAATTTTAGAAATATTTATCTTCCTCCACAACCTTTATGGGAAACACTTTCCTAGCCTCTTGGCAGGTTTCCCTTAAGGTTTTTTTTAAGTGTGATAGTAGATAGTACTTGCAGAGGGGTAGGGTTGGTCTTTTGAACAGCTTCTGTCTGTTGTTGATTGCTTAGTAGCTTTTGGATGATTCAGGATCCTCCTGTTTTCTACTACAATTATCTACAATGAAGTGAAACTAATCTATTGACTATATATCGAGACAGCTTTGTACTCAAACAAAAAATAAGAGTAAAAAGGCACCGAACATGAGAGGAATAGTAAACCATATTAACTCCTTGGCAAGTTACATTCTTCGATTCCTTTCACCAAGCTCACAAACACCGGTTGAAGTTCATAAGGCTAGCAAGTTCTGAAAGCTTATTCTCACTATTTCCATGAAGCTATGAATGATGAATTTTGATAGTCATGCTGTGACAGAAGTACACCTTGAAAACTAGCCTTGGAATCACATTTCTAGATTTTTAACAATTCAATGATCACATTAGAAGAAAATTTCCAGAATTTTAACAGAGTTTATACCTCAAGCTGTTCATGCAACCGCTTCTGAACCTCCATCTGCAGTCGCAGAGCTTCAGTGATCTCAATACCACTGTCAACAATTCAGTGATAAAATCATCGTAACAATTAGTATTAATGTCTGTGCATGCGTCAAATATGAGCAAAAACTCTACATAGTGCCATTAAATATTAATACTCTCGTAACTCTTGTCCTAGATGGGTCAACAAAAAGCTCTTTCATGATTCCAACATAACCCACTAAAAAGAACATTGATGCAGACTGTCACTATCTATAAATCCTCCTCTTTTTTATTACTTCCATGTATATTCATTCTTTAACCTTTCCCTAATTTTTTGTTTATCCACCTGTTATCTTCTCCAGTTAAGTGATAAGATTAGGATAATTACTGCCAACAGAAGAAATAAGCTTACAGGGATGAAATCTCATGCAAGTTGAATACTAGTGTTGTAAGTGTTAGTGTCAGTCTCCAGGATCCTAAAATTTTCCAGCCAAACAGAACAAATAACTAACACCGATGAAAAATGGAAAACCTACGGCAAACACATTTTAAGTTCCAACAGCCATGTTTTCTTAAATTTAGACTTTGCGTTAAAATTTGAAGAGAAGAATACAACATATTTAACATATGCTGAAAATATATATTAGCAAAGTCTCATCATAGAACAAAGTGTTGCTGAACAGTTTAATGTATCAATTTTCATTGAAATACAAAACTACAAAAGAGAATTTTAAATGGAAATACATAGTTTACTTACGTTTTCAAATCTAGAGATGATATCTCTTCAATTGGACTTAGTTTTTTCTCGGCAGCTCCTGCCAATAGTAGTCAACAAATTGTGCATTTTAGGACCACAAAGAGAAGGTTCACTGCTCTAGATTTCAAGAGATATACAACACGCTACTTCAAGACATCAAATGCATGGCAACAGGCAAATAACAGACTTCAAATAGAGATAGGTCTCATAAACTTTCCAATATATAAAATCTCAGCCTAAAATTAAAATAAGAGAATATTAGGTTGCTTAGAGTAATTTGAAAGCTCAAAAACTCTTATATTCTCTTTGGTTTTCAGAAAACAGGCTTGATTATATTTTAATCACAAAAGTTTGATGCGAAAAATATTTTGCCCCCCCCCCCCCCCCCCCCCCCCTAATTTAAAAAAAAAATAAAAAAAGTCTCTCAATTTTAAAAGAATAAGCTTTTAGTCCCCAAGTACTAAATTTGAGGGACAAAACGATTTTTTCAAAACCATTTTTACTCCTTAAAGAGTATATTTAAGAGACCAAAACTGCATTTTTAATATTTGAGGAACTTAACTGATTTTTTTTTTTAAATTAGGGACCATAACCGGTTTCCCCCAAATTTGAAGGACTAAATACATAATTAAAAATAAACAATTGTGTTTACACATGTGTTGGTGCATACCAAGAGATACTTGAATGTGAGTCCACATATATGAAAGCTGTAACCTATTACTGAATACAGGCCATATGAGTTCACTTCTAAAACATGTTACATTTAGCATTTTCACAACTAAGTCAAGTCAAATATAGGAAAAAAATCCATGGAAACTTGCATGTTAAATGGTTTCATAATAAAGTAGCCAATAACGAGGCAAAAGACAAGAAAAAAAAAAGGTCATATACCATAAACAAAAGATGAAGCCAAAAACATGTAACAAAAATATTACTCACAAAGGGATTAAGATCCACTGGCAAAAAATGTAAGACTTCACTTGCACCATTCAATAACTTCTTATAGAAGGTGTTATTTTGTTTGAAAAGCATATTTTGTGTAAAATTCCAATTATTTTTTATAGAAAGCAAATTAGCTTCCTATCAATATGAAATTCTATGAGAATCATTATCTCGGTAAAAGCTTTTGCAGAAGTTTCACACATCAAAGTGTTATTCAATAGCCAATGATCTCCTCATCCTTACGTGCAAAACATTATCTATACAGTATACAGATGGTATATATCCAAAGAATATCTTGTGTACCTTCAGATGACTCAGGCCTATATCTAGCTGTCCTGTATTTCTGCATTTCATCAAGCAATATGCTTTACCAAACACATGCAAGGAAACAAACTAGGAGGACAAAGCAAATGGTATACACCTGTAAGTGGCTTTTAACATGGTATATAGTTAGTCCTTCAACTTTCATAAGCTTCAGCACACCTTTAGGTGTAGCTCCTGTAAAAAGAAAATGGGAAAAAATGAGCCAGAAGTTTAAGAACTAAAGCCTTTCTCTGAAAAGAGAGAAAGAAGATCAACATACTTTCACTCCCACCAAGTTGGTTGACAGCCTCCACAAATGCCTCATGAAGTTCAGGTGTCCAGCGCATTCGTGGCTTGGAAGGTACTGAATTTGCTGACGAAGATGGGGCAACACCAACACGATTTTCTCCAGATGAAACACTAAGTTGTTGATGGCTTTGGGATTGGTGTCCTATGGGAAGCTGTGAAGATGAATTTGAGGCCTGGTACAACACCTTATGAAACAAAATGAGTTTCTAACACATTCCTTGAATAAATAGCTAATAATTATAATCTGCAACTCATGCTGGTTTGATAAATTAAAAAATTTAACCTTCGGTTCAAGATCTTGAATGTTGTCAGCAAGAAGATCATTCCAATTAGCAGTCAAGGGATCATCATCACCGATTAACTGGTTAGCCCACTCCTGCCAATCACTTCGCTTAGTAGAATACTCTTCATTTGCCATAATATTGCAGGCATTGCTTTCTGCTTGACTATTATCAATTGAGGTATTGGCAGGGAAATCAAGAAAGCCAGATAGGGAATCTGTAGGCCAGGAAACACTGTTTCCATTGGAATAAAGTGTTGATGTTGTAGAAGGTAATGGTTCACTATTTGAAGAATAAGATAATGGCAGTGAAGCCTTGTTACTCAATGACTGTGAAATAAAAGGAGTATTTATAGGGTGCTTTTCATGAGATGAAAAGGATGAGTGATGAAGATCAGTTGAATATCCAGGAGAAGATGAAAACATATGCCCAACAGCTCCGCTGGTAGTTAAATGATTTGAATGAGTAAAAGGTTTTGGTTTAAGCGCTTTTTCCATAAATGCTGGCTGAGAATCAGATAATTTGGGGCATGTCCCTTCTAGAGGCATTGAAAGGACAGGCAACGATGAAGGAAATGCTTCAGACATCCCCATGTTATTGTGTTGCTTAGCATTTGATCTTTCAATAGAGAAAGTAGAACGTGCTTCCATAATTTTCCTAAATTATTAATTGAAAGGATAAAAGTGTCAGCTATCTAGTCAAACTGGGCAAAAGCTTTCAGACTTTACATTTTCCCTTGGATGGTAATGCTTACCAGTAAAATTCTACGAAGGTTGTTTTTTGTTCTTGATCCCCAAACCAGACAAGTTGTCATCAATCTTCACAACATGAAAGAAAGAAAGAAAGATACCTTAGCATCAGTTAACCAAAATTAAAGCAACTCACTTGTGACAAAATTGTTTCTTTAGATTATATAACAACGTAATGAATGTAACACAAATAAAAATATTGTGTAATCATAAACACAAATCTAAACATGAACATATGAACAATTTAAAAACCTTAAACCATCATAACTGTTAATCACAAACCTTGAAATTGAGTAAAAGGTAAATATCCAATACCCAGGATTTCAATGTACTTGAAATACACAAACTAGCTTTCTGGAAGTTACTGTTAATTAAATTTACACTCTTCTTGTTTAGATATTAACACCTATATCCTTCGCAACTCCGTTGCTTTGATATTTTGAAGGGTAATTTGTGAATTGCTCAGATATAAAAATAGGGAGGAACGTCTTTCTTACAACAATGATTGGCAATGCATAATATATAAAGCAAAGGAGGTAAACTTCTATGGGAGATACAACTGTGTAAATTATAACTACAAAATATGTTTTGGTACACTTCTATTTGTCAAAATAAACTGATGGTGCAACAAAAATCAGACACTGAGTATCACAGTATGAAATGAAAAAGAAAGGGGTTGAGTGGAAATTTTAGGAGCATGCCGGACGACCCTTTAAGTGTTATTTTATTATACACTGTCCTAAAGAATAGAAGATGAAGTAAGAGAGAAAAATAAAAACTTTCTCAGTTCCCCTTGACAGAAAAAAATGCGTTACTGTCATCATGCAATAGGAAACAAAGCCTGCAAATTACACATCCAACTGAAATGTATGTATAAGTGAAAACATCTAGGTTAACTATCAACTTCACCATCGAGTAAAAGTTTAGTTTACGCAGACATCAAGAATGACGAGTTTACGCAGACATACAAAAGTTGCACACGGATAACGAGAAAATGCATTTTCTCACCCTCATAAACTGCAAACATCAAGTTTCACTGTTGCATTATGCATTATTCATAGTAGACAAAAGATAAGCAACAAAAAGTTCTGTCCGTATCCCAGACTCTACCAATTTTCAGTTTCTTCCCAACTGTTTTCACACAGTTCAAACTTCAAAGTGTTAAAGGTGCATAAAAAACAACACAGATAAATCAACCCAATATGCAAGCCACCACTGTCAGGCCCATCTATGAAAAGTAATTAAAAAAATTGTATAAACTGATGATCAAGCATATCCATAGCAAAAAGAATAAAACCCCATAGGACACAATTCACACTCCACAAACAAATCTTCACAAGATATGCATAGCAAAACGCATGCAAACTCAGAACCTATAGAATTAATATAAAAGAAAAAATTGGGTAAATTAGGAACAGACTTCCTACCAACGTTAACCGGTAGAACCAGCATACAAAGAAAAGGAAATAGAAGCCAACCAATGCGAATTGGGTCCAGCAATCAACGAAAAAGGGGGGAATTTAAGAAAAAGGTATTTTCGCAAATAACAGAAAATACAGAAGAGAAAGAAGAAGAAGAAGAAGAAGAAGAAGAAGAAGAAGGAGGAGAAGGGGCAGGCAAATTCACGAAATCGGCTGCGTCAAACTCTTACCCGTAAAGGGTTCACGTGAAGCTGGAAACTTTGATGCAAACTAGGGCAGGTGCTTTAAATTCCGTCACCGGCAAGGAGAAGGTTGGGTGCTGGCGAGAGGTGACGAACGAATGCTCTATGGCTTTGGCTCCTTTTGGAGGAATAGCCGGAACCAATCCTACGCGCCAGCGTGGCGCGTGAAGATCACTCTGGGTTATTGAATTACTGGGTGGTAGTACCATATACCGTTCATTCCAAAATGTAATAATGTCTGATTTGTAACGTAGGACCTTGTCTTAGACTATAGTCATCATGGGAACCCAACACAAAATATCCAACGGTGTACGTGTCAGGTTCAGGTTATTTGGTTTGTACCCTATCATTACCAAAATTTCTTTCATTTTCCTCAAAAGCCAAAACCAAATTCATAATTGCTTTATAGTGCCAAAGTCATTTTTATATTATAAGATTTTTTACCATAATATTTGTTAAGATTTATTAATATTTTAAAATATAATATACTAACATGTATTTAATTTATGCATTTGAAATTACCTTGTCCGGTATTGTCGAAATTTCTTTAAATTTTAGTGCTTCCAAAAGGTTAAAATTTTTATTTTTATTCTTTGTTTCGTATGTATGTTTTGTGAAAGGTGAAATAATCATTTAAAATAATATTCGTTATTATTTTTTAAAAAATGTTTAGGTCTCTAAATTATTTTTTTTTCATATATCTTAGAAGAGAGTTTAAAAGTAAAAATAACGATACCAGATTTAGGAATTAAAACAGCCCAAAAAATATTTAAATAAAGATGAAAATTAAAATATTTATTATATAAAGATTAATGTAAAATTACTTTTCAAAAAAGTAAAATAAAAACACGGATGGGATAAAAAATATATTTAAGTTTTTTAAAATAATTAAAGATGTTTTTAAAGGTAAATATTAATTATGATCATTAAATAAAAATTAATTAAATTATAATAAATATATAGGACAAATAAAAATATTAAATCTTAGTTTTAAATTTTTTTAACTTATATAAATTAATGTTTATCTTTTAAAGTTTGTTTTCTTGCTTTAAAAGTTATATATTAAAAAGTAATTAAACATATCTTTAAATGAGTTTGTTTAATGCACACTTAATAAACTTTTATTCTAGTCTGTAACCATAAGTATGTAATTTATTAATAAATATAGGGGAAATTTTTAAAATTATATATACCACAATAATCACATAAAAATAACATGTAGTTTTTATGTTTAACATGGATGATTTTTAGTTATAATTTTTTTTTTGTCTTTATCCACTCTTTAGTTTTTTTCTCGCATTTGGATTTTTATTAATTGCATAATACTTGAATTATGAATATGATTATCTGATCAATTATCATAATGGTATATCGTGATAGTTTTACGATGTTTTTATGTGTAAATAGAATATTTTGAGGTATGAAAAGTGTTTTGATGTTTTAATTGTTTAAAGCTAGTTTCACATCTTAGAAAAGCTAAGAATTTTTTATTTTAATTGTTTGCTTGAAAATGATTTTGTATATTATGAATTTTTGTTATTATGATTGATAGAGTTTTGATGATTGAATTTGATGTTTGGAACTATAAATAACATGTGTGGTATGTTAACACTATGAGAAACCACATGATTTGTGGTTTGAGTTATGAATTTTTAAATTGGATTGTATAACTCATGAATGGTATGTTGTTGTATTATGGTTCAACTGCAAAATTTAGGTTTGTGCATTGAAATATCATATGAATGATAAACTATGAGATGATGTTGGACGTTACTAATATTGTTGGGCACCACTCAAGTGGCTTCTCTAGTTTAGTTGCATTGGGCATCACTCTTATACAGTGACTTCGTTGGCTTAATTGTGTTGGGCACCACGTAGTTGGCATTGGGTCACACTCTTCTAATGGCTTCTCCATCTAAGTTGTGTAGGGTGCTATACTTTTTTAGGGACTCCTTAGTTTCACTGGCATTGGACGATATTAAGTGACATTGGATAATGGCTTTGTGACTTTAAAACTATTTTCTAAACTTCATAATGGTTTTTTTTACATATGTGTGTGTATTAATTAACATACATATATAATGATGGATGAAATTGTGACGATGATGGACCTTTTAATGGTTATGGAATCATGTTTGTGGAGGAAAGTTTGTGTTTGACATAATTTCACGAATCTCATAGGAAGATTCTATGGTGATAAAATGAGATATTTTGACACTCTAATAATCATTCACACTCATGTCGAGTAATGTAAAATGATTTATAGGGTGAAAGTATGAGGGAATTCTAGTTTGAAGATAGAATAACAGCCTCAGACGGGAATGAGATTAACCTTGTGAGTGGTAGGGTGAAACTCATTGACAATGGTTATGTAAAACAATAAAGGTCACCAAAAGTGTATGTCTTTAGTGATTCTGACATTAAATGCGTGTATCCAGGTAATTGAGTATATATAGTATTTAATTGTGTGTTGGATTCCATTGTGACTATTTGAGTGTGACTTTGTTATGAAATTTGTTTATTTGAGTGTGCTTTGTTATGAAATTTGTTTATTTGAGTATGACTTTGTTATGAATTTTTTTTTACTTGCTATATGTATGTTTCTTTTGTAAATTAGCTTATCCGTCTTTTGTTGTTTATTTCGTATATGTTTATCTCTTTCTTTTCCAATTATCATCTTATCAGTATGAGCAAATAAAGTTACAGGTATAGAGGTGTCGGTAAGAGATGAGGAGTCAAAGAGATAGAGTTAAGGACGTGTTTTAAGAGCATAAGTGGTTAGTTTTGGTATAGAAATATAATATGTTTAAAGTCTTATATTTTATTACGAGTATACTTGTATATTTTATTTATACTCGGATTATCTGCTTTCAATATTATGAAATGTGATGTTATATTACATCAATATTTACTCAATAAAAGTATTTTATGTGAATTTTATCCATATTTATATATAAAGAGAATTCTCATTTTTGTGTTCACATTTTTTTTAAGTTTAACTATTTTTTTTTCAATTAACCATTTTTTAAACTTAACCATTTTCTTTAATTATGAAAATAGCTATAAAATAAATAAAGACTAAGTTATAAAAATTATTTATATTTAATTTCATACTAATAATAATCATAATAGTAATAATAATTGTATTATTTTACTTTTATAGTAAAATATAAAATAAAATAGATATATAATTAATTTAGAGACAAAATAATATATTTTTAAATAATTTGAGAATGAAAATATATTTAACTCTAGAAAATTGTTAGTTAAGACTTAAATGAGATAAACTTCTATTAAAGGCAGTGAGTATTAAAATTAAGACTTGAGTAAGATTATGAGTCTTAACAATAAGTTTTTTTAATATGGACACCAATACGTATTTAAACCACCAAATGTGAAAAAACAATAAGTATTCAAGTGTGTCATTATAAAATAAATTAAGAATCATAATAAAAAAAATTTATTCATGAAAAAATATTATTTATTGGGTTTAATAATATTAAAAGTAGTTGTAATATTTAATTTATTTTTTATAATATTATTTTTCATTTCATTACAATCCCATTAAATTAATATTAGTTTATTTTGTATCTTTTTTCATGTAATTATAATCAAATCAAATTAGTATCTAAATGTAATAATTAAATCTTTTTTTTAAATCATAGCTAACGAAAGTGTAACACTTTAATATCATAGTAAAACATGTAAAAATAACTTTAAAAAGAAACAATAGTAATAATGACGACTACGATGTAGGACTATGAGATCACATCGTAACAGTATCTTGTGAAAAAATTATATTGGATATGATCTTAATTTTTAAATAATGTTCACAAAATTCATGCAAGTGGAAAACTTTGGTTAAATTTTAAATAATGTGTCACTAAAAGGTTTTTATAACAAAATTACATCATCAAAAAACCTTATGTGATACTAGCAAAGAATATCAAAACTTAACATTTATGTACGAGTAAAAATTAAATATAATTTTTTTTAGATGGAAATTAAAACTTAAAATGAGAGCAAACCAAATAAATAGTTAAATTTGCAAAAGAAAAGATAAAATTGAAATGAAAGAAAAGTAAAATGTTGGAACATAATAATAATTGGATTATGTGTTGTCATCGTCAAGACCCTCTTCACCTTACACCTTTTTTTTTGTCTTCTTATAAATCATGTGTGAAAGAGAGTGTCATTTGATATTAAGAGAGTGTCATTTGATATTAATAGAGCTAGAAAACAAGCAACTTGAGAAAATGAAAAGGATTTGGGCCATGGGGACCACATTGTTTCCACATTTTAGTATTAACCTTAATTATTACGTTAATCCGTTTTACAACCCAATTAAAATTCTTATGATTATTTCACAGTATCAAATACCCACTTCAAAAAACATAATTGAAAGTCAACACCACACTAAAACCAATCGATCAATTTGTTTTACAGTAACTAGTGATCAATGAAATCTATAAATATTAGATGTTCAAAAACATATTGAAAACCATGTCATCAACACTTGAAAGTTGCTTTTATGTATTTTACATAGCATCTATTCCTAGTGAAGAAGAAAAGTAGAAAATAGAATTCTTTAAAGCTAGCATGACCCTTTTTAATAAATAGCTTTTTTCTTTTCCCACATGTTTTTTTGTTTCACAATGGAGTAAGAAGAGTTCCATTTGATAAACCTTGACATAGATGAAGGGACAAAAGCTTGTGGTGATGGTGATAAAGGTAAAAGCTTTTTTATATATAAGTGGTAGAGAGTGAGAAATTTATGCTTTGTAGTAAATGGAATTTGGTAATTTGAATGTTCTGTTTGGGATAGGAAGTCCATCAAAAGTGCTCCATTGATCTCCAACAATGCCCCATATGCGATAACCCTCATCAACCAATTCTTCTCTCACCTTAGAATTGTACTTTTTTACTTCCACCAATTCATCATCAAAACCCCTGCCATGTTATTCAATTTTCTTAGGGATAATCCATTTCACCATGTAAATTAAACAATTAAGAACATTCCTAAAATATTTATTAACATTTATAAAAAGAAAATAAACTTAATTAATCATTTATTATACCTTTATGATTCATTTTGATTTTATGTATTTTTTCACTCAATTTAATTACAATATATTTTAAATAGTCAATGTAATCATTTTCACTAAATTGATGTTAACACAACACATGTCAAAATCATGTTTTATATTAAAATCTCTTATTTTAGACCCATGATACTTTTCAAACAAAAATAACATGTCAAATTAAGAAAAGAGATTATATCGATTCTATTTAAAAATTATTGATACTTAATTGAGTAAAAAAAATTATAGAGTATAAAATAAATCATAGACCTAAATATAGGAAACGTGAATAATAGACTTAAATATTGAAACCAATTATTAATTAAACAAAAAATAATAATATTACTTTATATTAAAAGTTGTATAAAAATTAATAAGAAATATAATTTCAAATTGACTTTATAAATTATCGTTATTAGGAGATTAATTTCATGAGTAAATATAGAGTGGAAATAATGAATTAATTACCTCAATTTAAGAGTAGTCCAACCATGGTACCCAACATTGACTAGGTTGTCTACTGTGGCAGATCTAAGGCTTTCCTTTCTTGAAGAAACCAGAAAGATTTTGAAGCCTCTGTTCTTTATTTCATGAAAGAGCTCCAATGTGTGATCGAGAGCTGGTGCCTTGCTTTGCTTCATCCATGCTTCTAAAGATGTTAAATTCAACTTTTCTCCCCTAATATATTTTAATGTTAATAATAATCAACAACTAACACAATGGATTTAATAATCAACAACTTCAAAAGAAAATTGTCCATTAGACATATCATTCACTCTGCATTTCAAAGCTTTGCCTTAAACTAATCTAACAAGATTAAGAAGTAAGTAAAGTCTAATTAGATAATGATATCGTTACAGAACAAACTCAAACAATATAATCTTGAATCCAAACATTAACCAATTATGTGCACCTCTTGATTTCATTTCATGTATTTCAAAACTAGATACCAACTTTTTACACCTTTTTCCATTCAAATTGAAGTAGATTTGTTCTTTTGGCTACGTCAGATTAGCTAGTAACCTAATTCACCTTTCTTTCTTTGAAGAATCTTAACAAAGACGGAATTTTGGCCAAATTCTAGGAACAACTTTGAGAACTTTCGTCAGTGGAAATAAAAGAATGTGTGGAGTGACTTACACACGTCACTGTATGACGCATCACAGATTGCACTTCCTTGGTAAAAGACACAGCACAAAATAAACAAATTGAACCACAAAACTGAATTGATTCCACCACATCTTAACCATTAATGACATGAACCAGTTTTGTACCCTTGGACAAAAACAGCAGCAACTGAATCTACTCAAGAGACAGCATGACAACATTTTAAGTAACAAATCTGATGAAAAAATGTAGCCCAGACATGATTCCAATAAACATTAAACAACAATATCAGCTTTTTCATGAGATTAATTCAATGTTCTGAGTGCATTGTTGACACCTACTCATAGTCATCATGGTTACTATAAACTAGTTAATGTTTGAAATCTGAACGGTTCCCATGATTATTCCAGATTAGAGTAACACCAAAAGTTAATCACATGTGTGTGCACTATGTATATATATAATAAAAACAAAAGGCTTAGAAGTGTTAGTCACTTACCCAAAACCATGCTTCTTATAATAAGGAATTGTGGACAAAAGGGTCTCATCAATATCAAAAATCCAGGAATCTTTGCCATCACCTTTCAAAGTGCAGCACCCACTGAGATAGAGCCTAATCTCCTCCACTGCCCTCATAGAGTCAGCTTTGTACTGAGATGAAGTCATGTACTTCTTCACGTGCTCCACACATTCTTGAGGCACAACACTGAACCCTCTAATGTTGTTTAGTTCAACATTGATCCTCCAACTCTCACAGTAGTTCTTCAAGTTGTCTCCAACCACTTTCTCTCTCAATATACGGTTCAGTATGTTCCATTCTGGATTCACTTCCTCAACCCTTTTCCCCCATCCTAGGTTCAGTATGTTCCATTGTGGACTCACCAACCCAATGAAGAGGCCTAATATGATCAGAGCGAGTGCCAGACACTTGGCCATTTGCACACAAGAGACAGAGAGGGATGGAAGAATTCAGTGAAAAGGAAACTGAGTAAAGAAAATACATATAGGCGTGAAATGGAGTGTGGGACACGGTGAGATATATTAGCTAGGTGATGCTCTTGTCCAACACATTAATACACCTTTTGATTTTGTGTGTAGAAATTTGACAGATGATGTAAAATTTACATAAAGACAGTGTGAATTGTTCAACATTATAGTTTAATATACATGTCCTTTTAAGGGTATATGAAATTGTAGAGAAAAATCATCCTTTGCCTATAACTTTACTGGCAAATGTAAAATACAGAGTTTATTTAAGCTTTTAAAACAACAGTAGAAGTAGTATTTTGGATTGCTTAGTAATTCAAAGTTTGTGGTCAGGACTCAAAAGTAGTACTTTTTGCAGTTGGAAAATTGACAACTATTTTAGTGATTCATAATTACTAGCATTAACTCCAATAGCACTGCATTGAATGTCCTGCATGTGAGTCTTATTATTTCGTTCCACTTTATTGGTTGCGTTTGCTAATCATATTGGTTTAGATGTCAATCCTTAGTTTGAGATAAGGAATTTTGCAAGAACCGTATCTTCCTCGGTATACTTATTCACCAAAGTTACTAAATACATAATCTGAATGTAAAGAAAATAAATATATCAATGTTATTATATGTATCAAAACATGGATATACAGGTTTGTACATAAAATTCAACCTTACTTATGCCGCAAATAGGGAACATCAAGTAGAAGATTTAATCATACTACCTTGTTGCACCTCACTTATTAGTAAGGATTTAATTATTTGATGTGTTTGTTAATCCATATTCCAGGTTGGAAGAAAACTACTTTCGGCTAACTTTTACTCACACTTTAAGAATTTTGGGCCAGTCCATCATCTTTGCCACACATCACGGGCACCTTACTTTTGGAAAGACAATGAAGTGCTATCATTAATATGGACATATGATTAAGATATTTTTTAAGAGTTTTATTTTTTCAGTTCTCCTAAGCCATATAAACAGATATATGAATTAGTTCACCGCATAGAAAGGTTTGGCTGTCTTCTTAGATATGAGAAAAGGTTACAAAAAATTTGAATGAGTACTTTTGCATAAAGATGATAAAACTGCATTTTTCTAACAGAAACTTGGGATTAATCTTTTGAAACAGGAAAAATCGCTTAGAGGATTAGTTTCTTTGAACAGAAGTTTTTTTTCAATCATGAATTCAGAAATTTAACTGTCGAATACTTATTTAGAGCAAACTTGTTGATCAATTATGTCATAGTATTGATGAAAAAACTATACAGATACTTAAACATAATACTCCAAAATTTAGTTACGTTTAAAATGTTATATGAACTATGTGTATGGACTACGGAGTTTATTATTCTATCAGTTGTTGTTATTATTATTTTGAATATGAAATAAATCTTGCTGAAAAGGAGATTACCCATCTTATTTGAGCTTAAAATTTCATTAAGGATTAATCCATAATAATGACCTACTAGCCTATCTGCCAAAAAGATAGAGTCTTATGTTTTGAACAATAATAAAAATTACTCTTTTTATCATTGCCATGGACAATATTCTGAATCCTCATTCTGTTTGAAAAGATGTTTATAGGTCCTGTAATCTTTGGATTCCCATATGGCAGTGACATACATGTATTTTAGCAATTGATTAAGTCGCTAATTTTGGTTATTTAACAAAAGGATTAATGGGGGCCAGAAGGGAAACAAAGTAAGCTGCATAATATTCTACATGTTCCAGCTAGGGGGAACAATTTTGCAACTTTTGTACCTTTTTTTTGTTGAAAAATAAACGAGGTACTGATATGGGGTAGAGGATTTTTATTTTCTTAGCATTATGTTTCCACATCCAAGCGAACATGGAAAGGGAAATTGAACTAAAAAAGGATAATTAAGAGAACAGCTCATCCAAGTGACCCACTTGTAATGAGACCTTCACCACTGTAAAAGGAAATTTCAACAAATCCCAAAAGAAGAGAAGAGGGTGGTAAATTATCATTAAAACACAGGATACAAGTCTGTAATCACAGTTGCACAAACTCAACAACATTAAAAATCACATGACGTGCCTTATTCCAAACTTTAACTCCAGAGCTCTACTCATCAGAACAAAATATTGAATGACAAATGACAAAGCAAGTTCACAATTAAGCAATATGCAAAGTATGAGTATATTGGAATGAGAATAAGCTGTGAAAAACTTATTAGTCATCTTAGAAAATGTAACTTCAAAGTTCACTGTGGATGATTATAACCTTAGTGGGTAATACTAATGTACAAGTAGTTTTGAAAACGTTCTTTGAATCATAAAACCATAGATGTGATGAACGCCTGGACCCATTTTTAATGTAAACTTTTGATCATAAAAATGAGGAAAGGGGAAGATTATAAAGAAAAGATATATGATCAGCCAAGAGGAGGAGGCGTGTGGATATGATCGTTTGAAGGGCCATCACTGAAATTGAGGCAATAACTGCGAAAATCATAGCTGTACTGTGGACCTTTCTTATGCCACCCAGTACTTTTCTTCCAGCTATGCTTCAACTTGCAAATCAGCTGTCTGAGAACTCTTGATGAAGTGCCACCACGACCAAGTAGCCTCTTTCTTGGGACATTACCAAGTGTGACTAAAGGGCTAACTCTCATTTTTGCTATGAATTGGAGCTTCAAGAACTGAGTTCTTTGAGGGGTATAAAACTGTGACATTTTCATTCTGCCAGATATGCCAGCAAGCTTCACATTTAAGATCAAGTGAGAACATGTGTTGCTATTAGAAATGCATCATGAGGAATCGGACTAATGAATGCATTATGAAAGGTAGGTTATCGAGTGTGGACCTCACAAGGAGGGAACCGAGAATAAGGTGTCAAGTTTTTATTTGTGGGAAGTGAAGAGCGTGATCGTCATGGACTCTGCAACAAGTGATAAAACTTTAGTCTTTTGCCTTTTCAAAGATTAATAATGGTCCCAGGGTGGAATGGATTGAAAATATGCGGTGTAGTGGTGTAACATCAATGAAGTGCTCAAGCACTTTTCTCAAGAGTCTTCTATACGAGTATAGCTACCTACCAGTACTTGCAGTGTGCAACATTTATGATTTACAGTGTTTTGCGCTTGGTTTGGCAATTCCTCTAGTGCTCTAAGCATGGCTTCAGAACGCTGTCTTAAACTTTCTTTCATGCAATGATGTAAATGAAATAAAGTCCACCAATAAGGTAGGATTGAACTGCCCAAAACGAAGGTCTTGTCGATTTGGATTCAATTTCTCCTGGTTATCCATTCATCCTTTATGAATTTATGTCTCAAAAATTTAAATTTGTGGCATAGATGGGAAAGATCTCAGTTTGATTTGAGGGACAGATAATGTCATTGCTTATTTAAGTAATGTAAAGGTACGAATAAAATATGCCTTCATATTTTATACAGCCATCCTACAACTATATATAAATTTACTTATATTTATTTTCATTTTCTGAAAAATTTGAAAATGCTATTTTCCCAAAAATTAAAAAAGGACCTGGAGTCGACATCCCAAACTATACACAAATCAAAGCCTACTTTCTACGATACAGGAACTCTCAACCTTTTCGCGGGTAATATTAAGGCAGATTGCACAGGTAGAACAACAAGACTAGACTATTAATATGACCAATTAAAACTCCTCCATAGATTTCATGTTATACCCAAGAAATATGGCTCATTAAAAAAGTTGTGGAGTAAATCATTTGGTATCTAAATCATAAAAAAAACTTTTACGTCAAATGGTATTTTTTTTAAAATATATTTTAAGTAGATACTTTTATCATTTGATAAAATAAATAATTTTTCCTTAAAATAATTCATTCAAAAATTAATGGTTCCATAATATTTTAATACTACTTTCATAAAATTATATATATTTAATTGAACATTTTTACCTCAATTAATTAATCATGAGAATACAAAATAAAGCAATATATATTAATGTAACAAAATTATAAATACACAATCTTCAATTGGATCTGATCTGAAAAACATCGAAGTAGATTCTTTTCATGAAATAATTTAAATTCTTAAAGGCGGCTTATCAAAGAATAAGTATGTTAATATCAACCATTTAGGAAAAAATAGATTATAATCTTTTTTCCTAAGAAAATAGTAGAAATGGAAAACTATGTTCACATAAATCTTTCCAAAACTCTTGTAAAACAGTTCATCATAAAGCAAAAACTTCATAGAACTTTTTACAGGAGCACATCCTCAAATTCATCTTCTAAGTATCTAAATTTAACTAAAGAAACTGCTGCGATTATCTACTCTACGTTCAAAAAATACATTATTAATGTTGCACGGTCCTGTAAAATGAATTGTTAACCCCAACAAATAAATTCTTATTAACTCCTAAAAAACAAAAAAACCTTATAATGAAAGTAAGCAATCTTACAGGAACTAAACGACCGAAGGTTCAAGCAGCCGCAGAGGAATATAGCGGGTAGAATCCAATCAGAATTTTTATGATTTAACACACGGTGAGTAAACTAGACATTCATGTTTCTCATTATTATAGAGGATCCGTGCTTAGCATAAACTTAAAATTTATCACAATACTCCCAAAGGTCCATCCGACACGTAACAAATTCATTCCAAATGACGGCAATACAATCAGTCTAACCGTGCAGAACAAAGCATGTTATCCCTCTCATTTAAACATTCATTCAATCTACCAACAAATTCATGCACTCAGTGACAGAAAAAGTATAGTAAAGCAAATTAAAAAAAAAAATAAACAGTATAGTAAAGAAAAAAAATTAAGACTAATAAAAAAACAACTCTTATAACTATCAATAATTCCCATCAAAACAAAGTCAAACTATATGTGACGCATTGTCTGCAACTCAACCTAAATAAATTAAGAAAACAATTCAAGAAACATCAAAAAAACACTAGAAACACAACTTAAACAATGGCATTGGCAGCACTTGCAATCCTGGGCCAGAGATCGGCACACTCCTTTCCAATTGGTCCAGTAATAGCAGAACCTAGAAATACAAGCGACACCCAATCAAACACATTAAAACCAACAAGTAACACTGCATAACGAGACTACAAACGGAAAAAGATCCAATCACAAACCCTAAACACATTCAAAGAACAAAGAAATTCAAATTGCAACCAAGGAGTATCAAGGAGTTCGAGAAGTAAAATTCACAGTTTATACCTTTCATTTCACCCTTCGGATTCACGATAACACCAGCATTATCTGCATAGAAGAAACAACCAAATAAAAAATCATTCGAATAAATCAGCCTAACAGTATAGCACAATCAAAGGCGAGAGAAAGTTCAATACCTTCGAAGTACATGTAAACGCCGTCCTTTCGGCGCCATGGCTTGCGCTGACGGACGATGACTGCCGGCAACACCTTCTTACGGAGATCTGGTTTTCCCTTCTTGACAGTGGCCATAACCATGTCTCCAACACACGCTGAAGGCAACCGGTTCAACCTTCCCTTGATCCCCTTCACTGATATGATGTAGAGGTTCTTGGCGCCGGTGTTGTCGGCGCAGTTCACCGTCGCCGCCACCGGCAGACCCAGTGACATCCTAAACTTGTTCCCCGCCGATCCTCCGCGACCTGAAACGCCATAAATTGGTTAAGTAACACACGATGAACGATTTTAAGAATAATTAATCGATGCATTCGATTGTCAATACGAACCTCTCTTCGACATTGTTGCGTCTCGGTTGAACAACACAAACCCTAAGCTTGCTTCTTTCTGTTCTATATATGCATGCTGACTAGGGTTTAATCGCTATGGACCTGGGCTTCGCAATTATGTTCGGCCCATTACCATCCCAGGCTAGTTTCAATGTTTAACACATTAAGGAATATAAGGTGTTTTATTTTATTATATACTAATGAAAATACATGTTAGGTTATATATATGTTTGCTATTTTCATGACTCCTTAAAAAAATGAAAATTTGAGGAGTACATTAATGAGAATAATCTTTATTAGTTTTACATTTGAATTTCCGTTTATTACATTTCATTTTAAAAATATGTGCAAATAAAATTATAATAAGACCTATTAAGTTATTCACAAGTTAAATGATTCCAGTGCTTTTGACTCTTCAGGTTTTCACAAAAGATCATGATCATCTTATCTGTAATTGACACATTATCTGTACCAGTTTCGACCCAAAAATTCTTCAACAATAGAAATCCAAGTAGTTGAATTTTGTGCCTTGAGTCTCGGAATACAAGAAGGACCCTTGCAAGTTGGAACTCTTACTGCCACTAATACAGAGAAATTATGAATCATCCTCCTTGTGTTTTGTGATTCTTCTCCATTCAACTTTAAATTTGGCTGTGGAAAATTACGGATTCATTCCGAGAACAAAAAAGAGAGAGATCCAACAAAAATTTCATAGGTGTGTTGACTATAAGTATCATACTTTTTTTTATTACTTCCAAAAGACACTACATATTGGAGAACTAAACTCCACAAAAATCATTTGTTACATGCCACCAAAATAATTTTTCATAGGGCTATTTACATATTTCGAAATCAATTTTTTAAAAACACATCTGTTTCATATTTCAATATTAATCTTTCTGATATGCATTTTTACATATTTTAAAATTAGAAAAGTCTTTTATATCGTCTTCCAAAAATCAAATTTCATACCTCTATCATTTTCCAAAAATCAAATTTTAATTTCAAACTTATTCTACAATTTTATCCTTAAAGACACTTCATAAAATAAAAAATAAAAATACCTTAGACATCAACTCCAAAACAATACTATTTGATATAATAAAAATGTCAAAACTTTAATGCGTTAAGTAACACCATTAGAATTAATCACTCCTGAAAGATATTATCTACTTTGAAACCTATGTTTGGTCATGATTTTGTCATTAAAAAATGCTTCAAAGAGTATAAAGAAAAATAAATATTTAAATGTCTTAAATCTTAATTCCTATGCGACATTGAGTATAGTAAAATCAAAACTAATATGCATAAACTAATGAAAATATACACTGAATTCAAGAACAATGAAATGAAATTGATCTATATAAAAGTATTACTGTAACCATTGAATCCGTCATGCATTTAGCATACATAAACTTGGACGAAATTATTAATGCCTAAAGGCTGTTTCTTTTCTTACTTTTTCTGGGCAATGACTGCAGTTTTCAGAAGCCAGTGAATAGTAACTATTATCCAACCTCCAAGAAAAACAATGAAATGTATACAAAAATGACTAATTCAGTTGGTTGGAACTCGGTTACTATTAATTGCATCATTATACACAAAATCGGTTTGGCAGAAATGGTCAGCATGCAACTGTCGATCTGATGGATCCTGCAATCCAAAAGAGTAAACGAATTAGTAACATCATGATAACGATTAAATTATAAAAGAATATAAATGTAACACAAACACTAATAATGAAAAATTAACAAGTAAATATCCAAATTAGTCCCTAAAATTACTAAGGGTCAGTCACATGCACAGTAAACCTCCAATGTCCGATGGTTAATAATTAGAAATGTCAATATTGTCGATATTATCTTTATCTCCTTCATCTTTCCTACTCTTATTCCCACTTTAAGTTTGCTACAGAAGTTCTCATCCTCTTTTCCTCGTTATTCTTCATTGCTTTTTTTATGTTTCTTGCTTCCCATATGATAGGATCTAAGGTAAGAGGAGAGAAGGAAGAGGAAATGAGAGAGTAGTTAGGAAAGGGATGTGAGAGCAGTTGGGAAAGGCGGGATGGAGGTCTTGTATAAATAGAGTTCTATTTCAGTGTTAGAGGGGAGTTTTTGAGTATTATTTTGTAAATCTGGACTTTGGCCAGAAGAGGGGGATTATGCCTCCGTTAGGGCTAGGAGGGGGATTAGGCCTCCATTAGCACTATCAGTGTACTTTGTTCTCAATATCAATACAGAAACCCATTCATTCATTGTTCTTTCTATCTTTTGAGTGTGTTCTTGTTAGGTTCCAAACCCAGGTACCTAACAAATTGGTCCGACTTGTCGGATCTGTTTAAGAGGGAAGATCTTGCAGCAACTCTGTTCAGGGTTGTTAACGCGAGTCGATTGGTTGAAGGCAGGGGGAGGAACCGAACGGTATAAAAATAGGGAGAAGAGAGCCGAACGGTATAAAAATAGGGAGAAGAGAGCCGAACGGTATACCGATAGGGAGAAGAGAGCCGAACGGTATACCGATAGGGAGAAGAGAGCCGAACGGTATAACGATAGGGAGAAGAGAGCCGAACGATAGAAGAAGTTATTTTACAGGGAAGGATAAGAAGCTCCTCGCCTTCAAGGAAATAATGTAGACACGAAAATGGTCCCATAAATTTTATCTCTCAATTTGACCACCACCCAAGCCTCCAGACCGGAAGTTGCAGGTAGTAGCCAGCGGGTCCCTTCCTGTGATAAAACTATATCACAGTGCCATGGGCTCAAATTTCATTGTTCCAACCTTGTGGACAAGGTTGTTTTGCAGCAAGGTGTAATGATAGGATCTAAGGTAAGAGGAGAGAAGGAAGAGGAAATGAGAGAGTAGTTAGGAAAGGCGGGATGAAGGTGAGAGCAGTCAGGAAAGGCGGGATGGAGGTCTTGTATAAATAGAGTTCTATTTCAGTGTTAGAGAGGAGTTTTTGAGTATTATTTTGTAAATCTGGACTTTGGCCAGAATTGGGGGATTATGCCTCCGTTAGGGCTAAGAGGGGGATTAGGCCTCCATTAGCGCTATGAGTGTACTTTGTTCTCAATATCAATACAGAAACTCATTCTTTCATTGTTCTTTCTATCATCTGAGTGTGTTCTTGTTAGGTTCCAAACCCAAGTACCTAACACCATATCTCCGTCATTCCAAAATTTATATCGTAAGTTTCACCTTATTATTCATAAAATAAGCCAAACTAAAGAGTATTAGGCATGTCACAAGTCAAATTTGTCGCCATGTCTGCACTCAGATCAGTAACAAACATACTATTTAAATATAGTCAGTAGACAACCCTACTAACTAATCATTGTTTTGCAATAACTAAACTCAGTTAAAACATCAACTGTTCAGCTTGGTTCAAAGCTCAAATTTGTTCTGAACGCATGAATCCTCGTCATCACTCAACCAGACTAATAATTGTAAAGGTCCGGACGCAAAACTCTTCCAGACAAGGAAATATAGCAAAGTCAACTCATTATTTATCACTATTATATATGCATTATGACCACAATAAATTACCTATAATCACCTAGACTCATCAATCCAGTCATCGAAATATAACTCACCCTTTAAAGCACACAAGATAGACAATTTTGCACAGTAAGCAAATTGGAATTTAATTAGGATTCACAGAAGACAACACCAATATGACTATGATCACTTGAGCATAAGCATTGGATCGTAAGTGATAAACAGTGTTTGAATATAAAATATAGCAAAAAGGAAACATCCAGCAAGCAGAGAACGAGTATGATCATAAGTCTTAAATTTTTACAAATTATTTAATGCTAGGGCAGTTTAGCTATAGGCCATATGATCAAATAACCCCAGGAGGAATATATGCTGGCACAGACTCAAAAGGCAACATGTATTTCTAAAACAAAGCAAGAGAAATTAAATGTGAAACAAAAATAACTTCAGTATGACCGGAACCTTTCCAACTTCCAATCATGCACAATGGCGAGTGGGTTAGTAAAGCACAAGTAAAGATCACCTTGAATTGACTAATAGAAGTTCTAGGTGATATGTTTGAAATAATTATTCATTTTTTAGAAACTATTGTAATGATTACATATTAAAGGACACCATCCGTATCGATTTGCAGAAAAAGGAATAGCATCCATTGAATGGAATCACTGACCAATTTAGGAGTGGATGTGTTGTATTTCATAAATTAGGAATTGAAAATTGGAATACATAATTTAAAACAATGAAACAAAGCAAAAAAAAAAAAACAGAAATAACATGTCATATATTTTTATGTTGTGAGAAAAACAAATTTACACAAATTACACAGAAATGGGAGAATGTACTAACTATGTGATCGCTTAATATTCCTGCAGAATTTACTGCCACATCTGCACTGGAAAAGCTCGACACACTCATCGTGATCATCAAAGTTGATGCCATAATCCTGCAGATACACTATGCACATAAGCTTTTCTAGACAAAAACCCTTTAACTAAAACACAATTTGAAGTAAACTACATAAAAATGATAACCTATGATGTTTGGTAACAAATGGCCTGCCAACCAAACTACCTAGTAGTATACATAGTGGCATTACTAAATTAGTAACCAGAAACAAATAAAACCTATATTTTGATAATGAATTACTCAAATTATCTCAGCCTTTGTTCCCAATTTATATGTTGTACTTAATATCTCAGACCAATTAGTACGAACCACACAAAAAGACTGCAGCAATCGAGCAATATATTCACCAAACATATTAAAGAACCAAACTCACGAACCCAAGTGAGTTCTTCCTGTGCTGCTATTTTTCTGGTTGCAAAGAACGCAAACTGCACATTTGAACACATTAAAAACATCAGCCATCATAGTTGTGTTCTATAGAGTCATTCTCCCCAAATGCTGACAAAGGCAATTAAAAAGTGCAAATGGAATTGGAGGGTTTGCTAACTTCTCACATGATAGTACTGATGAGTTGGGCACTCGACTTCAACTGGGATCTGAATTAAATTTGCATCCAAGCATCTGCAAAAATAAGTAGAAATATTAAAATTCTTCTGATTTACAATAGACATATAATGAGTACAAGGTCTGCACAGCCACATGAAAGTGTATTGTTAACAAACCATCAACCCAGTGATTTTATTATTTTCATTACTTTATATACAAATCTTCAATAGCAGGATGAATTTTCATAATTGAAAGTGAAAATTGAAAATCAAAACAAAATGTTTTCCTTAAACGAAAAAACTAAAAAAATTTACTTATCATAAAATTAATTCCAATAGCTGCACAATTGATTTTAATAACCTAAAATCTAAAATAATCCATTACAATCACAGTAAATACGATTTTTTTGCTGAGGAAAAAGTCGTTTGTATGTACCAAACCAAGCAACAAACTACTTAGCTTAATTTCAACAAAACTTATGAAACAGTAACATTTACTACTTCTATTAAAAATCATTAATAAGAGATAATCACCCGGGTGATTTTGTGATATTACACAACACCTCATTTGTTTCTATTCCTTCTCTTACGTCCCTTCATTGTTTAAAAAACATTACACCAACACCTTTTTTATATTACACTAATCCTTAAATATTTGAAAAACATAACAATCAGTTTGTGTTTAAAACACAGATATGTTTGTGTAGTTTCATGAAACCTCGGGTGGGGCTAGTGTAATTTACTAAAATAATTATTTTAAACACATAATAAGAAAAGGACAAAAGCCTCTATAACTAAAACTTTAATAAATAACTGAAAAAGACGCCGGTGAAATATGAGAAACCCAAATACCTGTGATTAATAAATCTAGCAACATTTCCATATGATGCCGCATATAAGCAAAGAGCTTCCCTATCCTTCACATCTCCTAAGTCCCAATCTGCATCCAATAAAACTGGAAATGTATATTTCCCACCTTTTGGATTTTTCATGTTCCTCTCGTGCAACTCTGTGACAGTTAAAATTTCCCCAACAAACTCACACACAAAGGTGCCTTTTGGAAGATCCTCTAAGGTACGAAGACCCCACCCTTTTCCGTCTGAAGTTAAAAACACCTGAGTAGCACATAATCGGGAAGGCTTATCTAAATAAATTTCTATCTGGGAAAAATGAATTTGAGAACATAAAAAATGAAATAATGTCACCTCAATGATTTCATCATAAAAGACAATACATTTTTTTACCAGTGGCAAAGATTACTTAAACAGTCACCTGCAACTTGCAACTTATTCCACGCTGGACAACCCGATTGCCACAATGTTTTGCACAGCCACATTTGCTCCAGCACTCTTTAATAAACTTCTGCTTTAGGTGTCCTTTACATGGTTCCAAACAATCATCATTCTTTGATTGTTCGAATGGACAGGCTTTGCAATAGAAATAATTTTTGGAATTACGGTTAATGGCAATACACTCTTCCAAGAAAGCTTCCTTTAGTAGGCCATGTGCCGTAAAAGCAAATTCACCCCCAGTTTTATTTGTACAACGACATGGTTTAGATGACAATACACAATTTCCCTTACAAGTTGAGCAACAATCCTCATTTCCAATACGAGATAGAGAAAAATTAACATAAGCATCTCGGTAGACAAGGTTTTGGGGTATGTAGTGAAAGGGTGGCGGAAGATCACTAGTAGTGTTATTCACCCATGAAATATTTACTGTTTCTTCACCCTTTGCCAGGTCATTAACATCGTGAATAGCCCTTGCATCATTTTCAGTCGTAAACTCACATTTTGGAACAACCACTGAGGTACCTGAATTTGTAGATATAGGATCCTCTGGCTCCTTCCCACCATTACTTTGTAAGAGACCATTAGTCCTAACCTTCTTGGAAGCTAGTACAGAATCGTCTTGACCACTTGGGCAGCGTATAGAACTAGGAACTTCAGGTTCAGCCAAGGCTGAAGAAGACCTGACACTGATTTCGTTTTCAATGACTGGATCTTTATTTCCTCTCACGCTAGGTGAGACATTGGTCTCGGATTCCTTTGAAATATCATCAGTTTGTGTTATCTTTACACATTGTTCCTGTGAATTATCATTTGAATCAGTTCCAAATTCCAAATGAAATCACACATCTCTCCATAATTCCAGGATAAAAATAAGGGTCAGAGTGGTTGTATATAATTGCACACATGTATACTAAATTATTTTTACAATTTGATTATTCCTATGCAATTGAAAAACCAGTTTCCAAGAACTGAGCAGCAGCTCTTGAGAAATATTTACCTCTCCCATAGATGGCAATGCTACATCTACATGAGAAGTTCGTTCTTCAATTGAGGAAGAAATAATATATTCATGCTCAATGTTTTCATCGTTGCATTGTGATGCCAGAGTATCGTGGTCATCTTGCTTTTCAGCTGCATCCATTAGAGAGTCTCCTCCACTTGATGGTTCTTTTGAGCGGAAATAAATGAAAATAAATCCCATCAACACAGTTTAATGTGAGGTTAGAAACAGAATAGCAAAATAAAGGCACAAAAAGTAACATTTCTTTGGTTTAACTGAAACACAAGGGCATTTCTGAATCTTTGGTACAAGGAACCCGGGACCTTCCACATAAAGAAGTAACAATGAACATGATGATCTTATGAAAGATTTTCAGCGAAAGTAAAAGTTTTACTGTATGCAATTCGAGACTCGTCTGCTGCATGTGCAAATGAAAGCATGTGGTGGGCTCAGGGCCAACATTTCAGGGAGAGAAACCAATGAGGTTCTATTCAGCTGAAACTATTTCACAGCTCAGCAAAAATTGAGCATTAACTTATTTTCTTTTGAGGCCCCTAGGAATTAAAGTGTTTTCCCGTATTTTACTAAGAATAATCTACCTACTTGCTCTGAAGCATAACAATTACCAACAAAGTACAGTATTACACATTGGGTTCAATGAAAGTGTACAATGAAGTAAACGTCATCACCAAGACCTCACAACAACAGAAAATGGAAAGAAAGTAAGAAGTTTCACATCAAGGCATAGTAAGTTGAATACCAGGAGGAATCACAGCAAGGGGAATCTCACAAGCTGGAAAATCATCAACAGGCTCATCCTTGGGCTTGATCAAAGTAAATGGAACAAGCATTTTGTTATTGGCCAACGGAGCAGCTCGTGGTTCAGCTGCTGACTCTTTTAGTGGTTCTGCAAGGGAAGTATGGTCGGACATAGACCTTCCCCCTCTAGGTGTAACCTGAGGTGATACAGGTTGCTTTCCCCTGTTGACAATAGCATCTTGAAAGGGAACATGAGGAGCATCATTCCTTGCATTTCCATCAGATAATGCAGCACTGCTTTGAGGCTGCAGTCTGGAACTAATTTCAGGCACTGTGCCTTCTTCCAATTTTGGAGTTTTCAACAGAAAGGCGGCTGAGATGTGGCCACGATTAGTTAGAGGGCGTGAAGATTGACCATCTTGGCCTCTCAAACGCAACCTCTTCAAAGGTCGCAAAGGCTCCTCATGCATATGAGCTTCTTCGTTGTCCACATCCTCATCCTGGATGTTTGAAAAGCCACAACACATTTCAGAAGCCATAGGTATAATTAAGAGCGAGAAACAAATGCAGACAAACTCAGCAAGACAGAATAACCAGAGTTAGTACGGCAACCTTCTTGTTTTTGTTATTCTGGTCTGGCTCCAGCAACTGTCAAACCATATCAAGCAATAGATTAGTCGCGTAAACAAATGATCCATTATGTAGATACTGGATAAACAAGATGATTCCAAAATACACCTTATTTTCTTCCTCCTCAAATATTGCATCAGCCAGAGTCCTGTAACTCTCTTCTTCAATAAGTTCCCAGTTTTTATCATACAATTTAAGCAGCTTCTTCAACACTGGTTTCACTTTTGATTCATGAATCCCGAGATTCGCCATTGCCGAAAACGCCGCGATCACTCTTGGATTCGGCGCCATTTATCATCTGCCAACCGCCACAGGCTACAAATTGCAAAGCACAACTAAATTCCAAAGACATTTAACACGAAAAAAAATATATATACAAAATAATATTTACGAGCAATTGAGCTACAGTGCTAAATAACCTTGAGATACTAAATCGTGAAACAAATAGCAGAGAAGATATCAGCAGAAGAAAAACATAATTAACAATCCAGACCTGTAGACGACAGGGAAAGGGAAGAAATTAACGGTCAAAGGAACTGCAAAAGAAAGTCAAAGCGAGAAACGGAACACGACGCATTGCATGGTGCAATAGAAACCTAAAACCTGCGAGAAACAAAAGAAATGTGGTTGGAAATGTTGAGGAAGAAGAAAAGAGTTTTGAATATGGAAGGTAACACGCATTTTGGAAGGGTGAAATTTAAGTGTGTTTGATTGCGGGAGGGAAAAGGAATAGGGCAGAATTAGAGTGTGGAAAGAGAGAAAAACGTGAGAAACTGCTTTCACTGTACCTGCTATTTCACTATCAGCTGGTTAGGTTTTACAGTGAACTGAAGCGAAAATGGTGAAGAATCACTGGCTTCTAACTGTAACAGTACTTCACCTCCAACACCATTTTTGCCTTTTTTAACTCTATATCGTGACATGGATTTATTTAGGATAAACGAAAATTTAGGTTTCTCTATCAAAACAATAATATGATTTACCTTTTGTAAATTTAAGATAATCACGTTTTGCTTTATATATTTGCATATGTATATAATATAACTTAATAATAAATTCGTTCTTGAACTTTGTAATAAGATTTGAATATTACAAGGGGATAATAAAATAATTGGCTCATCTTTTATACATTTAGACATTAAACCAGTTCTCTTAGGTTTTCATATACAAAATTATCATTGATTTACCTTAACCTATATATTCATTCACCCGATTTGTTTACTTAAACTAAAAAATAATTTGAACTTTTCCTCGGTAATTTTATCTAATCTTCCAAAAAATATTTGTTTATACTAAATGATGATTCTAATTATTCTTTTGCGATATTTGTCAACTAATATTCTACAAAAAAAAATGCAAAGTAACTTTAGCTTTCCTATTTTTTTTATAAATTTGTGAAATAGAAGTGTAGACCATCATACAAATATTTTAACTAGTGTAAAAACATAAAAAATGATTGTATACTTAATTAAAAATTTAGAGTTAAAAATTATAAAATGATTCAAACCAAACTGAGAAAAAGAATAACTTTAGTTCGTATTATTTTTATCTTTAAAACTAACCATAAACAATAATGTTTTGATTTATTTTCTTGACCGTAGTTACAATTCAGAATACTGTTAAATATTTATTAGCTAAGTTGTCTTGGTCTTCCTTTACTGATGTTCCTACTGTATTTAGTTTTTTATTTTTTTCTCATTTAGTTTTTATTATTTGTTTTTATATTAATCAGGAATAAAAATATTTTAATATAAGTGATTTTCTTGTAAGTTATTAATAATATTTATTTTAATTGTATCTTTTTTTATATGATTTCTAATTTAAATTTGATATTCCAAAAAGTTGAATTTGACCCTGTCCTTTACAAACGAGGTAGTTGTTCTTGAGCTTAAAAATAAAATAGTCATCAAAATTAATTATTTACAACTCTCCCTTTTTTAGTGCTTTTATTTCTATTAATAAATAAAATATTGTATTAGAAAGAAAAATCAGCCAGTCATGGAAGATTTTGTGTTATTTAATTGTAAAAAATACAAATAAGTAGAAAATAGAAAAAAATAATAAAATATTCAAATTTTAGATTCTTTATTTACCTGTTCACATTAAAATTATATTCTTGATAATAATATATATCCTTACATATAATTTTCTAAGGAAAAAATTATAAAAAAACAAATACACGCAAAAATTGAGCAATTATTGGAAATTTTATAATAGCACGCACATCCCATTTAACCAAATGAGCTAGAACTTTGAGAAATTTTAATACTTATTTATTATTTTCTAAATGTAGTTATAATGTATCCAATATAATTAATAACCTGGGACTAAAACCTACGCATTGCTTTTAGTCTGCGTTTACAAAATTATATAGTATTAAACTGTTAATAATGAAATGTTAATTATATTTTACTATTTTATAATTGACCAGTTAATGTAGAATAATACATCCTGGATATTGAATATAATATTTACTTTAAATATAATTTTGTTTCAAATATTTTAGAAGGGGCTTATGGTGTTATGTGGGGAATTAACTATGACTCATACAATGTCATTAATAGATTATATGGTATTTTAAAATAATATAGTGGAAATTAGAGTCCAAAAAAAGGGAGATAATGTTAAATTTAATTATAAATGAGTGTGTAATTATTTAACTAAAGTTTTTACTGTTTTTTGTTACTATTTATTAGACTAAATATGACTATTAACTTTAGTTTAAGTTGTAACAGACAAATAATCGTGTTTGGAAATATTAGACATGTCTGATGTTGTCTTTTATGTGCAATAGTCTTTATGCAATTTTGCATTCAAAATCAAATACGAATAATTGCCCAAGAGACCATTAGAGCCACGGGAGGGAAAGAAATCATGTTTTTTTAACACGTCAACTCCACTAAGTAATAATCACATCACGCTAATTTTCTTATAAAGAAAAAAGTTATAGAACAAGGCAAAGCACGTTTGATTTAATGCATGATAATTAGATAGGAATTTTTGAAGAAATTTTATGAAGGATGAATGAAAGTGATATGTTAGTGAAACTTTAACATTTTATTATTAAAATATAATATTTATGAATAAAAATAAATTCGTTAAGTTTTATTTTGTAAGTTGTTATCTAAAAAAATGTTTTTACTTATAACTATTTTTCTAATCGATTTGATACATTTTTAAAAATCAAAGTTTATCATAAATCCTGACATAGAATGCAACAATCCTAATTGATTGAAATTTTCATTACAAAAATTATCTTTACCTTTTTTTATTACATTGTTTGGATTGTTGATATTAGTCATTAATGTACAAGTATTTAAGACGGTAAAAGCTCTTAGAGCTGTAATAAAGTCAATAAGTCTAATGAAAATAAAGAAAGCAAGATTGTTTTTAAATATGACTATAGGTTCCGTGATATGGATGTGGAGGTGACGTGCTCGTCATACTTGTTTTTTTAGTTTTGATGAAGATATTTTGTTATGGGTAAATATGAAACAATTTTGAACATTGAATAAAACATTTGATTTAAAGGTTTTATGTTGATGAGTAGTTAGGATATTTTAATTGACTTCAATTGGTTCGCTTACATATTATTTCATAATTAAATACATATATTATGTTATGTCTAAGTGGTTAAGAGAGAGAAATTTAGTCTAAATCAATGTCTAAACAGAAATTTAGAAATTATGAAAATACAAAAATTTCTTATACATCAACATTAGGAAGTTTGATGTATATATAAATATGTATGCATTCAGATACAATACGCACACTTGGGATGTTAGGTAGATATTTAAGTAATCTAATAATAGATCATTAGAAAGTAGATGAAAGTGTTATGAGGTATTTAAAGATAGCAAGAGATTATATGTTTGCATATAAGAGGTCAAACCAACTATATATCATTCGATATTTTGACTTAGATTTTGTTGAATGTTAGAATAGTTTAAGATCCACTTCAAGCTACATTTATTTTTAGTTGATGGTGCAGTTTCTTAACGCAATGCCAAACAAACCCTTGCTGCTTCATTTACCATGGCTACAAAATTTATAACATGTCATGAGACATCTAATCATGGGATTTAGCTTAGGAACTTTATCATTGGGTTGAAAATTGTGGAAAATTTTGAAAAACCACTTAAGTTATATTATGACAACAAATCAACATATTCCAATAATAACAAGAGTACAACTAAGTCAAAACACATTAACATCAAGTTCTTAGTTATCAAGGTCCTAATTATCAAGGAAATGGTACAAAGTAGACAAATTTTTGTACAGCATATAGGGACACACTCCATGATAACAGATCCTCTTACAAAAGGTCTTCCACCCAAGGTCTTTCATGAACTCTATTTGGATAAGTGTTTTACAATTTGAGGAATTTCAGTTTAGTGTGAGTTAGTCATTTGTGTGTTTTATGTTAGAGGTCTGATATTATGTATGCATATTATTAAGTTCAGACAATTTCTGTAGATAAGATCTAAAATTTGATATTAAATTATTATACTTTGTGTAATAATGTTTTTGACACTAAGGTAAAGTAGGATCAATTAAAAACTAACATGTACAAGCAACCTTCATGTGATTTTCATGTTATGCATTTCACGATGAGTTCATTTCTTTTGGTTGTGTAAATATCATTGATCATTGATGAATTTAGTTATGATTGTTATGACGAAAATTTGTTTTGATTTTGTGTATTTACATAATTATTAGACATGATTAAGTGTTTATGCCCAAGGAATATAATGACACATTTTGAGCTTATATAATGTGTCACGGCCATTATTTGATTGGTTAAAATAATAAAGTGATATTAAGTTTTTGACTAAGGACATAATATGAAAGTTTATCGTGTAGATACCCTAAAGTAATATTTTGATCAAATGAGGGGCCAAATTTGAATTATTAAAGTATTGAATGTGATTGAAAATAGTTAAAAAATGGGTTATGGTCCTGATTTGTTAGGATTTTGTTTTCTCTTCATCTCCATCAGAAGAGATAACAAAACAAAAGTGGTGTTTAAAGCCTTTTGTATTTGGAAGATCATATACTTAGGGTCGTCATCAACATCGTTCTCAATGATAAGTACAAGTACGCTCCACATTTTTTTCCATCATGAATTAGATTATGGGTTTATTATATATTATTATATGATTGTGTTTTGCTTTTAGGATCTCTATGAGTAAAAGCACATGGTTAGACACAATTATTACTTCTTAGAATTTTTCTTCATGAATCTCTAAATCACCACCATTTCATCGTTAAATATCAGATCCTAAATCGTAAGAACATTTTATGTAATGAAAAATAAGAAGAAACCTTGTTGTGACATATAGTAAAACATTTTAAGTCAAACATTTTTTTTTTCTATGTTGAACACTTTGATGTAAAATAAAATATTTTAGTCACATAAAAAATGTTTAATGTAAATCACTTCATTTGTTTAAAAAAATATCATTATTTTATGAGTTTCCTCACTAACAAACCTAAAATAAATAAGGCAAATGTCTATTTTTGTGTTAGTAATCAATACTTGTGTTTTTTTTACACCGAAAACTTTTTATTTATAATTTCTCAAAATTTTAAAAATTGTTGTTTTTATTCGTTTGAAATTATATGAATCCTCTTTCATTTTTCATTCTTCGGAATTTTGAAATTACTATTTTTCATCTCTACATTCTGTGGATTAGGTAAATAATATATATTTTATACATATTTTAAGTTCTTTTAGAAAAAATGTGTTATTAATATTATATTTATTAGTAGGCACGTATAAGTAGTTAACGAGTAGGAAAAGATGTTAAAAAGAAAAGACAATGATTTTCAGTTTTAGATAGACTAGAAATACAAAAGTAAATTTAAAAAACAAAACAAAATATGTACATCGTACAGGGATTAAAAATATATATGTAAAAGATCTACTGTAATTTTTAATTAGAACTCGTACGTATAAGAAGACAAGTGCGAAATAAGCTTTTATATATAATAAACGAATAAGAAGTAATTAATTAATGTCTTTATCTCATTGTCATATATATTTCATTTCACCTATAGATTGTAATATATATTTCATTTCACTCACAGGATTGGATGAACTGAGTCGTGACTATCAAGAATCCAACATGTATCGAAAGTTTAAATTCTCAATAAAAATATAATAAAAAAAATTTCATTTTCACTTTTTATCACACTAAATAGTATAAAGATTTTAAACGTTATGTAGTAGTTAAAAACGTAATCACAATATCATAACAATTAAATTTAAATAAATATCTGAACAAAAAATTAGAGAATAATGAATTAAGTTTATTAAATTTCTAAACTTAAATACAAAATTGAAATTTATTTTTATTCCTATTTTAAAATTTTAAACTTAAAAAAATGAATATAATTATTCTAATATAATAATATCATTTTTTTACTTATTAAATGAATGTCAGTTTTAAACTGACATTTGAAATAAAACATGTTAAATAATAAAAATAATTAAATGTAAACCGACGAAAAAAAATTATACAATCAAGAAAACTATATTTATTATTATTTATGTTTTGAAAACAAAAATATAACAAAATTTAAAATATGAACAATTTTAATTTCGTATCTAAATTTATGAATTATGAAGATATTTAACATGTGAATAGTTAAATATAAATCAAGTTGCAAAATTCTTAATATTTAAGTTCTAAGTAATATAAATATATCATTTTCACTCTCATTTTATAATTTGATAATATAAATACTTTGAATTAATTATTATACTACTATAGTATTCATAAATTTTTAATAATTAAACTTGAATAAACATCAATTAATAAGAACAAAATGGGATAAAATAAATTGGTGAACCATTTGAATTGAACAAGATGGAAAATAATTCTAAAAAACAAGTTGCAAAAGTAAAAAGTGAAAAGTCAAGAAAACATAAAAAAATGGGGAGAAATTAAATACGCTTAAAGATGAAAAAAATAAATTTTGCAACTTCATGATAAACTCTATATATAGAGCCATCACTTGACTAATAAAAATTTAAGATAAGATCTAAAATAAAATGTCACTCAAACAAACGTTCTCATGAAATACTCAGATTTTATGTATTCAAAATTAATTTCTGTAAGTATATATAGTTTATCCGTGATCATTTATTGACCAAAATGTTTAAAGAACAAAGAAGGGCAATTTCATTTTGAAATTTAAAATCTAAATTTAGAGCAAAAGTTATAATCGATATCGTATTTTTCATGCTCATGTCATATTTTCTTTGTTTCTGTCACACTTTTCATGTCTAACTCACTGGTTTTGTTTTTCTTTTGGTAAAAAATTTCATAAGCTCAAAATAAGTTTAAGTTTGATAGGTTGTCATTTGGTTTTTATTAGTTTATTCTCAAAGTGTTACACCTTCTAATATATATAAGGCATGATATATTAAATTACAATATGAATTCAACGTTATTATTTATACCTATTTCATATTGAAAGTAAATTTCAATCAAATTAAATTAAAAACAATGTTGGTTAATAATTGAAAAATGGAACATCGTGTCCGGAAAGAAAATTACAGCAATTATAATCACTTAATACATTGAACTAAAAATTAGACAGTATCGATTTCTGAAATATATTTCTCACTTATTTTTTAAGTAACCAAAACAATATCAAGAGAGGAATTTCCCTAATTCGACAAACAAAATCATAAACAAATCAAAATAATAGTATGGTCTTGTGACACAAATAGCCATACGTCGTCCTTTTTGGTCGATATAAGTCCTCACGAGAGAATTGGAATATTCCATATCGCGATTGAATGTAGTTTCAAAATAAAATAAAAAATATATATTTAGAAGGACAGACTCCGCAGTACGAAAAATTGAATTAAATTATATCAATAATAACATAATTATAGAGTACATTAATTCAGAAAGTTATATATACATCAGTATGCAAAATATTTTAAACAGAAACATCTTTTTTTATCCCTGTTAGCTTTGTATACTAATTGAATCATTATAATCAAAGTCTTAATGAAATATCTATTTCACATAATTATCTTATTGTTCATTAATTATGGTTAATGTAAAGAGTAAAAATCAGAGTAAATAATTAAATACAAGTATTAATATTTCTTTATGGGGCGCATTCAAAAGTTACCTTTAACGTCATCCTTTCGGTTTTGGTCAAAAATAATCTCAGACTCAACAGCAACAGAAGCTCATAATCAAATGGCATTCGCTTTCCATCAAGAACCCAATAATTTAACCTCAAAAACATAACCATTACTTACTTCCTATGTTCTTAGTTCCACAATAAGCAGACACAGTTAATTCACATTGATTGCATATAAAGAACAACAAACGCTCAAACAAACACAAACACACACTCACACCAACCACTTCCCAGATGGCTACACTCAAAACAAAACACGACATTCACACGCTCCTCTCTCTCACTGCACTCATCTTTTTCCTTTCCACACCCACATCCCTTGCAGACAACACAAACTTGATCTACAAGGGTTGCGCAGACCAGAAACTGCAAGAACCCTACTCGCAGAATCTCAAACCCCTCTTATCGTCCTTGGTGGCAGAGTCTGCGCAAAAGGGTTTCGCCGCCACTACGCAGAACGGGCTCACCGGCTCGTACCAATGCCGAGGAGACCTCACCAGCTCCGACTGCCACAGCTGCGTGGCCAAGATTCCAGACATGCTGGGGCGCCTCTGCGGCGAGGCGGCTGCGGCGGTGCGAGTCCAGCTCAGCGGGTGCTACCTTCGGTACGAGGTGGTCGGGTTCAAGCAGGTTGCGGCGACTCAACTCCTGTACAAGGTTTGTGGGGCCCGCAGGGTTGTCGACGGCGGAGGGTTCGAGGCGAGGAGGGACGCGGCGTTTGGGATGGTGGAGAACGGCGTGCAGAGCAGTGGGAACTTGTTCTACACTGGGAGTTACCAGAGCCTGTATGTGTTGGGACAATGCGAGGGTAATTTGGGAAATGCAGATTGCGGGGATTGTATCAGGAGTGCCGCGGAACAGGCTAAGGATCAGTGTGGCTACTCTATTTCCGCGCAGGTTTATCTTCAGAATTGTTACATCAGTTACAGCTTTTACCCCAACGGAGTTCCCACCTCCTCTTCTTCCTCAGGTCAGTGCACCATTCTTCAGAAGTGAAAAAAAAAATTCACTTTTTTGCTGTTGAAAATATCACGATGCGATGTGTGTTGGTTATTTTTTCGATTGATTTGAATTAATTAAATACTGGGAAATGAAATGAAGGGATTTAATTAGTGGGGTTGCGAAAGGGATTTGCAGGATCTGGGTAGGTGGGGTTTGTGTTGTGGTTGTTTGCGTTAGCGAGAATTGAAAAAAAATACTGATTTTTTATGTGTGTTTGGTAGGATCAGAGGGAGGAGGGCATCCACACACGGAGAGGACGGTGGCGCTCGCGGTGGGTGGGGTGGCGGCTCTGGGATTCTTGATTGTTTGCATGCTATTTCTGAAGTCGGTGTTGAAGAGAAGAGGTGGGAAGCGTTAGAATCACAGTATCTTACTTTTGTTTGCTCTTGTTCTCATTCTCACAATTTTGTTCTTCAAAGTTGTTTTGATTCTAACAAGTGTTTATAAAATATGATAAGACTGTTATTTGATGAATTGGATCATGTGTATAGACACAACATACCTTGGGATTCGGAGATCAAATTTTAACATCTTAGGTGAATTTGAATTGAATATACTTTTGCCTCTGTATAGTTCTGATCCAAGGGATATTCTTGTGGTATGAACGGAAGACAGTAGTGCAATAAATATCTGTCCCCACTCTATATGGCTTTATTATTAGCAAAGAGATGAGAAAACACCTTTTCTTTTTCATTATTTTTTTCTTGTCACAAACTTCAGTTCTTGCATGTTTCACTTGACATGCATCTCATGGGAAGCCAAAGAAAAAGTTGAAGTTAAAAAGTAAAAACTCATGGTTAAACATAGATTGTATATAAAAAAGTTGACATCATTACTATATGTTATAAATAATGTCGGTGCTTGAAATGCATATGCAGAAAATGTGAAGTTTCAAAGGAATATAAGTAACTGTTTAAAAGGGGGGGAATTTAAGGAATGATTAGCTTAGCTATAGTAAATGGTAAAGTTGTTTTATAAAGCTTAGAGACAAAAACCTTGCACACCATGGTTATGGTTTCTCATTAGTTGTATCTTGGTGTCATTGTCTAGAAGATGTAGAATGTTACAGAGGCACGTTTTTTCTTAGTTATTAAGAAAATGAGAAGTGGTCTTAAAAGGTGTGACCGGACTCCATATTGGACCATTAGACCATTTTGCTTTGTTATGCACTCAATAAGTAAAATGATAAGAAACATTAGGCACAAAAGTGGGAAATAAAAGGTAGAAAGGTGAAACAGAAAATCCGAATCAGCATTATTAAAGAGTATATGTCCACTATAAATGAAAAATGTCATATTTATGGCAATTTTTCTAAAATAAACACGTATATGATTGAGTTTTAAAATATCTACGTATAAGGCAAAAGAGATTAAAAATAAAATAAGATTAGCCATGGTAATGCAAAGTGGCTTATTATAGAAATTAGCGGTGAAGAGTGGCAAACGAACCCTAATCATTAAAGCAAAGGAAAGTCTGCATCAGGCCATCACGAATTAAAGTCTTTAAACCTAATTTACTTTTCTTACTTTAAATAATATGACTAACCACAAATTAATAAATCCCTAAAAGTTGTGTGTGGCTTTAATTTATAGGATGGAAAAATGCACAAGATAGAGAAAGTGACAGCTCTTCAAATTTATCAGATTATTATTGAAATCTGCACCTTACTCCTAATATTGTTTCCATAAACATTAATAATAACAACACCTGCACAATTTATATATAGTTTTTCAACAAGATTTTTTTGTTCAAACACGGTATCTCTCATTAACATAATTAAAACATTTTTTAAAATAATTTATGATGGAAAAGTTCGTGCCATTTTTTATTGATTTAAAAAATGCTTGCTATCCCATCAGGATAAATACAAACATTTTCAGATTTGAATAGAAACTTCTACCTCTTCCTCCACTATAAATAATAGAATGAAGTACTCTTTAATTGAAGTTATCATTTCTTAAGGTAGAGCCAACTTTGAGAGGATGAGGTGGAAAAAATAAATTTAGAGATGAAGATAAAGTGAGTGGATTTTAAAATGAAATTTATGAAAGTTTGTAAATAATTTGACTTATATAATAGATGAAGAAGTTTTAATAGATTAAAATACAAAAGTATTATTTTATTTTTATAGTAAAAATTAATATGTTATTTATTATTTTTTTATTGTTATTGTTATTATTATTATTATATATGTGAAAGACAGAGCATAACTTTGTCAAAAACATGTAAAAAAATTTGTACAAAGGATTAAAAAAAGCTAAATTTGTAAAATCATATTTGATACCCTCAATTCTTCACATATATGAGAGGATATAATCATCTCCTTCACTAATAAATTTGTTCTTCCAAATCCATGCTAATAAGTGAAAAGAAAACAAGATGCATTTCTCTTATCATCTAAAAAAACCTTTATTTGTTCATCAATCTCAAAGCTATAACCATTATTTAACTATATATATGTTTTATGAAAATTTTAATATTTTGCGATATTTCGTCATTTTTATATAAATTTTTTTATTTATTTAAAATAATATAATTTTTTAATATAAAATCTTCATCACAACATAACATTTCCACCAAGTGGATTTTTAATTTTAAATTACAAAATTATATATATTGTCTTGAAGAATTTAATTTAGCGGTAAAACATCTATCTATTATTTCTGAAAGAGACAAATGGACAAAAGAAAGGCACACGATATATGAGTTAAATATTGTAACATCCCAATAAATAGTAATTACCATTAATCAGAACTAATCACATTTATAGAAAATACAGTGCAGTCTTAATATAAATAACAGCTGCTCCAAAAATAAAACAGCACGCACAGTAATTTACAGAAGCTGTTCAGAAATTTAAAACTGAACATACAGCACATAACAGTACTCGGAACTTCCTCAAAATACAGAAACCAGTTCAGATTTACAATTCTGCAGAACTATATACAGAACTGTCAAAATACAGCACAGAAAAACCGACTACGGCTACTACAGAGACGAGCCTCTACTGCTCAGCTTTAACTTCAACTTCCACAAGGTTGGCATCCTCCAAATTTTCTTCTTCCAGCATAGATTCAAGGGGTGCCTCACCATCTGCTCACATCCACAACGGATGATCATTGCATTGACAAGACGGACATACAGAAACAGTAGACAACACAAGGAAATTGCAAGGGTAAGCTTAGGTAATTTAATTCAATACAATCAACATCATTTTTAATCATAATCAATCAATCATACATTTTATTCAACATCAAACATATATATATATTCACGCATACAGTAGCTCATCCAAACTCTCATAACTAAAGACTGTCCGGACTGTATGATCCATGTATCTACAGGCGTTCTTGCACCCGGGTGATGTAGTAACTGGGATACCCTCAACAGCTGCCACCCGAGGTTAGCCCTTATCAGCCCAAGTACTATATAGGACTAGTGCCTCCTGCCATTCCCACGCATGAACTACCCTCCTCTACTTGAGGATGAGCAATCACGGAATATCAGGATGAACAGCCATCAGTAGCTTATCCATGGTCATACTACACTACTTCTCATATTTTCATCATGGAGACGTTCCTCCTTGGAACGCTCATATACAATCCAATAAAATCTATCCACACCATCATTCACACATTATTATCCATCATCATATTCAGATTTCCATTCTGTGTTCCACTCTCTTAATTTAACTCAAAGTTTCTCATTTATTAGACCAATATGATTGCATTACAGTACGCTGCTATCACGTTTCTGAACAAAAGAAACGCACCAGTATTCATTCACAGTCATTGAGACAATTGAATAATTTAGCTGAATTTGAGTCTAAGAGATCCGAATAATACTTATGAAAAATTCTAAGTATAAAGACTTGAGGTTGAATGAAAAGGACCATCACAGTTTAACGGGATTCAAATAAATAATTAGAGCTTTGATAAATTCGGAACGAGTACTGCCAGTCAAAGACCGAACATTAATTAACAATTTGGACGAACGCCATATGTGTTCGCTCTCGAAGCAAGAAAAGACGAGCGTTCAATTACAAAACCGAACGCTGCTCAGGACGAACGCCAGGTTAATGACCGAGCACCAAATAGAACGAACGCGCCTGGGAACGAATGCGCATTTGAATGAACGTTCGGTATCAGACCGAACGCTAACCCGGACGAACGCTCAATCTAAGATTGAGTGTTCATTTGGACGAACGCTCAGTATAATACTAAGTGTTGCTTAGGACGAACGCTGGTAAACAAAACCGAGCGTCCTAACTATACTTCACTTTATTTTAAATTTTTGGACACGCTAGGCTAAGCCGAACGCTCACGCCTAACTCTTGACAACTAATAACGCTCGTTCCAGATCAGGGTCCTTTCCAAATGAAAGAATCCTTATTCTAAGTGATGTTCCAAGGAAACCGAACGGTATAAGACCGTTCGATAACGAGCGCACCTGATCAATCAGAGAAGATGAAAATTCCAGATTTTTCAACCCGATAATTCCACAGTTTTTCCTAACTTATAATTTATTTCCACCATAAATCTTAGACATTACAGAATTCATTTTATAATCTCATCTCATACAAAATCTTCCATTTTCCAGTTCACAGATATCATCATCAACATACATTCGAATCATTTTCATTCCAACCATACAGAAATTCAATCCTGTTCAAAATCACACATCTCATTCTCTGCATACAGTTCAACCAGTAACATCATAAACATACAGTTCAAAGCATTTACAGTCATATACCACCAGTACAACATACTCGTACATGCATACTCCAAACTTCATACATATCATACAATTCAAACATCCAGTACTACCATACTCATTTATGCACACTCAAACATAGATTCTGTCATGCAGTTCAGACATTCCAGCACATTACATTGCTTTCATACAATCAAACCAGTATTAAATTAAATCCCTAAAGCTTCCCTTACCTGATATGACAGTGCACTTCAAAATGCTAGAGTTTCACTTGTTCTCTCACGGCTTCTATCCAGAAATTCTCTCAACCACTTTCCACTAAATCTAATACACCAAGATTATAACAGATCAGATTTCTAATCATGCATGCAACCAGAATTTTGGTCCGCATGAACTAAATGAACAATTATGCAGAATGAGAACTTACCAGTTCGGTTCTCAATTCTGTTCGGATCAAAATGATGCTCACTGTGCAGGGAATGATTCTGTGGTGTCTGAAATGAGATCAGATGGATTGATAGTGAGTTGTTTTAGAGAGGAGATGAAAGAGTGCAGAGACAATTTCAGAGAAGATGGAAGATCAGAATTCTAGAGGAAGAAGGTGATTGCATGCAAGAAAGAGAAGTGTTTTTCAGAGAAATCACTTTCTCTCCTTCGTCAAACGGTTGAGCAGTTATTCACTGCCACCTGGTTTCCAAATACTGATTTTAGAAGCTTCCAAATTGACATATGGCATTCAGTGCATGCAGAGAGGATTTAGTGGAATTTTGACGTGGCAGGTGTATTAAAACAGTGATCAGAGAATGGATTTAAGTGTATTAATTTTATCAGATTCTCACATTCCCCCTAACTACAAAAATTTTCGTCCTCGAAAATTCTAGAGCTTACCAGGGAATAGGTGAGGGTACAATTCCTTCACAGCCTCTTCAACCTCCCATGTTGAGTCACCAGTCTTTGCATTCCACACCACTTTTACGAGACGAACATCCTTTCCTTTGTAGAGTCTGGTGCGGCTGTCTTCCACACAAACAGGTTGCATCTCCAGTGTTCGATCTGGCCTAAGTTGGATATCTTCTAACTCCAGTACGTGTGATGGATCAGCTATGTATTTGCGGAGTTGAGAAACATGAAATACTGGATGCAGGTTGGACAGTTGAGGTGGTAAAGCCAATTCATACGCCACTGCTCCAATCTTCTTCAGAATTTGATAAGGTCCAACATACTTAGGAGAAAGCTTCTTTGGACGAAGAACTCTTCCCACACCAGTGATTGGATTTAACCTCAGAAACACGTGATCTCCAGCAGTAAACTCTAAGGGTCTTCTTCTCCTATCAGCATACGATTTCTGCCTGCTTTGAGACGTCTTCAAACGCTCCTGGATCAGTTTCACTTTCTCTGTTGTTTGCTGGATTAATTCTGGTCCGGTTAATGCAATCTCGCCTTCTTGGAACCAGCACAAAGGAGTTCTACACTTCCTTCCATAAAGAGCTTCAAATGGTGCCATTCCTATGCTTGCTTGAAAGCTGTTGTTATACGTGAATTCAACAAGCGGCAGAACCTCATCCCATACTCCCATATGATCTATAACGCAGGTCCTCAACAAGTCTTCAAGAGTTTGGATGGTTCGTTCAGATTGGCCATCCGTCTGAGGGTGATAAGCAGAACTCATTTGCAGTTTGCTTCCCAATTCTCCTTGCAATGACTGCCAAAAACGAGATGTGAATCTCGTGTCTCTATCTGATATAATGCTTGAAGGAACTCCATGCAGTCTAACAATCTCCTTCACGTACAGCTTGGCCAAGTTTGTCATAGACATCTTCAAATTAACAGCCAGGAAGTGGGCGCTCTTAGTTAATCTATCCACAATCACCCAAATTGAGTCATGGTTTCGGACTGTACGTGGCAGATGAGTCACGAAATCCATGGAGATGCTATCCCACTTCCATTCTGGAATTTCCAATGGTTGCAGCAATCCTCCAGGTCTTTGGTGTTCAGCTTTTGCACGTTGACAAGTTAAACAAGAAGACACAAAACGTGCAATATCACTCTTCATCCCAGGCCACCAGAAGGATAAACGAAGGTCCTGATACATCTTAGTCATGCCAGGATGCATGCTAAGACGGCTGTGATGTCCCTCCTCCATTATAATCCTCTTTAGCTCACTGTCATTTGGAATGCACGTTCTGCCCATATAACGAAGCAAACCATCCGATCCAGTACTGAATTCCTTGGCCTGATTTGTGCCAAGCACGCCCAAAATCTTCACCAATTCTGCATCCTCTCGTTGCTTTAATCGGATCCTGTCAAACACATTACTGGAGAATCTAAGATTACAACATCTGATAACGTCCGTTCCTACATCAAACTGTAATCTTAGATCTCTAAAACTCTCCACCAAATTCCGCTCCTTCACCATCATTGCCGAGACCCTTACTGCCTTCCTACTTAATGCATCAGCAACCACATTTGCTTTTCCAGGATGATACAACAGTTCAAATTCATAATCCTTCAAGAACTCAAGCCACCTCCTTTGCCTCATATTCAATTCCTTTTGATCAAAGAGGTACTTGAGACTCTTGTGATCACTAAACACTTGAAATGTTGCACCATACAGATAATGCCTCCAGATTTTTAATGCAAACACGACTGCTGCTAGCTCCAAGTCGTGTGTGGGATAATTCTTCTCATGGATTTTCAGCTGTCTTGAAGCATAAGCCACGGCCCTTCTTTCCTGCATCAGCACACAGCCCAAACCTTGATATGATGCATCACAATACACTTCAAAAGGTTTGGCCGTATCTGGAATGACCAACACAGGAGCACTCGTTAATTTCCTCTTTAATTCCTGGAAGCTCTCCTCACATCTATCTGTCCAAGCAAACGGCTGGTCCTTCCTGGTGAGGTAAGTCAGAGGGGCTACTATCTTAGAAAATCCCTCAATGAATCGCCTATAGTAGCCCGCAAGCCCCACAAAGCTCCTAACTTCTGTTACAGAACGAGGACTCTCCCAATCCAGCACTGCCTTCACCTTGGCTGGATCCACTGCAATACCACCAGCAGACACAACGTGACCTAAAAATTGGATCTCCTTCATCCAGAATTCACACTTTGAACGCTTGGCATACAGCTCTTTCTCCCTCAATACACTCAAGATAGTCCTCAAATGGTCTTCATGCTCTTCAAAGCTCTTGGAATAAATGAGGATGTCATCAATAAACACCACAACAAATTTATCCAGGTACGGTCTAAAAATTCTGTTCATGTAATCCATGAAGATTGCAGGTGCGTTTGTCACTCCAAAGGGCATCACCACATACTCATAATGGCCATAGCGTGACCGAAATGCAGTCTTCTGAATGTCCTCCTCTTTAACTCTGATTTGATGATAGCCCGAACGAAGATCAATCTTAGAAAATACACACGCACCATGCAACTGGTCCAGCAGGTCATCAATCCTTGGAAGAGGATACTTGTTCTTGATGGTCAGCTTATTAAGCTGCCTATAATCAATGCATAGCCGTGAGCTGTCATCCTTCTTCTTTACCAATAATACAGGTGCTCCCCAAGGTGAAGCACTTGGGCGGATGAACCTCTTGTCCATCAATTCCTCAATCTGCTTCTTAAGCTCTACCAATTCAGCTGGTGCCATTCTGTAAGGCTGAACCGAGATGGGTGCAGCAGTGGTTACCAAATCAATTGTGAATTCTACCTCACGGATAGGAGGTAGACCAGGTACTTCATCAGGAAAAACATCTGGAAATTCATCCACCACTGTACGCCCTCCACTGTTATCAATATTGGACGAACGTTTTATCTCATTACCTTCATACGTCATGATAAGGAAACAGCTTGCTCCCTCCATGATATCTTCCTTTAACTGTCCAAGAGTAATTGACAGTTCTTCTTCTTCTTCATCCGGGAAAACTAGCTCCTTATTACCACAATCAATGAGGATCCGATTGGTAGTTAACCAATCCATTCCCAAAATTACTTCTAAGTCTTGAAGGGGTAGGCAAATGAGATTAACTTTATATTTACGCCCCTCAACTTCTATAGGACATCTCACACAAACTGTAGATGTCTTGATCCCACCAGCTGCTGGGGTTGACACCACCAGATCAAACTGTAATTCGCTCTCCACTAATCCCAGTTTCTCAACGCACTCCTTCGAGATGAAGGAATGAGTTGCCCCCGAATCATATAACACACCACAAGGCTTCCCAAACAGTAAACAAGTGCTGGTGATCAGTGTACCTGAACGAGCAGCTTCAGCACCAGTAATGGCATACACCCTTCCTGTTGCTTGTGCACGTCCACCTCTTCCCTGTTGAACTCTTCCAGCATTTGGAGGTCTCATCACTGCACGGCCTCCCATGTTACACTCCTGATCTGAGTGTCCGTTCCTCCCACATTTATTACAACGTTTCCCTCCAGCAAGTTGAGGACAAGCCCACCTCAAATGTGGTCCTCCACACTGATAGCACGTCAAACTCCTTGGCTGTCCAGTTTGGCCAACAGTGACCAAGGCCTGCGATCCACCAGATGACTGAGTTGGACGAACGTATGGATATCTTCTTAAGTTCGTAGCGTTTCTGGACACCACCTGTCCCCTATTCAACTGCTGCTTCTTCTGTTGTTCTGCCTCCGCAACGTTCTTCTCCAATACTTTTGCTCTTTCAACCATGGCAGGGAAGGATTTAATACATAAGCAGGATATCAACACCTTCAGATCACTTCTTAATCCATTTTCAAACTTTCTACACTGCCACTCTTCACTAGTCGCCATTGTATAAAACCTCACTAAATGCTTGAACTTATTTGTGTATTCTGAAACAGACATACTGCCTTGCACCAGTTGAAGGAACTCCACTTCTTTGGCAAAACGTACACTGTCTGGGAAATACTCTTCATAAAATTTTGCTCTAAAAACCTCCCAATTAACTGGATTCTGCGCTTCAGTCAACAACATCTTCATACTGGACCACCAATGGCTAGCTTCTCCTGTCAACAAATACTCTGTATATGCCAACCGATTTTCATTTGGGCATCTTTTGGCATCATAGATCCGCTCCATATCTCTAAGCCACTGATCAGCTTCATCCGGAAGTCCCCTGCCATTGAACTTGGCAGGATGGTGCTGCAAGAAACTCTCTAAACTCCATTCTGCATGAGGTACAGCATTAGAGGAAGAGGCTCCTGGTGTGCCTCGGCCAGCTGCCAAAATATCCATTAGTTGTCTCTGCGTTGCTTCTGAATGAACACGAGAAGCCTCCAAACTTTGTATTGCTTCCTGGTTTTGCCTCATCAAGGCAGCGTTCTGCTCCACCAAAGTTGTGTTTTGTTGTTGAAGCCTGTCTATGACTGCCTCCAACACACGGGCACTAACTGGTGCATCAGATTCATTCGGCTGAGGTGGGGGAGGAAGTCTAGGAGCCATTCGTTTTCTGGATCAGAGAAAACGTACGTTAGATATGTTCAAGAGTTAAAAATTACTAACTCATCAAACACATATCAAGCACACAACGAAAAGCACAGTGCACTCATACCCTATATGTCCTTAAAAGAACAAAACTGCTCTGATACCAATAAATGTAACATCCCAATAAATAGTAATTACCATTAATCAGAACTAATCACATTTATAGAAAATACAGTGCAGTCTTAATATAAATAACAGCTGCTCCAAAAATAAAACAGCACGCACAGTAATTTACAGAAGCTGTTCAGAAATTTAAAACTGAACATACAGCACATAACAGTACTCGGAACTTCCTCAAAATACAGAAACCAGTTCAGATTTACAATTCTGCAGAACTATATACAGAACTGTCAAAATACAGCACAGAAAAACCGACTACGGCTACTACAGAGACGAGCCTCTACTGCTCAGCTTTAACTTCAACTTCCACAAGGTTGGCATCCTCCAAATTTTCTTCTTCCAGCATAGATTCAAGGGGTGCCTCACCATCTGCTCACATCCACAACGGATGATCATTGCATTGACAAGACGGACATACAGAAACAGTAGACAACACAAGGAAATTGCAAGGGTAAGCTTAGGTAATTTAATTCAATACAATCAACATCATTTTTAATCATAATCAATCAATCATACATTTTATTCAACATCAAACATATATATATATTCACGCATACAGTAGCTCATCCAAACTCTCATAACTAAAGACTGTCCGGACTGTATGATCCATGTATCTACAGGCGTTCTTGCACCCGGGTGATGTAGTAACTGGGATACCCTCAACAGCTGCCACCCGAGGTTAGCCCTTATCAGCCCAAGTACTATATAGGACTAGTGCCTCCTGCCATTCCCACGCATGAACTACCCTCCTCTACTTGAGGATGAGCAATCACGGAATATCAGGATGAACAGCCATCAGTAGCTTATCCATGGTCATACTACACTACTTCTCATATTTTCATCATGGAGACGTTCCTCCTTGGAACGCTCATATACAATCCAATAAAATCTATCCACACCATCATTCACACATTATTATCCATCATCATATTCAGATTTCCATTCTGTGTTCCACTCTCTTAATTTAACTCAAAGTTTCTCATTTATTAGACCAATATGATTGCATTACAGTACGCTGCTATCACGTTTCTGAACAAAAGAAACGCACCAGTATTCATTCACAGTCATTGAGACAATTGAATAATTTAGCTGAATTTGAGTCTAAGAGATCCGAATAATACTTATGAAAAATTCTAAGTATAAAGACTTGAGGTTGAATGAAAAGGACCATCACAGTTTAACGGGATTCAAATAAATAATTAGAGCTTTGATAAATTCGGAACGAGTACTGCCAGTCAAAGACCGAACATTAATTAACAATTTGGACGAACGCCATATGTGTTCGCTCTCGAAGCAAGAAAAGACGAGCGTTCAATTACAAAACCGAACGCTGCTCAGGACGAACGCCAGGTTAATGACCGAGCACCAAATAGAACGAACGCGCCTGGGAACGAATGCGCATTTGAATGAACGTTCGGTATCAGACCGAACGCTAACCCGGACGAACGCTCAATCTAAGATTGAGTGTTCATTTGGACGAACGCTCAGTATAATACTAAGTGTTGCTTAGGACGAACGCTGGTAAACAAAACCGAGCGTCCTAACTATACTTCACTTTATTTTAAATTTTTGGACACGCTAGGCTAAGCCGAACGCTCACGCCTAACTCTTGACAACTAATAACGCTCGTTCCAGATCAGGGTCCTTTCCAAATGAAAGAATCCTTATTCTAAGTGATGTTCCAAGGAAACCGAACGGTATAAGACCGTTCGATAACGAGCGCACCTGATCAATCAGAGAAGATGAAAATTCCAGATTTTTCAACCCGATAATTCCACAGTTTTTCCTAACTTATAATTTATTTCCACCATAAATCTTAGACATTACAGAATTCATTTTATAATCTCATCTCATACAAAATCTTCCATTTTCCAGTTCACAGATATCATCATCAACATACATTCGAATCATTTTCATTCCAACCATACAGAAATTCAATCCTGTTCAAAATCACACATCTCATTCTCTGCATACAGTTCAACCAGTAACATCATAAACATACAGTTCAAAGCATTTACAGTCATATACCACCAGTACAACATACTCGTACATGCATACTCCAAACTTCATACATATCATACAATTCAAACATCCAGTACTACCATACTCATTTATGCACACTCAAACATAGATTCTGTCATGCAGTTCAGACATTCCAGCACATTACATTGCTTTCATACAATCAAACCAGTATTAAATTAAATCCCTAAAGCTTCCCTTACCTGATATGACAGTGCACTTCAAAATGCTAGAGTTTCACTTGTTCTCTCACGGCTTCTATCCAGAAATTCTCTCAACCACTTTCCACTAAATCTAATACACCAAGATTATAACAGATCAGATTTCTAATCATGCATGCAACCAGAATTTTGGTCCGCATGAACTAAATGAACAATTATGCAGAATGAGAACTTACCAGTTCGGTTCTCAATTCTGTTCGGATCAAAATGATGCTCACTGTGCAGGGAATGATTCTGTGGTGTCTGAAATGAGATCAGATGGATTGATAGTGAGTTGTTTTAGAGAGGAGATGAAAGAGTGCAGAGACAATTTCAGAGAAGATGGAAGATCAGAATTCTAGAGGAAGAAGGTGATTGCATGCAAGAAAGAGAAGTGTTTTTCAGAGAAATCACTTTCTCTCCTTCGTCAAACGGTTGAGCAGTTATTCACTGCCACCTGGTTTCCAAATACTGATTTTAGAAGCTTCCAAATTGACATATGGCATTCAGTGCATGCAGAGAGGATTTAGTGGAATTTTGACGTGGCAGGTGTATTAAAACAGTGATCAGAGAATGGATTTAAGTGTATTAATTTTATCAGATTCTCACAAATATCATCTTTATCTTTAGCACATAAAACATTCACGTGAGACTATGATTCATAAATTCATACAACTTAATAAATAAGTAAAACTAATAACCAGTAACAAGAGATGAAAAAACATAATAATAACTCAATAAAATAAAATACGAGAACAAAAGTAAGAGAATAAATTAGCTAAGTAAATAATAGTATTAGAATGTGTTAGGATGATATTGAATCGATTACAACCTCCTATAATGACTTACAACACCTCACAAAATTAATTCTAAGTTGTTGGAATCAATCTCATATATGTTGGAATTGGTTGCAGTTAGAATCCATTATCATTATTATAAAAATTAATATATTATTATTATTCAATAATAATAACAATAAAAGTTATTATTATTAATATTATTATTTATTAATATTAATGATTATAAGTATTAAATGCAAAGGTATTGTTTGACGATATTATAATTAAATTATTATTTGTATAAAAGTATAATTAAATTACTAAATTAACTAAACTTATACCAGAATACTATAAATTATTATATACTTTTACATAAACCTAAACTCACAAGTTAAATAACTAAATTAATTATCTTTACTTAACTCGTGCATGAATTTTAAAGCTCTTTTCCTATCTATGCCTATTGTCTGCAATGCATTTTATTCAATTGATTCAATCTCCTTAAATTGATTAGAACCAAAATCATGAATATAAATGTCATGGTAGTCCAACAACCAAGGATAATTACATTTTTCCTTAATGTGTCCATAAGAGGAGTTTCCATAGTCATTGACACTTCACCACCATAACCACTAAGTCTACATAATCATGTATAGTCGAGCTCAACAACGCTTTTGTTGAGCTTAATAAACGTTGGTCGAGCTCAGACAATCACATTTTCCACAACGTGTCCATAAAAGGAGTTTCCATAACCATTGCCATTTCACCACCACAACCGCCAAGTCTCTATAACCATGTCTAGTCGAGTTTTATAGTGTCTTTTTCGAGCTTATTAACGTCTTTGTCGAGCTCGAAAAACTTTGGTCGAGCTCAACAAAACAATCAAAAAATGTGATGAACGACTTTTTGTTGTTTTTGTTTACTTTTTTTCCCTTGTATCAACACTTGAACTTTAATATAACACTGTTAAAATATGAAACACACAAGCAAAATGCTATAATCAGTTACACGCATAGCCTATCTAATTCCAAGCATGTTGGAATCGATTTTAACTCTTTCTTCGTATCCATGGAATCGATTACAACCTCAATGAAATCAATTTCAACTCCTTTATATTAACCATGAGATTAATTTCAGCTTGTTTAGGAATCAATTCCCTTTTATATAATGCTCCTCCTTCTTTGATCTCTAACGAAAACTTAAAGTTATGACTTCATGAAGATGTAATCTCACCACATATAATCCAGTTGATGGTTGTTAAATGATACATTCATAAACCAGACACGTGAATACGATGTCATACATAACGAGGGTATAATTATGTTTTCACCTATATGACTACAAACTCTCCTCAGTTGAAGAGAAATATGAAAAATTCTTGTATCCTGCTAATCCTCGCTAATCCTCTCCTTCTCTCACTCTCAAATCCACCAAAATGAACATTCATTCATCCCTTGTCTTTAAGTACAATGTCTCACTCCAAACAAACACAACCTCAAGGATTGTGACATATTGTCAATTCCTCATCCTTAACTTTGTTATGGTGTGTTATAATCATGTTTGAACATGTAGTTTATCTTAAAAAATATTTAATTTTCATAATGATCTTTGTTTATATTTTAAAAAATTATACTTTTTTATGTTTACAAAAATTTATGAGCTAGTCCTAATTAATCCATACTCACAAAATTTTTATGAACTTTTTTTTATCTTCTCTTTCTATATTAGGACAGACTAGGTTATTATGTTTAGTGTTGCTCCACTTATTTAATTAATTATGATAAACATAAATTTGAAGTATTTGAGCAAAATTAATGATATCAAAATTATAGTAATTTTTTTCACAATTTTAAATAATAAATGAATTAAAACTCGTATTTCATTGTGAATGAAATAACTCATCACTAATGCAATTAATATTATTATTAAAAATCTAAAATAAAATCAAATAATAAATTTATTTTACAAGTATCATAACTGATAAAATAAACCATATAAACTAATAAAATAAACTAGAAGAAAAAAAAACTAAAAAACATTAACTTTGTTTCGAGTACGAGGTCGAGTCACTTCAAACACCTACACAATTTCTCTTGGGATGTTGTTTGGTAGCTAACTCAAGTCATCGTCTTCACTCTACCGTTCGGAGGGGTACCTACCAAAGGTTTTTAATGCTAAAAGCATTAAACTATCCGTAGGAGAGTTTAGTCTAATGGTAGTAAATGTAAATGCGATCACACACCTCTTACCTTTGACCTATATTTATAGTTTTTTGACATGAACTTGAGATTAGAAAAACCTTAATCCTGCCCCAGTCTCAATTCAATACTTCCACCATTTATCTTAATCATCGTAGATAAACATGTTTATCGGCTAAGGACGAACGCCCCTGTATTTGGCTGTTCGGTCTTGTCTATCAATTCTATTTCATTCGCTCACTAAGTTGCTTCCTCTACTCTGAAGCCGTCCGACTTGATTGATGTGAGATGTATATATGACTATTCGGGTCATACGGTACAAACTGCATCTTCAAATATCAATTAATAAATTAGTCTTACTTGTTGATATAGTATGTGAATATTTATCTTATTAACATATTTATGAGGTGATACACACTAGGTCTTGTCTTCTAGACATACATACAATAAAGATGTTACACTTTTACAATTGTTTCACCAACTTTTTTACCTACTTAAACATGTTCAATATCCATGACTTAACATGAATAATATTTGGTTATTTTTTTACGGTCTAAGACAAATATAATGTGTTTCACATTTATGTTATAGAAAAGTTAATAAATAATAACTATTTAGAAACAAAAAAATAATTAATCTTTATACTAACTAATTTAAACGTTATTTTAGGCACAAAAAGTTATCGATATTTAAAACAATCTCCATTATTGACAACAACTTATAATTAAATTATAAATTAGAACTTAAATTAATCTTTATGATTTTTTATCAATATTTTAACTACTTAAACTATTAGTTTCTAAATTGTTTTCTAAACTCCAAAAGTGAATCTCAATAACTAAAAATATCAATCAAAATCTATAACTTTTTTTGTAAACATACTTCAGTGCTCACTGTACCATAGAAATGATCATTCATCTCATATGAATAGAAAATTTAAGAATGTAGAAAATGCTGAAATATTTTGAAAATATCTGTTTATTTATTTTTGTTAGACTTTTATATCATTTACATATTAGCAAGTAGTCTATTGTGTGGAATAACATTATGTGTTAAGTCAAGTTGAAAATAAAAAGAAGAGCTCATTCCATTATGCAGCCCAATAATTTTCATGTACACCTTCATAGGGTGAGTAGAAGATTAATTTTTTTTCCAGCTTGCTGTTGTGTCATCTATGTCTATACTTTGTATTAGGAATGAATTTAAGAAAAAAATATTAAAGATTATCGAACTTGAATATTGCTCATGATTTTCGCTAATCTGAAAGTTATTTTATTTGTTTTTTAAATCTTACAAGTAATCTAAATCTATACTATATAATTTTAAAGTAAAAATTAATTGTTTTAGGTTAAATGTTTACTTCAATCTATTTTTACTATTTTTTTTGCTGTTAGTGTTCTTGAGTCGATGAAATATAATGCTAATGCATTACAAAGATACAAGTCAATTTGGTATTTTGTTTAATAATTAATATAATAATAAATTTGTTGCAAAAATTTAACAACCACACATTTGATATATATTTATAGGTTTCTTATAAATTTTTGTTTAAGATTGAACTAATCAAGCTTTAATTTTATTAAAATAGATTATAAACATGTTTAGTTTAATTATATTATTAGTTGAATGTGATAGACGCCAATAGGTTTTCTTCCATGTTGAACTTGTGATAGTTCGATCCGTGTATGTGTCATACAATAACTTTTAAACTGTATGATTTATAATTTTTTTATATAAAGAAATATTATTCAAATTACACCTATTACACTGCATGTGCGCAAAGTTTTCAAACAATATAATTTGAAAGTAAAAAGATTTTTCAGTTTGGATAATCTAACAATAAAATATGTCTTATAAATTTTGTATATACTTTTATACTAAATTATAATTTTCCAATTATATAATATACAAGTAAGTTTTTAAAGATAAATAGTAATTTTATATTTATTTGTTTTGGTGCGCACATTTTGTTTTTATTTTATTTCTATCATTTAATATATAACCGTTTTTTAAAATTATAATAGTTAACTTACTAATTTTATCCTTTAGTTACTTTTTGTTTTTCAATTTAATCATTTTATTTTTAAAATTTAACTATATTCTAAATTAAATTAATTATTTAGAACGGTAAAAATACCTATAAAATAAATTAAAACTATTCTATCTAATTATAATCATTTATGTAATTACAATTTTATCATTTTGTATTATTATAAAAAAATAACATGCATATATTTTTCTACAAGTATACTAAAATAGTAAATTAGTAAAAAAGTAAAATAAAAGAAGGTTTTTTAGAGTTTGGGCTCACTAAAAAAGGGCTTCGGAGCGCAACAAATGGGAAGCACCCAGGTCATTCCTTTTGAGTAACCCATGTAATGTATGTGTTGTTACTGAGCAGTGACGCCACGAATGTCAGTTTTGACAAAACTAGGCCCATTACATCATAGTATGTTAGCACGGACGGTTCAGATCGTAGCATTATCCATCACGTACGGCATCAGATCTAACAGAACCATCACGCGCCATGGAGCCGCCAACTCCCACTTCTCCGCTATATAACTGCAGCACCTCACGTTTTTATTGCCCTACTTCGCAATTTCAATTCGTGTTACTTGATTAACCACCAAAAACAGCCACCACAGGTTTTAATTTCGTCTTCGAAGAAGGAAAGACGCAATCTTTTCTCGGCGACGAAGTTGTTTCTCTTCTTTGAGGTACTTCGAGCGTTCCCTTCACTCTCGGTTAGGGTTTTGTGTTTGAAACCCTAGGGATTTTAGTGATTGAAAATACCTGTTGATATATTGTCCTGGTTATCTGTCTTTGAAACCAAATTTTGTGTTGTGCTGACGCCTGCATTGGATTATCTGGTGTTGGTGATCTTACATTTCGAATTATTGTTACTATGATTTTGAATTACGGTTTCGCGTTCAACGCCCTCGCTAATTGTTTCGAATTATTGTTACCATGTTTTTTATTCAAGTATGGCAGATAGTGAATCCGTTGCTACCGAAGCATCCGCTCATTCCGCTGCTGAGGCATATGCTTCGGCTGGTTATGCCGAGTCTGGGTCAAATCCTACTCTCGAGGCAGGTGCTACTGCTGATCAACCGGCTGGAGAAGGAGCTCAGTCCACTTCAACGTATGGATTTGGTTATTCTAATACTGGTGATGTGAATGCGTATACTGGGGATCCGAATTCTGTTCTACAGCAATCCCAATTCAATGCTACTGGTGATACCAAGCCAGCTGGTGGAGTGCCAGATGCTAACGAAGCCTCTGCTGGGGTTGGAAGCACTGCTGCTGAGCCTGCTCTGGCTTCTAACTACAGTTCATCTGTCAACGGTGGTGTAGTCGGTTCAGTGACGAACGGACTTGAAAACGGAAATGCATTGGAAAACATTGACGGGTCGGTTGATGAAAAACAACTCGCAGATGGCTACGGTGTGTATTTTTTTTTTCATGTTATGAATATATTTTATGAATTTTGTTGTTCTGTCTTTACTTTATTTTTGTGCAAAAGGTTGAGTCCTAAATGTCAAGCTTAGGGGCAGAACTATTTGGTGTATAATCATGAGGAAGACATAAAAGGTCTTAATGGTTTAGTAACTGGCAAATATCTAATAGATCTTGCTGCAAGTTCTTACGATTTACCACGTGAATTAGCAAATCCATGTTGATAGTCAGTGACTTTTTATAACAGTTTTTATATGGAAAAAGGAAGAGTTTTACTCATCACATGCACTGGAAGTGGAGTTGAAGCCTGGAAACAAGTGGTCTCTAATTTACCCGTTTCTATCAACATGATAGTTTGTACCTAGCATACAGGTCTGAGAGAGTAGATGTAGAGTATTTTTTGACGCAAGTCTAACTTTCTTTGTACAGTCAGATAACCACATCTGTTTGAATAAAAAATATGCAGAAGCAATAATGTGATGGTTCTGGTATACGTGATTGAGATATGATGTGAAAGAAAACGAAATACGTTAGGGTGATGCTGTTTGGATATTTATGTTCGCTTTAATTTCAACTTGCTTGATATTTAGTCTAGGTTAAACTTATAATTTGACATGGTTCAATTCAAAATCATTGATAATATTTGTAAAACTTATTTTTTGTACAAATATAACGGTGCACTTAAAAATTGTAGGACTGAAACTAGTGTAATTTTCTGTGGGAGGCTGTCTTTTATATTACTAATCCAATGCTTATTGTATGTGAGGCTTTCAATAGTTTTGTTTTTGTAATGCTTTTGCTCATTTATGAACATGGTGCTATTCATTCAATTTTTTCTTACCATTAGGAGCTGCCTTGTCTGCTGAGGAAGATCGACTGTGGAATATTGTAAGAGCTAATTCTTTAGATTTCAGTGCCTGGACTTCCTTGATTGAAGAGACAGAGAAGGTAGCCGAGGTATGTTTGTTGACTTAAATTATGTTTTTGGGATGCACTACTATTTTCGTATTTCAGATGCACAAGTTGGGTGGTTGAATAATTTTTTGTATCTAGTGTCTCCGGTTATCGTGTGAGTGTTTTTGGATGTTTATGGCAGAAGAGTTGGCTGCCAAATATACTTGTGAAATATCTGTTTTTATATTTCTTAGAGATTTGCTTTATTCATCACTGTATAACATGTAATACAAACCAGTATTCTAACTAGGTTGGCTTTGAATAAATAACTGATTCATTTTGCTTTCAGATTTGTTAAATATATGATATATGATATACAATATAATATGCGTTTTGTAATGCTATATTTTTGAATTTGTATTTCTGTTGCCTTTGTATTCATAGTTAGAAGTGTCTATATATACAATACTTTTTGTGGGCGGATTCTCTTGTTTTTATTGCAGTAACAGTCAAACAAGTATTTGCAACTTATTAATTTCGTTTGTAATTTTTATTTATGTTACCAAGTAACATCCTCCTCCCCTTTTTCTCTATTTTGTGGATGTTTAATATCCTTAAAATTGTTTGTTCAGTTGTGGAGTTAATGCAATATATTTGATTACTACTGTGTGGGCCTTACTTTTTGATGCTTGTGAAGCTCATTAATGATTTCTCTGTTGAAGGACAATATTCTGAAGATTCGAAGAGTTTATGATTCCTTTCTAGCAGAATTTCCCTTGTGCTACGGTTATTGGAAGAAATATGCTGACCATGAGGCACGACTTGGCTCTATAGATAAAGTTGTTGAGGTGTATGAGCGTGCTGTTCAAGGGGTTACATATTCAGTGGACATTTGGTTGCATTATTGCATATTTGCTATAAGCACGTATGGGGATCCCGACACTGTTCGTAGGTAATGGAAGTTTAGTTGTTTGTCATCCTTTGTCTTTTTATTTTTTATTTTTGCATTGGGAGATTTTGATTTGGTTTTCCATTCACTAGGCTCAGCTGTTTCATGCCTGCTTTCTAACCTAATTTCAGAATGCGTGCAACAGTGATATCTCCCTTTATGGCGGAAAAGCTTTGATGGATTTCATGCCAGAATGTTTTCCATTCTGATGTTTAAATCCTTGGTTTTGAGTCCACTATTTGTGGTAGTTTGAAAATTTTAGGGTCATTTTCTCCAATATACTTTTTTCCATTTCATTTCAAAGTCCATAGTTCTCTAGTTTTTTTTTGGAATGGTAGCTCTCTTTATCTTTGACACTCTGAGGTGCATCAATTTGCAAATTGCTGCCGAGAAGATCACATCTGGTTAAGGGCTAAGATGGCCTCTATGACTGCTCCATTTCTCAGACATAGTATGATTTATTGCAGGAAGGTAAATGCAGCGTTTGGATGTCTTACATGATGTTACGAGTGATTTGTTTGTTCTCCTTGAACATTAGTGCTGCTGTCTCCCATACATGGATGTGCATCAGTAAATGGATATTTTCAAAAGTGAAATATTAACCAGAACTGTTCACATGTTTCAGGCTTTTCGAACGAGGATTGGCTTATGTTGGAACAGATTATCTTTCTTTTCCCCTCTGGGATAAATACATTGAATATGAGTACATGCAGCAGGACTGGGCTCGCCTTGCCATAATTTACACCAGAATATTAGAGAATCCAAATCAACAATTAGATCGGTATTTCAGCAGGTGATTATGTGTTTTAAATTCATTTCTCCTCTATTATCAGTAGAAAATTGTTCTTGTTTATGTGCTCTGTTTTTGGGGGTTGATTTTAAACCCTTGGTGGTCACGGTGTTGCAGCTTCAAGGAGTTAGCTGGAAACCGACCTTTGTCAGAGTTACGAACTGCTGAAGAAGCTGCTGTAAGTGTTGCTTCAGAGGCTACTGCTGGACAAGGTGCTGAGGGAGAGGTTCATCCTGATGGTGCAGAGAAGTCTCCTAAATCTGTAAGTGCTGGCTTAACAGAAGCAGAAGAGTTGGAGAAGTATATCGCCATAAGAGAAGAGATCTATAAAAAAGCTAAAGAGTTCGATTCTAAGATCATTGGTTTTGAAACAGCCATCCGAAGGCCCTATTTTCACGTCCGGCCTCTCAATGTTGGAGAGCTCGAAAATTGGCACAACTATCTGGACTTTTTAGAAAGGGAAGGTGACTTAAGCAAGGTACAAATGGTTTCCTTTAAGATTGCATTGTGTTACTGATTTTTATTGTTATAGATTGACTTACAGTAAGTAATATCTGTTGCATTATATGTTTTATTGGCTAATCCGTTGGATGAAGCAACTTTTTAATCGGGAAATTGAACTGAGACTAAAGCATGGGCCTTCAATTTGGTTTCTTGAGGCTAAGTACTTCAAACCCTATTTTGTCGGAGGACATTCTAGGTTCGTCATGCATTTGTAAAAATTCACTCTTTTTAAAGTGCGAATGTTATGCATGCAGGTGTCTTGTTATCTTCCTAATCATCTGTCACAGGCAAGGAGGGTCCCTCCTTTCATATTTGAGGGGCCTCTCTGTCCCGCTAAGGAGTATTTCTTGATGCTTTGTATTTTCCTTTTATGTTTATATTGTTGGTTTTTCTTGTGTATTTATTATCATTGATAACAATTTTTACAACAATCTGATTTTTTGTGTGATTTAGATTGTCAAGTTGTATGAGAGGTGTGTCATTGCATGTGCCAATTATCCTGAGTATTGGATACGCTATGTTTTGTGTATGGAAGCCAGTGGAAACATGGATCTTGCAAATAATGTTCTTGCCCGAGCCACCCAAGTCTTTGTTAAGGTAATTTCATCTAAATATAATTCATAGAGATGCATTTATTTTTGAGTTCATATAAAGTTTTTAAACTTTGGATGAAGTGAGCAAGCGATTTATCTACTTGAACTTGTGTGATGATATGCTCAAAGTCAAACCTGCCTCATTAGGGGAATAGTAGTTGATTATAGTTAATGTTTCAGAATAAGAGCTTTCAGCTTTCTCAATATTTATTGTCCATTTAGAACGTTGATGACTTTGTGACTTCTGGGACTTGTCACTTCTAATCATGTGAAAAAATGATAACATTTCCTTAAGTATGTTTTGACTAGAAATATAGAAGGGGTATTGTAATGCTGTATTGTTTGGTTTTTTTCATCTATATTTTACCGTTTTGCGTGTGAGAGTGATTTCTTTGAAGATACATTGCACCAAGTTGTGGATATATAAAAGTTTAATTCTTTTCTCTTGACATATGGCCCGTCTGAGGTGAGAGAATCTTTTATATGTTGATTTGTCGAAACTCAATTATATAGAAGGCCTAGTAATGGTGGTAGCAATAATTTAGTTTCAGACATTTGCTTTTAGAGGCATTGATACTACGTTGAAAATCACGTTTCCTAAAATTTGAACTTCTAAGGTAATAAGTGGATGGCCCAATAGTGTTTTTGTATATCTGTCATTATTTTGGCCTGTCAGTGTGTCATACATGTGCATTCCATTTGTTGGTCCCTTTTCTTGATTTAGACAATGTAGTGTTCAGTAGTGCCCGAGAAGAGTTAACATTAATTTTTCAGTTTAGTCATTTTGTTTGTTTATTATAATGCAGAGACAACCGGAGATACATCTTTTTTCTGCGCGGTTTAAGGAGCAGAATGGAGATATAGAGGGTGCTAGAGCTGCCTATCAGCTTGTGCATACTGAAACTTCCCCTGGTCTTCTTGAAGCAATAATCAGGCATGCCAATATGGAACGCCGATTGGTATACTGGCTTGAGAAACTCTTTCTAGATTTGACTTAATTCTAGGCTGATTTGTTTACATATTTTCTATACATTGATATTACAGGGAAAAATGGAGGATGCCTTCTCCTTGTATGAACAGGCCATAGCTATTGAGAAAGGAAAAGAACATTCACAAACATTGCCGATGTTGTTTGCTCAGTATTCTCGATTTGTTTATTTGGTATGTCCTTAACATTTTTTTATGCAAATACTCTTCTGTGTCTTTGTTCCTATCTAAAGCTGGCTATTGTTTTTAAATGCATTCCTTTTTCTTTTCAGAAGAAAAGTATTCAGCTCCCTTAAACTTTTGATGTGTTTGCTAGTGAACAAGTTAAACTTGTCTTAATTGTTCCTTAAACTTGCGTTTCTTTGCAATTAAATACTTGAAACTTTATATCTTTTTGGTTCATAGCCCAAATTTCAATTTTATCTCATTCCTTGAAGTTTCATCTTTTGTGAATAGTCTTTGATATTAAATTCAAATTAGTTTAAATAATTTATTGGTTTTATTTGTATGAATAAGTTTTTCAAACTTTAATATAATAGAATTTATAATTTAAAACTGAATAAAGGCTTTTTGATTATTTGTTATTTTAAATTTGTATTTTTACTATATATCAAAATATATATATATATATATATATATATATATATATATATATATACACATATATATATACATACATACATACATATATATATACATATATATATATATATATATATATATATATATATATATATATATATAATCATGTGACAAATGGAATAAAAAGTCCATGAATAATTGAAAAATAGCTTAAATAATTTAAATCTAATGTGATCTAAAGAACTATTTGTACAAGTTAAAGTTTGAGGTATTATTTTTAAAAAACGGTAAAGTTTAAAGTATTGATTAGGGTTAAAAGAAGTTGACGGTTTGCATTGCAAATAATATAAAGATCACGGATAACTAGTATAAAGATTAAGGATCACTAGGATAAAATTGAAGTTTAGGATCTCTATTTGTAAGGGGTTGAATGCCTTTTTCCTTGTTTTAAGCTTGCCTATTGGTTTTAGAATGCCAACTACTGGTAGTTTGATTAATTTAAACCACAGCTAATTTATTTTAGCATGTCTTCATTCTGTTAAATTATACTAGCTGTTATGCCTGTATACTTCTCTTGTATGGCAATAAATAAAGCATCCAAATTATTTTAGGAAGAGAATTACTAATTCAAGTTTTTGCAACTATTCTTTTAATACTTCTCATTTTTTCATTAGGCTTCTGGGAATGCAGAGAAGGCAAGACAGATTTTAGTTGAGGGGCTGGAGAATGTTTTGTTGTCAAAACCAGTTCTCGAGGTCTGTCTTAACTTTATTTATGTTCACTTTGATTACGTACTTAGAGATTCTTCTCTTTATTTTTGTAATGATGTTTCTCATATCTAATGAGATTCTTAATTCAATAACATGCAGGCCTTATTGCATTTTGAGGCTATTCAACCCTTTCCAAAGCGAGTTGATATCGACTTTCTGGAGTCATGGGTTTGCAAATTCATAATGCCTAACTCAGAGAGTCCTAGTGTAGCTAGTGCAATTGAGCGTGAGGAACTTTCTAGTATTTTTCTGGAGGTAAGTCCTTTTATCAAGGATGTTCTAGAATGTGTTTTATGAGTTTCCTTGAGTAATTAAATATTGCTTTAGGATATTTTTTTTTTTACTTTTTCTGGTGTATGTTTATTAGTTATTATTCCATCTACAATAAGTGGTTTTTCTGGGAAATTGGGTTGTCTAAGTTTCCAGTGGGTCAATTGATCCTTGTAACTGACTGCCAGTGATGACATCCACTTTGAAACGTGAAATGCAATCGATGCTACTTTAGTAAAGAAATATATAATGGATGGTTTAATCCATAGTCTATTGATAATTGTTAACCTTGAGGTTGTGACAGGAAAGTGTAGGTGCTTACTTCTGTGTCTAGTGTGTAAGTGTGTGTTTGTCTTTTCCAGTAATGAGATTGAGAAAAGATAATGGTAATCTATCAAACATTGGTTTAATTTATTGATTTTGGCAGCCCTTGATCAGAAGTTTAGTTCTTTTAACACTAACACAACTGTCATTTGCAGTACTAGTCTTATTATTGGATAACTGGTATGGCTAGCTGTTACTAGGGGCACGGCCTAGTTTTAATAAAATTATTGTTTTTGAAAATTTTAAGTTACCATGGATCATTTATGTATTGTGGGCTATGATGTGTGCCAGGAAATCAGAATTTCATTCAAGTCTTTGAATGATAATGATTTGAATGGAAACTGGAAAATCATGACCAAAATAGAAGGTTGAACATGTTCACAGTATAAATATAGGAGTGAGTGGAGGGAATTTAGCAGAGGGGCATCTTGATATGTTTCTCTGCCTTAAATTTTTAACTTGTCTTTCTGAACGGTTTTGAAATGGTAATTGCCTTGAATTTAACTTGTGCCTCTTTGAATGGTTTTGAAATGGTAGTTTATTTTGTAACAGTGCTTCACAAATACCATTGGCAGTATAATATATCTTTGTTCTATTCCGGTCTCTTTATAATTATTTTAATTGAACACATTTTTTAGATATTGTACATCTATTTGATGGTCTTTTGCTATTGTTTTCAAAGAACTATTATATCTTATTTTTTTTAAAAGTATGTGTCTGTTTTCGAAGGCCTTATCTTTCTATACTTGTTGAATTATAATTTGAATATTATTAATTTTTGTGAATTGTTTATTTTCCAGTTTTTGAATCTCTTTGGAGATGTTCAATCAATCAAGAGAGCAGAGGATATGCATGCCAAATTGTTTTTGCCACACAGAAGCATGTCAGAGTTGAAGAAACGTCATGCTGAGGATTTCTTAGCTTCAGACAAAGTTAAAGCGTCAAGAACTTATTCTGCTCAATCACCTGCCCAATCCGTGATTGGTGCGTATCCAAATGCACAAAACCAATGGACTAATTATGGAGTACAACCTCAAACTTGGCCTCCGGTTACACAAGCACAGGGGCAACAGTGGACTGCTGGCTACACCCAGCAGGTATGGTATCCTTTCTTATTTGCTGGCATATTGTGTATGTGGGGTTTATACGTGTGAATCTCTAATCCTGGATATTGTTTTGGCTGTTTAGACTGTCAAATCTGTCAAGCAATATAGTGTTCACTATTTTTGTGTGCTATACTTGTTAATCAGATATGATCCTGATTGTGTTTAGAAACGAATGTGGACATGTAAGACGTGACAAACGCACTCCACTAAGCTTCAGCATTATTTAAGTAGAAGTTTTGCTTATTAAATTCTTGCAATTTAACTCCATGATTGCTTCAAGCATCTTTATCAAAGCTAGCACCATTGAGCTTGTGTTTTCACAATTTTCTTATTATACTATCTCATTTTATCGAGTTAAAATTAATATTTATACTAATTTTAATTTTATCATTTTATTTAATTAAAAAATATCTGTTATTATTTTCTATATTGATGTGTAATTTATAATTTGAATGAAAACAATGTTGGAAAGACAATACAGATTCATATTTTGCATAAAAGAAGAGAATAATAGTTTTAGGGTTTGAAATATTGAAAATTAAAATATATTTTAGGATGAAATAAGAAAATGATGTGTACTCAAAAGTGGTATTCCCACTGTATGCTGTTATAGATTATAACTTGTAGATTATAGATGAACATCGTATCATGAATGCGCATAGTTTTGGTGTGTACTAAAATGATTAGTATTTCTATGACGGAGCTAAGATGTTTTACTCGTGTTCTGTGTCATTCTGTGTTTGTACACCTATATTCATAAAATAAGCACCTGAATTAGGTGTAATTTTAATTCGTTGTTTAATTGAAACGGTTATATTATTTTGTTATCAAACTGTTGTCATTCTCCGCCAATTGTTTTAGCAAGTTGATAGAGTGATATATGTTCTATACTGATTCATTCTGATTTGGTGCAGGCTTCTTATGGGGCTTATGCTGGATATGGCGGCAATTATGCAAATTCTCAATTGCCCGCATCAGTTCCACCGAGTACTGCATACGGGGCCTATCCTCCTTCTTATCCTGCACAGGTACAAAGCAGTATTTATTTATTTAGTTGATTATTTGGCCCCTAACATGTATTTGGATTAGTGGATACCATGGAACTTTTATTGTGATTTCTTTTTCTAAGGGAAAGTGATCGAATAAAACTAACCATGCTAATGTTGTTTGTTGTTTATATATTTCGATAGATAGATAGCTTCTGGTAAACATAATCATGATTAGTTTTATTAAGGTTGATTCTTTTGTATGAATTTGAATTTCAGCCGGCGGTTCCTCAACAGCCCTATGCGCAACCTGTTGCAGCCCCTGCACAGCAACCTGCTGCAGTTCCTCAAGCCTATTACGGTAGTTATTACTGAGTTCACAAAATGAGATGACAACTGTTTTCGCCTCCTGTATTTTTTTTCCTTTATTTTATAGGGTAATTTGATATTAGGTATGGAGTACAGTTGTAGTTATACTGCTGAAAATAGAAAATTGTTTGACTAATTTGCTATTGTTTTTTTAGTTATTTCTGTGTACATTCTATTGGTAATTATTTTCTTTTCACCGGTATACTTTTTTTTAATGCGGATTAAGTAACATTTAAGGCTGCTGGCAAATTTGGTCACTTAAATTCAGTTAAGTTCGTCTTTAAAATTTTATACAATTTTACTTAGTCTATGTTTCCCCCTTTTAAACGAATCTGTGCATAAAGTAGGTTTTCGTCAAGTTATGTAATTTTGGGTTTTCATTATGAATTTAAACAATTAATTTTAGAGTTGAAAGCAGGGTAAATTATAGAATTTTTTTTAGAAGACAACCGTTTAAAGGGAATCAAAGCTGTCGGGAAGAAAGAAGGACTTGAAACAACATATTAATATAAAGAATTGTAATTAAATAAACAAGCAATTTAATAAAAAACTAATTATTTTGTTATTTTGATTGAATAATTTATAATCTATCATATTTTTTTCAATCGTTTTTCCATTGTCAATTTCCTTTTTAAATTTCTTCTACTTTTTCGTTTAACATAAATTTGTCTTTCTTTTAACATTTAACATAAATTTAATAGGTTGGGTTTATCAACTTAATGACAAAGACAAATGGTACGAAGGCAAATGATGGAGGACAAATGCAAGAATTTTAGGATTAATATGAAGAAGAATATGCGTCACATTAATGTTTAGATTTATTTGTTTAATGTGAGGGTTAATAAGATGTGATGAAAATGAACCAAGACGAATAGAAAGACCGTAGACGAAATAGAGGAAGATGTATAAGAGTTCTAGCTTTGTCTAAAGTTATGCATAAGTGAGTGGAGATAAATATCATTCGTATTAAAGTGGATTAGTTTAATCATGAATCAAACCCAGCATAATGTAATTCATATGACAACAAATTTATCATTTATTTCTGATAACAACACATTCCTTAAGTGAACTTTTTCCTAGAATTTCTTACAACTAGAATCAAACATTTTTATTTGAGCAATTGTTTGTCACTTAATTATCTCATTACTTTAGGCTTTGTTCATTTGAATGTATTTCAGGATTTGTTCATTTGAATGTATTTCAGGAGAGTTATTGAATGAATTTGAAAGTAAATTTTTTGTTGTTTATTTGAGTGGATTTGGAGATAAGTAAAAGTGGATTTAGAAGTAAAATTTGTGAAAATTAGTGTAGGATTGATGTCACAAATTAAAAAATTTTATTTCTAAATCTACTCTCACTTATCTTCAAATTTACTCAAATAAACAACAAAAAATTTATCTTCAAATTCTCTTAAATCCATTTAATCACTCTCTCTCTCAAATCTATTGAAGTGAACAAAGTATTAATGTCATAATTGGTATATTTAAATTGTATATTGTGTTAGTAATTTATAAAAATAACCTTTCACACTTCAATTTAAAAGGAATCCGACAGAATTTTACTAGAAAAAAAATATTTCAACTAAGTAAAATAAAAATTTAGGTTCTAACCTGAGATAAAGTAATAATTTTTTGGTGCCAGAATTTTCATAAATAAAAATAATTTATTTGCAACATTTACTTTCCTATATATTCGAAATCAGAACCTATTTCCTACAGTTACTTTGCCTACGTATTTGAATTAAAAAAAATTAGAACAACATTTTTGTGCAAGTATGAAAATAAGCATAATTATTTATTTATGGAGAGATAGTATAGTAAAAAGAAAACAATTTATTTCACATAAAAGAGATGCGTAATTATTCACTCCTACAAGATATACGTGTTCATATATAACAACTAATATCTTATTCAGGAAAATAATCAAGTGCTTTTTCGTAGAAAAATACAGTGAAATATATGAATTATTATTTAGGTTTTGTTCACTAAATTTGGCGGAGAGTGATTGAATAAATTTAAGAGAATTTGAAGGTAAATTTTTTGTTGTTTATTTGAGTCGATTTTGGAAGTAAGTAAGAGTGGATTTGGAAGTAATGTTTGTGAGAATTAGTGTAGAATTTGATTGATGTGACAAATTAAAAAAATTTACTTCCAAATCCACTCTCACTTACCTCCAAAATTGACTCAAATAAATAACAAAAAATTTAGATTTAAATTCATTCAATCAGTCTCCCCAACAAGTGAACGATTAGAGACATTTTAACCGTTTGCGAAATTTTTGAAATACATTTAAACTGTCCCTTAAAAAAAAAGATAGAGAATAAAGACTACACAATCTATCAAACACTATTTGTAATATTGCATGAATCATGAATTAAATATAGTCATAATACGGAAGAGAAACTTATATAAAGATATTTTTTTTACCTTTGCATTTTGTGTATATAATTTTTTAGATGAAATCATCAAACAATATCTATTATTTAGAAAAAAAGTTTTTAAATTAACACAATTCAAGGATCTATTTTTGCATCATTTACACTATTGATTGAATGCTAGTAGAAAAGTTGTGACTTCTTCAGTTCGAGTCTAAATTAAAGATATCGTATGCTTCCGTAGATTCTGTCTCCATCCCTACATAATCATAACATCAGCCCAATTACTATATCTAGTAGTGTGGCGTGTACCCTGAATCTTAGCCGTCCATCATAATTTTTTGAAATCAATCTGGGCCGTTTATTACAAAGGGGCTATGGGTTATCGGCGCACCCGTTTTATTGTGAGATTTAAATATTAGAAAATATAAAAGAATCACATCACATTCCACTCACACAGTTGCTCAGTCCTTCAGGCACACCTCTCTCATATTTTAACACTCTAAGCTGCGCAGCACCATTCTCAAGCTCCGATCTATAACTCCACACTTCCTTCGTTTCCACACTTTCTCTCTTAACCCCAATCGCCTTCTTTCTCTCTCCTCTCCTTGGGCCTCTTCCTTCGTTTTTAAAGCCCAACGCCGCATCATCTCTTTCTGGATTTAGGGTTTTTGCGCGCTCTCTTCTCCTCGATCTGCCGCAAGACACGGGAGAAGCTCTGCATGCTCTGAACTTCAACGCTCTTCCAGATGGCGTCGTCTTATCCTGGTTCCGTTAGTGCCACACAGGTATTCTCTTACGGCGCTTTTTTTTTTTATTTCCTTAATCTATGCTTTGATCCGCTTCAAGTCAGAGGCTGAGTAAGTGCTCTGATTCTTTGCTTTCAGGTTGGCTCCTACTTCGTCGGACAGTACTATCAGATTCTCCGCCAGCAGCCGAATCTTGTTCACCAGTTTTACTCTGATTCCAGCAGCATGATTCGTGTCGATGGAGATTCCGTTGAAACTGCGCAAGATGTGTTGGTATGCCTTGCTAGCGCATGCATTTTGTTTTTCAAATTTGTTGTTTATGAGAAGTGGTGCTCGAGATTTCTGAGGTGGCTGTTCTGTTTAGGTTATCAATGTTCTGCGGATTTTTTTTTTAGTTTGTGCTTGGTTGGAATATTGTGGAGGATTTTTTTTTGGTATGATAAAATTGTAGTACACTGTGGCTATAGCTAGAGAACACAGAATGGATGCTCGATTTTTTAGGTTTTGGTTTTTAGATGTATTGGCTGGTGCTAATGCCTACTGGCTGAGTAGGTTTGTGTTAATTCTATTAGTTTTGGTGCTCTCATTTGTTGCTTAATTGTCATTCTGCTTCTTTTGATTAGCAATTTTCGTTTTGATTGTTACTGCCTGTTTTTACAGTTTTTTCTCTTTTGTCTGTAAATGCTTTCTATTTTCATTATTTTTTTTAGTTTTAAATAATATGTATAGGAAACAGTGAAGACAGAAAATAAAACTAGAAGTTGATTCCTGTAAAAACTTTTAAAAACAGGAAATAAAGTGAAATCAAGCTGTCGAAAGTGAGAAAAATGTTCTCTCAAAGTAAATATACCTTTATTTTTCTTTCAGATACATGCCTGATAAATGCTTGTGTGGTTTTTTTCTACCTGTTAATAGCTGACCAGGTTAGGGTTCTCATGCAGCAAATTCATTCAATTGTTTCGTTACTGAGTTTCACTTCAATTGAGATCAAGACCATCAATTCTCTCGACTCTTGGGATGGAGGTGTGATTGTCATGGTCTCAGGTTCTGTGAAGCTAAAGGATATCACTGGGAGGCGGAAGTTCGTTCAAACCTTCTTTCTCGCTCCTCAAGAGAAGGGTTACTTTGTTCTGAATGATATTTTTCATTTTGTCGAAGAAGGTGTTACATACCCAAATATGATACCAGTGCCATCTGAAATTGACAATCAACCGCATGTGTCTGCATCTCTTGCAGAGCCACCAGGTAAATTAGCTGCAGAATTATGTTTTTAGGACAATTTTGCACTAGTTTTACTGAAACTTTGTGCTGCAGTTTGTTTAGTTGAGAGGAGATTCACAATCTGTGTAAAAGGTTTAGAAAAAAGAGTTTTTAATTAACAATAGTAGGTCTCCAAAAACACTTGCTGGTGTGACAGATTTTCTCAGTCCTTTATCTTGATCTCTCCAAACTAAATATAAATAGTATGTATATGTATTGCACACTTTTTTTTTATAGAAAAAAGTACCGTGTTTGATTGAATCCTGCGTTTGTGATTTAGTAGCTTCAGACTACGGTTTGGAGGAAGAAGCTAGGGAATATGTAAACTCAGTTCATATTGACGATGATCCAGTGGACAAGTATAGTCTTCCTGAGCACCAGCAGCAGCTACATGAAGATCTTGAAACCGAAATAGTTGTGGAGGAAACTTCTGCACAGGAGGCATCTCCACCAATTCACAATGTTGTGCATACTGTCCAAGAAACCCCTGCAGCTCTTGTAGAAGAGTCTTTTGAAGAGCCTCCTAAGAAAACTTACGCATCTATTGTATGTAATACTTTCAGTTTAATACCTTTTATTTTTGTGTAACTATGCACTGTCCATTAACAACGTATACACACTGTTGGAGTAACAAATCTTTACTTAAACCATCTTTTAAGTAGTCTTTTATGTTTCCATTATCAAGATTTCCTTAAATTGTTTGCAATCTAGAATGTGTTTTGTGAAACAGTGTACATTTTTTCCTTATTTGTCTGCTTTTGGTGTTTTGGCTAGGCAGCATTATATTTTTTGGTATTTTAGATGATGGAGGAAAACAGTAAAAGGAGGGAAAAATTAAAGTCGTCAAAAAAATCAGTTTCCTTGTCAGAAGTTATTTCTTTGGAACTTTCTCTTTCTTTACCTGGCCTCTCTAAATGAATCATAAGGCATCAAATAGTGGGAAAGTCTTAATCTGTGTTCCTTTTGTATATGTGGTCCTTAAACCTAATTACAGAGGAATTGATTTTCAGCTTTTGGTGTTTTTTCTTAATTTAATCGTGTAACAATGAACTTGCAGTTACGAGTCTCCAAAGGACAGCCCGTGTTATCAGCTGCTCCACAGCATGTTCCACAATACACCTTTAAAAGTGCCCCACCTCCTTCAGAGTTGAACCATGTAGCACAGCCCGCAATTCAGCAGTCGAGCCCTGTATCTATGTATGTCCCTGAGTCAGGGTCTGAGCCTGCAGATGAAGGCTATGGGCTAGAAGACGAAGGTTTAGTTTATCATCCTGATATTATGATCAGTTTCATTGTGGTTCTGGTGTCTATATACCTTTTATTACTTGTATCATTTAGGCTGATGGTCTGGGAGTTACTTTATTTTTTCTACTAGGAGTGAAAATTATGCAAGTTTTTTCACAATTATACTTGTTGAAAGATTTTTTCGGCCAAAATTATTTTGGCAGACTTTATAGGATGTTCCGGGCATAAACCTTTTGATCCATAATATTTAGAAAAAGAAATTTGACATTATTTATAATGAAAATGGTTCAGTTCTTGCATTTTGGAAACTGCATTTCTTTACCGTTGTTATATGACTTACATTGTCTAACATGGTCTTAGAATTTTTAGAATCAAAACATCAAGTTGATTTCTGATCTTAATTGTTCCAGGTGAAGTAACCTCTGTCTATGTGAGAAACTTGCCTGCTAACGTTACTGAAGCAGAGATTGACCAGGAATTTAAGAATTTTGGCAGAATTAAGACAGATGGAATATTCATTAGGGTCCGAAAGGTAGCTCCTCACTCATGGATTAAATTGAATGCTCTCCTTTCGTGAGTAATAGAAAAAAGGCAAAGTAAAAGTTGATGTTTACAGGAAATTGGAGTGTGCTATGCATTTGTGGAATTTGAAGATATCATTGGTGTTCAAAATGCGCTTCAGGTTTGTTTGTTATTTTATGTTGTGTTTTCTTATTAGACCTAATTTTCATTTGATAATCTAATATTAAAGTAAACCTTGATAAGCAGAAAAATACGTAGAACATTTCGACATTTTTGTTGTTGTTGATTTACTGGACTGTATCTGTTTCAGAAATTATACAACATCAATTTTTCTATTGCTTAAATCTAACACATCTCTGTTTCCTTATTTTTGATTTATTGTCATTATCAATTGTTTTCACATGGCTATGTAATGAAATTGACTTGTTTTGACTTATACTTTTATGTTTCCTGGTTCAATTCCATGGTTTATTATTAGTCTTTAAGAAAAGCATGAGAGTAGTTTCTCTAGTTGAATATGTAGTGAAAAGTGAAATCAGGTATCTACATCTTATGAATTTGAAGTATTTTTGTCAATAAAACAAAGATGTCTTGCGCTCATCGTCCCTAGTAGTGCTCAAGTTATGTCACTCTAATTTAAAGTACTCCTCCCCCTTCAAAGACGTAATATGTTACATCTATTCATTTTAATGTAAATGACCCTCTTAGTTGTGGCAACACTAGTAAGCCAGTCTTCCAAGGTCACTTGTTAAACTTGAACTTTCTCTCTCACTTGCGTTTGATTTAAAAATTTAGATGAATTTGAAGTTTTAAACAGACATCTGATTTTGGCTTTGGATTTCATTTCATCTTCTATTGTTTCAGAGTTGGAGTTTGAAACTAGTTGTTGATTATTATTGAAGAAATATCATTCCGTAAAGGGGTGTAATTTTTAAATTTAGGGCAGAGGAAGTGTAGTGTAGTTTTCCCAAAACATAAATATGTAATCCTGCTCAACTCAACTGTCTTGTTATGCAGGTTGCTTATATTTTTATTCATATTGTATTTTTAATGCGATAACATGGTTCTTATCTTTGTCCATTCTATACTTCATTGTAGGCTTCTCCAATTCAGTTAGCTGGAAGACAGGTATACATAGAAGAGCGGAGGCCAAACAGTGGCAGTGCAGTTCGAGGAGGAAGTAATGTTTTACCTTTTCATTTATCTCTTATACTTTCAAATGTTTTTAGCTTCTCAAGTAGTGTGGGTTAAATCCTTCGAAGGTGTTTATTGCTTACTGCAATTGTTAGTGTCGGAGGGCACCTAATAAATACATGCTCAATAGCATTTGTGATCTGAGTGATAGCCTTATGGCTGAACATGCTAATGAACCTGTTGAGCACAAATTGGCATTTATTACTAAAATATGCATGTATGATTGAAGGAATAAGGAAAAAGAAATAAGTGTCTTCATAAGCTAACATTATCTCACGCACAAGTTAATTTATAGAAGTTGTTTATTAGCTTGTACAAAATCTGTTTTTAATGCATAAGCTAATTTTAGCTTATGGAGAAACTAATTCTCTTTTCCTTTCTATTTTTGTCTTGTAATAGTGTTTCTAAAGAAGTTTCTAATATACTATCAATATTTATAAATAAATTGACTTGGAAGAGGTATAATATGTCTGTAAAATTGATACTCTTCCGTTGTCAGTTCGGAGGTGATTTCTGTTAAAATTAGAAAATGATTTGGTTATATTGAAATCCATTTCATTTTTATTTGGTTGATCAGGAAGGGGAAGAGGCAGAGGCAGTTATCAAGCAGATGCTCCGAGAGGGCGTTTTGGTGCAAGGAACATGGGAAGGGGAAGTAATCTGGATAATTCAGACTACTCCAGACCAAGAGGCGATGGTTATCTTCAGCGTAGTTCACGATGAGAAAGAAAATGGCAAAAGCATGGACTGAGAATATGCTGTTGAAAGGGCTTATACAATTAGTGAATCTGTGCTTGGTGTGGGTATTTACTGCAGAAAATTTTCTTATGTGGTTTCACATTTAGTAGTCTTACGTTTTGGGTGCGTCTTTTTCTAGTAAAAGCCATTGAGACTTTAAACAGTTTGTTTCACAAGCATAGATCAGTTGGTTCCCCTTGAATGTTCTTTAACATGCCATTCGCGTGGGAAGTTTTGGTTGTTGTTTGTATTGTTCCATGTTTGGATTGTGGCGGCCTTTTTATCGGGAGGGGTGTTCAAGTTAAGAAAGTGGTTTAGTTTAGACATCAGTAGAGGTTGTGCTTAATTGTCAGATGTTGCGGTGCATTTATGGGTGCATCGGCTCGCTGCCTTTCCTTTGGTAAAACTTGTTGTAGTAAGTACCATGCAAATCTTTTAATTCTTCTCTATTAGTTTCGGGACATTGTTGGGACGTAGATAATTAAATCTTTTCAATTAATGATTTGACTTCTAATCTTTTCATTTAACGATTAGACTTTATTTTAAAACAACTCCAACGATGAGAAGGCTTCTCTACATTTATGTACATTTATCTATTATTTTGGAAAATTTAATTCAAAACCATTGTTATATGTAGCTACATACTTGGTCTTCACATCGCTCGTGAGCGTGGTTTTATAATTTTTATCTGTCCCGTATGGCTAATGTTTGGATGTGTTAGAATTATTTTGTATTAGCTTAACTGTATTTTAAAAGCTGCACAGACCTTTCAAAGTTAGGATTAATTAAGATTTAAGTTTTTGTTAAAATTGGGGTTAAAAAATTTCTTCTACAAAGTGCTTAAAAGTTGTATATTTCAATTGAATGTACTTAAAAGTTTTTCTTTTATTTGTTTTTAAAGGTGTTTTAAAATATTATTTTTGTAATTAATGAATAATATATATTGTAACACCTTACTTTATCTAAATTTTTCTGTTAAGTGAGATATTACTTAATTGATATAAAACATAAAGAATTATATAATTATAAAGTATATTTACGGTTTTTCATTTTTCTTGTTACAGAAAGTTTAAACATTTATAAAATATCGTACAGGAGAAATATATAACATTCAGTATAATACATCTATGTATAAAAGTCTCCAACTTTAAGAATGACCAGGTTCCCGTTTTCTCAAGATTTGTTGATTCGTATTGTTACATGTACCTTCATCTGTTCCATATAAAGAATACGATCATCATCACAGGCGAACTATGATCACAAACAAAACAGTACAAAGGGTAAATTAGTGTGTTTATAAAATGTTTTATCATCTCAAACACAAATCAACCCTCATCGCTCAAACTAATATTTCAAAAAACCATGTCATTGACTCATCGTTCAAACTAATATTATACTTACTTTTGTTTCGTAATACTTTGTTCACTTGAATGGATCTAGGAAGAATGATTAAATGGATTTGAAGGTAAATCTTTTATTGTTTATTTAAGTGGATTTGGACGTAAGTGAGAATGAATTTAGAAGTAAATTTTTTTAATATGTCACATCAATCAAATCTTACACTAATTATCACAAACTTTGCTTTCAAATCCATTTTCACTTACCTCCAAATCCACTCAAATAAACAAAAAACAAAAAATTTACCTTCAAATCCTCTAAAATTTATTCAATCACTCTCACATAATTCATTCAAGTGAACAAAGCCTAAGAGTCATCAAGTCACTGAGAGCATAAACTTGGTCAGCACTAACAAACCCATAGTCAAGGGTCTAATCATAAGAAACATGGCCGAACGAATCCAACAAAAGTCCACTGAGGTCAAACTCTTCTTCTCTTAGACCATCATGGAGTAGAATAATTTTAAACTCTGTATTATGGACTTAGCAGTGTAAGATTTATTTTTAGAATCATGTATTTTGAGTCAAATAAAATAGGATTTTTGATCACTTAAGTCAACAAAGACTAAGACCCAATGTTTTGAGTGGACGTCTAAAAGCTTGTTTGACCTAAGTGGACATCAAGTGTGTGGTGCTTTCCACCTTTATGTGAATAACCATGTGTCATGAAGATTTTTCATAGTTAGTGGTCTCATGTCTTCTTCCTAATGAAGAAGATTTTTATCACATGTCTTCCTCTTAAAAGAGAGGATTTTTACCTTTTCTAAGATAATTAAGTTTGAGTTTTTAGATTTTCCTTGTACATATTACATATTAGAGACACTCTTGATCTATAAATAAATGTGTTTTCTACTCTTATAATGTTATGTTATCATTTTTGTATCATATTACTTATTTTGGTCACTCAAGGTTAAAGCATCCAAAAATGATCTTCATTAGTTACCTTACTCATTAATTGACCTAATCTTTCTTTATAAATATCTTCCAAATATAACAAAAAGAAACTTAATTATAAATATCTTCCAAATATTTTGAATTACTTTTCATTTGTATTTGACTTTTCGATCGTTTTTTATTTAATTTAAAATATAATATTTACATATCTAAACATTATTAATTTATCGAAAGTTATAATTATATAAAATAAACATTCATCATTTACATGTTTTATATGGGAGAATATTTTGTTATAATTTTATAGGCTTTTATCTGGACTAATATACATATTAAAAATGATTGAAAGCTAAGCAAAGTTTTTTCCTTTTACTTCCAAGTAAAGTTCCATAATATTCTATAAATAAAATCTATCATCTCGTTTAAACAGGTCTTTGCTATTAAAAACCAGTTTAATACTTTGTAGCTCTCATTTCCTGTGGGTATCATGATTTGACGAAATAGGGAGTGGTATTTCCATTAGACCCATTAAAGATATTGAGCAACAGCATTCAATTCCTTCTTCTCCTTTCCATATTCAGGCCAAGAAGACCCTTAACAGCATGACTATTATTTTCTATATTCTGCACCTAAAATATCCTCAGCCAGATTGAGGTCTTCCAGAACCTTTTTCTTCATCATTACTTACAACCTTAATTCCGTCCTGCGTCAATGTTCTGACATTTGTAGTACAATGGCTTAATGTGTTGTTTCCTCAGTTTATGCCCTTTTCTTCATCTAATCTATGTTCTCCTTCTTAAGCTGTGCAGTGCCTTTGATGAAACATACAAGTACTAGTCCCGAATAAAACGTGTAATCAATCAGTAGACGTTGATTAAGTAATTAGTTTGTGCACAACTCTGACAAAGGAAAAGAACCAACTGTGCTACAGAAACTCAAAGCTAGAGATCGTAGATTTGTCTTATTAATAGAATGTGCAGCTTTCTGAACAGAACCATCCCTTACAACATTGGCTTCAATACAAGAATTTCAACACATGATGGTAAGACACTCGCTTCTGCATTCCAACTCCACCAATTCAAGCACCTGCTGTAGCCATAGCTCCTTGATGAGAATGAGGCGGCAAACACTGTGCTTCATTGTTACCATCTTCCTCTTCCTCTGCGTCCCAAAGGAAACTAGCATATGCTGCATGTACATGGCTGTTATCATAAAAAAAAAAATAACTTCTTTTGTCAGAATGCATTTCAAACCATTATAAAGCTCTATGAAATAACATAGCATTCTACATGTTCTGCACAGCAGCACATACCTGTCTTCAGGAGAGGCTTGGACTGCTCTTTCAAAATAGCTGGAGGCACGTTCTTGGTCATGGTGTACCTCCCAAACCAGCTTCCCATACTGTGATAGAACATCTCCATCATTTGGGTCTGCCAGTATGGCACGAGAATAGTACTCCTCTGCTCCTTCGCGATCCTGTTTGCACTGTAAAAAGACAAAAATCATCATCACCAAAACACCTACTAACAAGACCAAGTTTTGGTGTTTTTCCTAACACTAGATTTTCACTTCCAAGTAACCAAATCCTCTGAAAGAAGTTGCAAAAGTAGCTTATTATGACCCGACAAATTGGTTATCATGAGGAGTGTTCAAACACGTGAAAGTCTTAGATATAGTTTGTTTAGATGTGATTTGTATTTAAGGTTTTCCCCTTTGAAAATTGAAGATTTTGTTTTGAAAACTCAGGGAAACAGAACTCACCTGATACAAAAAATTAGCATAATTCCTGAGAAACAAAGGATCCCCTGGATTTTCTTTCACCATTTTCTTGTAATACTCCTCCACATCATGCCTATCTCCATCATTCCCTCCAGAACCCAAAGGATTGTGATCACTACTACCTCCACCACCCCCTATGCAGCCACCTATGCCATCCCCACAGCACTCTACGCCAAGCCCCTTTGCAAGATACATTTCTTTACCACTACCAACCTCTTCCTGCTCACCAAAACTCACTCTGCAAACTCCATCTTTCGCTTTCCAAGCTTCACTCAATATCACACCATTCACCACACTCAACCCCTCTACCCCCTTCTCCTCCCCTTCTTCACTCTCACTTTCCATTTCTTCATCTTCCTCTTCTAGACGCAAGCCGCTGTGCTTACCAAGCGAGAAAGAAGGAATTGTCTCCAGCATCAAGCACCTGTTCCTCGTTGGAAACCTCTTGGAAGGGTCTGAAAATTCCAAAATGTCTTCGTTGTTGCAGGAGTAGGCTAAGTCTTGCAAGTTCCCATCAGATTGAACTCTTCTAAAGCCTTTGTTTTTCCTTTCAAGCTCACCAATTGAGGGAGAGATTGGGGAAGAACCACATGAGAAGGAAGGGAGAGTGAAGGACCCAGTTTGGGGGACATGAAGTTTGTGATAATGTTGCGGAACGCCGGTTGGTGGAAAGTGCTTGATTGCATGGCTGGTTTCTGAGTGAATACTGTTGTTAGGACTATCTGTGAAGTTGGAAAGGAGGGATCCAAGAACTGGCGTTGAAGAGCTTCTTAGCAGCATGTTTTCTGATTCAAGATAACTTCTGTGTGGCTGTCGCTAGCCTTTTGGGTACAAATCATGGACAAAATACAACAAAACTGCAAATTACTTCTTCAGGAAAACCAAAACAATAAACTAGAGAAGAGAAAGGCATAAAGCATGTCATTTTTTCAAACAGAAAACAAATTGGCATGGATACAAGGAAATGTAATAACACTAATTGCTCATTCGATAACACAAAAAAACTAATGTTTCGGTTGGAAAAGGAAGAGAAAGAGAAGAAAAGAAAAATACCCTTTTGAGACGATGTAGAGTCCTTGATGCACTATAATCTATGCAAGAAGGAAAGATTTTTTGTAGCAGCACACAACATATAAAAACATTTAAATGTACAAAAGCAGGATCCTTTATATATAAAGGAGAAGACTTTGCCGGTGGGGTGCATGTGAACATGAGTGGTTTAACCTTCTCTGTCAAATATTATAATAAGAAAAAAGATTAATTTTTCACCCTAAAAAAGCAAATTCATTTGGGTGGTGAATGTGTGGTAGATGTAGCATTTGGAAAAATATCAACTTGTGAAGAGTAGTTGGATGACAGTGCATATGGAAATTGAAAAGTACTCGGAAAAGGGCAACATTGTTTCCATTGCAGTAATTAAAATGAAAAACATTTTCATAATTATTATTAGAAAAAGATGAAAAAGAAAAATATGCATTATTGAAGAAAGTACTGGCATACCAACCTTTCACATGGAGGGCACGACCCTCCGAGCAGCAAGGATAATAATTATTGTTTGGCACACCAAAATCTTAATGCAACTTTGTTTCACGTTTGTATTGACAGAAACAAACGCTTCTTCTCCGTACACGTGCCTCATCACGCGCTTATTTGACTGTTCTACAGTTCTTGTACACAACTTGTGAACGATCTTCGAAGATATTCCATCGGGAGATTCTTGCAACGCAATTCAATTGTAGAAACAAAATCAAAACGTGATTCCTCGTGTTTCTGGAACTGCTGTTCCGCTGTACATCCTCTTATGTTAACAAGTTTTCTATTTCTTTTGTCGTTTTTAATGTTTACTCCTCCTCCACTCAACTTATATTTCACGTTCCTTTCTTTCTTCCAACTCATGAAAGATAATCAACAAATAAAACCAAACAAAAAAATGTGACAATTGAGGATCCACAAAATTAAAAAACATGCAAAAAAAAAAACTAAACAAATTTTACAATATAAGCTTTTCACATAATATTTAACACTATTTAGGAAGATATTAGTATGCAAATAAGATACAGTCGATTTATATCTTTTATAAAAGTATTATTTTTTAAGCTAATTGACTATCATTAATATTTACGTTTTTCTATTGTAATAAAATAAGTAATTAAAACAATAAATTATTCTAAAAATATCTTTTAATTATATTAACATATAAATTTTCTCTCTCATAATCGAATAATTTATAATTTATTTATTTATTTTATATAAATACGATCTTGACATTTATATTTTTATTTTTGTAGAATGTGTGGTTTAAAGTTTATATATATATATATTAAAAAAAATTAGTGTCGATAAATAAGTTAATTTAGTTTAATTTATAAAAATAAATACAAATGATTTAGTGTTTTAGTTTCATATATTTATTTAATATTTTTATGATAGAAATAATTTATCTATATTTTGTAGAGTGTAGTTTTTTTCATAAGTTTAGTGTGTTTTTCATATTTCGTATTCTTTTATTTTATTTTTTATTTTTAATAAATTTTGATGTGATGAGAAATTATTAATGAAATTTAAATTTAAATGTCAATTCTTTTTTAATATCTAATATTAATGCATAATAACTTTATTTGAAACTTATTTATTTATTTATAATTCAAATCACCTAACTTTTCATAATTTATATTTATATTTTTTTCATATCATCAAACATATTTATCACTAATTTAAATGACTCTTTTTTTTTATATCTATGAAAAATAAAACTAGTAAATTGAGACATCTAAGACACTATAACAAAATTTACCTTTAAATATGTCTTAAACCCTATAAATTTAAAAATAAAAACTAAAAAATATAAAATAAGAAAATTGATAATCTTTACATATAAGACTAAGTGAGCAATTAAAGAAATAATTTTATACTTATACCTGATTAAATATCATTATTGATATAATTTTTAAATTAATCATTCTAAATTTGATATATACGTGCTAATCTGCAATTGATTACAATGTAAAACTATTTTATTCTGGATACGTAACCTATATTTTTATCTTTGTGTGTTTTCTCTCTTGTTATAATAAAAAAGTTGATTAAATTTAAATTAGAAATACTCTCTCTCTGAAGATTTTTATCAGCCGACACCTAACAGTGTAAACCCTAAACCTCTTCTAATTAGAATTGAGGTCACAAATTCATCAATTCATTTATACACATTGATTTCAAATATATATTATAATGATAACAAATCTCCTAAGTTTTTTAAGTTACAAATAATATATTTTCTAACAATATTGAATGATCGAAAATTTGATAATCTTATAAAGAAATATGGTTTTAAATATAAAAAAAAAATAAGTATAATCATATATGAGAAGACAAAAGAGTTGCAGTTTCAAATAAAAGGAGAAATGAAAGTGGAGCAGTTAGACTTGTGTAAAGATTAACATTTTGTTTCTATATAAAATTTGAATTTGTTATTGGAAAAAGTTATGTACTTTTGATAAATGATGGCTTCTAACAAATACTTATAATTTATAAATAAAGAAATACCAATACAAATTACTATGCAAAATTAGGTTAGAACACAAAGTCAATATGAGGATGCTTAATAATCACAATGAGATTGTTAACTACTACTTTTAGAAATTTGACATGACAATTTTCTCTATCTCGAAACCTTGATTTTTTTAATTTATACTATAATTTTTATTATAATAATGAAAAAAAAAGAAAAAAAGTAATCTAATAACAATTATGTGGTTGGAAAATAATATTATGAACACGTTATAAAAATATCTATGACAATGTCATTCCATCTTGAAATATTGACATCACACAAAAGTTGATGAATCGAATTTTGAATTTAATGTTTTATTTGGACTAGGAGTGAAATAAAGAGGAATCAGCTAATAAGAGAGAAAATAATATAAATGATATAAGTAAATAAATAATCACTGAAAAATATGTTTTATTTGGATGAATAAAAATAACAAGTCAACAGAAGAGAAAAAAACATATAAGTTTTTATATAAATTAAAAATATTATTTGTTAACGTAAAACTATTTATTTATTTTACCCCATTATTTAAATGTCTTATTATGTGAAATATATATTAAATTTAGCATTTGGGTGTGTTAGACTAGTAATGCATTGAATAGTTTTTCCTCTGTATATTTGTAATGGCTCAAATGCGATGAATTTCATTTCGTGGAAAATTTTGTATTCTCTCTCTCTCTAAGTTAAAACGATATATTTAACTAAAAATATAATTGAACTTGTATGTTTCTGTTCTTGTATTAACTTTTGTATACCTTCAAAAATAAAATAAAATAAATAATTTGATACATAATTCATTTAAGAATGTATAAATACCTTTAAATGGTTAAGAAAGTTTGCTAGATCCCAAACAAGTTTATCCAAATAATAAATGAAAGTGGGTTTAAAATATTAAATTCGAATACAAATTTGCCTTGTATTTTCTAATATGGAATCAAGAATGTTAAAATTGTTATGACCTGACCTATATCAACATGGAAAATTATGCACTATTTTTATTTTCTAAACTAAAGATGTTTATAGATTGAATATATATAATAAACCTAATTTCTTGCATATATTTGATAAAATATTGTTTAGAAATATTCTTTTTCTTTTACGATTTCATAATTTATATATTACTGATAACTAATTAAAAGCTTCTCAATAACATTTGATGATGAAAATATCATTAATATTAAAATCTCTAACTCAGGTTATAGTAATTTTATTTTAGAGAATGATAGAATATATATATATATATATATATATATATATATATATATATATATATATATATATATATATATATATATATATATATAAAGCAATTCCAAAATCAAAACATTCACATTCCATTCCATTCAAGATTCTAAAACTATTTATATTAAATATGGTTAAGGAAGTTATGTTCCAATATTTTACAAATAAATCAACCATTCAAAATGCTATTCCAATTCTCAAGGATAATAAAGAATTAAAAACTTCCACAATTTTGCATATATTTATATTTAATATACACAAAGTCAAATCATCACAGAAAAACGTAAACTAGAATTTGGAAAAGAATTAACTTATCTTCATCCTTAAGATAATTAATTAATAAGATGAGTAAAAGATATCGAAAAATCTTCTAAAATATTTATAAGAAGTCAAACATAACAAACAAATTATATTTTAAAAGGAAAAATTTACAAAAAAAAAAAAAACTTAAAAATCTAAGCTCAAAGAAAAAAGAAGACTTAAAATATAAGGAAAATATCATATAAACTTTTGGATGATTATATTTAAAATATAGAATATATATTCTATATTTTTACTTTATATATATATATATATATATATATATATATATATATATATATATATAAAGTAAAAAGATAGACATGTACTATGAAATGCAATACTATATAAAAAGTCTAATTGTCATTTAAGTGACTATTTATTGAAAAATAAAATGTTAAAGGACTTTTTATCATTATATATTTTTTAACATATTGAAAAAGGGAAAATAAAATGGAGTATTAGAATCGACAAATGTTTTAAAATAATGACATCGAACATTTTCATGTTTAAATAATTTAATAATATAAATAAAATTTTATAAATATGTCTTGTTACTTAAAATATATATAATTTATTTAGAACTCAATTTGTAAATTTCTTTTCTCTTGTATACGAACCTTCTAACTCTTAAGTCATCTCTTTGACAATCCGAAAGTACCTAAGAGATCACAACGACGATATCTAAGAGTTCATCCGATTAGTCTTCCAAAAAGAGTAAGTTAGTTTTTATTTCTTTCCTAATTTGAGTTCCTTCTTGTACGTGAGAAAAATTTCTCATCGCATGTAAAATTTTAGAGATTTTGTTTGTTCTTCGAGGATCATTGATCCTAATGATCTGTTTGAATCAAATTTCGCGATTTATAGGTATTTATAGAATTTTTTGAGTTGAGGTGAGGAAGTAGCTCTTTATAGTCGTCTAAGCTTTCCCAAAAAGGTAAGGAAAGTTAAAATTGTCTTTGATTTCTTGTCTAGAAGATTCTAAAGGTAGGTCATGATTGATGTGTAATAAAATTGTGTTTAATTGATGAGTTATTATGAGGTGAACTAATTTTGTTATTGACTATTGACAAAAATTTGATGTTTTGTGTGAAAATTGATTATTGATTCATGGTGTTGTTGATGAAGGATGGTATGATAAACTTGTACTGAGTTGTATTGATTTGATCATATGAGGTTGTTGTATTAGAGTATAGGTTTGGTATTAAAAACTAATGTGGTTTTGAGATTAGTAAATAAATAGAACTTATGTTTAGTTTTGGATAAAAAAGGAGGCTTGATAAAAGAAGGCTTGATAGGTGAATTTTGAGTCACAGGTTGAATGTGAAAAGTTGAGGTTTAATGTCTATGTTAAAGTCAATTTAAACTTGAAGAGATCTTTAATTGAGCTAAATTTGAAGTGGAATAGGTTATGGACTGATAGGTTACATGTTAAGTTGTTTTTGGTCAATTCTGACTTGTTTAGAGGTTGAAATTTACCAGTTTTGGTTAGAAATGAGGGAGGTTGAATTATGAGCTATCAATTGGTGTTCTAGTTGGAGTTGGGTTAGGAATTCATAATAAAATAAGTTTAAAGAGGTTTGAGTTAAGTCATACAAAATTGGATAGGTCAATTGAAGGTTTAGAATACTAAATAGGACTGTAGAAGTTAGGTTGAGGGATACAAATCTTGCAAAATTGATGTTCTACAAAATTCTACAGGCTCGCTAGGTGAGTAAAAGAGTGTTTTGACAAAGAGTTTTAACAGAGAGTTTTAGAGGCTAGGCGAGCTAGCTTGCTGAGCTGGAGAAGCTTTCTGTTTAGACTCTGGTTGGGTAATGAGAGGAGCTCGCTAGGCAAGCAGGTCCGCGTTGGGCACTTGGTTTGTTTATGTGTTATGTTATTGCTTTTCTTTCTTATTAACAACCATTACTATAATACTTTTAAGAATGTTTGGTAAGTCAAGTGAAATGTTCAACATGATTTATTAATGAGTTTATGATTAAAATTAATGAGGATATGATTTGTTTAAGTATGTGAAAGGGGATTCTATGAGGAAAGCCCTTATGTAATGTTATGTGGTGAGGAGTAGTAGAAAGTCCTTAGCCTCGGATCGGTTTGACCATAAGCGTTTGACGAACTAATCTTGTGTGACAGTTTAGGTGATATGTTGTTTCACCACACATGTATCTGGATGATCATGTTTAGAGTCTAGAAATATGTGTGTCAAATTATGCTTGGTTTTAATTGATTTGATACTAAAACTGTATGTTTATGATTTGTATTAAAATACGTTTGATTTTTTAAAATTAGTTTATCATGTTTGCTTGTGTTTTGTTTGTTTTTTTCTTTTGCAATCATCTGGTTAGTGTGAAGAGAAATAAAAGTCTTACTTAGAAGTAAAGATGCCTATACATAGTTAACCTAATATAATTTTTAAATTTTAGATATTGTTGTGTTAAACTTTTAGTTAAAGGTTTAGATGATATTAGTATTAAGTTATATTTTTGGATAATTATAATTATATTTTTATGTTATTTGTTTGTTAATTGTTTTTTGTTATAAAATGTATGATAATTTCTTTTATAATATTAAAACTATAATTTTAGAGTGTTACATAAAACTTTCATCAACTACTCGTATAAAAAATAAGAATATTTAATTATTATAATATTTTCATAACATCTTTGTGAAAAAATAGAAAGAAATGATTCCCTTTGTTAGAATTGAATTTGACTCTCTGGTTAAATGAGTTTCAATCGGATTAAATGAGTAATTATTTTCACTTTTTTTTTTAAGATATTTTACTTAGAAAAGTTTTTTTTTTCAAAAATAAATAAATAGACAAGCATGCTTATTATTCCTCTCACACCTATGCAAAAGATTTAAGAATTAAGTGAAGAACAAAATCACAGTTAACAAGAAATCGAATAAATCAAATGGTAAATTATTTTCAAATTTGAGTTTTGGGTGGAATAGTTCTAAAACTGGTTAAAAGGAACAGTGTCACAATCTTTCTCCAATCTCGTCCTGTAAGTTTAGGGTTTATCATAAGTGTGCTTTCAATCCATTTTCGTGCCCAAAAGAAAACGTAATTTTTTTTTATATTGACGTTCATATACTACGCAAAATCGCAATTTCTTGTAGTTCGTTTTGGTAACTCACGAAATCGCGAGACATTTGTTGATTGATCATGTTGGTAAAGAGATTAAGCTCATTCCTTAAACTCTCCCCAAAACCTCAGATTTCCTCGTAAGCTCTCTGGTTCTTCTTCTATTTCCATCTTATTGCTTTCCTTGTCTTTATTTTTGCCTTGTATTGGATTTAATTATTGTTGAATGGTACTCGTAAATTTTATTGGCGGTTTTATATTTTCTAAGTTACGCGTTTCTATTAGAGATCAATTATTGGATTATATGTATGTGACTGGGTTTGCAAGAATTGGGGATTGGGGATTTTGAGCGTACTCAAACACTCATTTATGTCCTCAACTTTTCACGCTTTAAAATTTCAGAAATCGTAGCTCAACAAAGTAATTATATTCTGTAACTCAAATTAGGAATTTTACCGTTTTCATCACGCTAGGTAAAACCCGTGAATTCAGAATATAGCGAGACTAGTCCTCAAGGAAATGAAGTAAAATAATAGGCTGAAAATATAATTTTGGCTCCTCATCTGAGTCTTTGGTTTCAGGTGGGTATGTCAAGTTTAAAAAGTTTTTATTTAGGTGTGTTAGATCAAAATGGTCTCTCTGTCTATTTTATGCACTAACATTGTTAATTTTGTTTAAGTGGTAAATGCCCACCTGAAGTTGCATCTCTCGAACTTTGTCAGGCATCACCAAATTTAGCAGAGTAACGTGTTAAAGTGAAATTTTTTAAAATTACCGGAGCAAATTGAAACAAAATTTCAGATGAGGGATCAAAACTTAATGCTTATTTATTAATTTTTTTCAGCTGAATTTCTTTTGCAAGTGAAAAACGTGAAGTACTTGTTAACATTTTTATTTAAATGAATACGGGGGATAGATATTCCTACAGATTTCTGCTCTTGCAGATTATCATACATAGTATTCTTGAAATTGACATCATAATTGAAAGGTAATGTGGTTGTGACTACCAATGTTTAAACTGTTGCAGTGCCACGAAGAGTGTGGATGAAGAGAGCAGCAAATACTATGGTAGAAAGGCAGTGTCATTTATTTTGATTACAATTACAGGTGGTGTTGCTCTGAGTGCTCTTGATGACCTTGCCATCTATCATGGATGTAGCAGGTATACGTTGAGCTTTAATTTGGTATGCTGTGTTAAGAGTTGATGATAGCTGGTTATTTTACCTTAATCACTTGGATTGGGAATGCATTAGCCAGGCTTGAGAAAACTATGAAGAGGTTCATTTTAACATAATGTGTTTTTGTAGACTTTAGAGCCCAAAATAAACCTTTTGATTGATTTACGTTGTTTATAATATTTCCCATCTCCCATCTCCCATCTTCATTGTCTATGGAAAGGGTATGTTCCTCAAGGAGGTCAAAACTTTTCCTTGTTTAACTGAAACCTCACCATTCTTACCTGTCCTACATAGTAATGACCAAAAATGCGATGGCTATATTTAGAGAAATATCGATTTTGTAAGGCATGTTTGGCATCTAAAGTTTGTAGTTATCTTCCTTTTCAATATAGTTTTGTATAGCCTTTTCATTTTTCATAGAAAAGAACAGGGGGCACTAAGGTGGTGCACAAAAGCCAGATCTAGAATACTGAGATAATAATTGTACTCTATGTTGCTAACTACAGAAGTTTCTCATAGAGTAAAGAGGCTTTCTGAGATATTTGTTCTTTTTTTGTCCTTTTCCATGCACACTCCAGCTACCCAGCGAGTTGCGATATCTTGCTTCATAAAAAAGATAGTAGCGCTCTAACTTTGATTAAAATAATCGCTACTTTCAAATTCTTCACCATCCTATCTCACCTTATGAATCCTATTCTATTTTTATTTTTATTTTACATATTAGATACTAGATAGTTAGCTTATTGAATACTTTTATGAGACTGCTACTAATACTTATGACTTATCACATAAGTAGTTTCTCGGCTTTTGTTCTTTACATTTCAAAATTGAAAACTTGTCTACCATGGCAGCCCCTAAAGTTATTGGCTGCAAAATTTTCAGCAAGGCCATGGAAAAGGCGATCAAGAACCAAGGACTAATAGATGCTGTCGGAGAACCCATTGTTAAAGGTCCATGGTACAATGCATCTCTTGCAGTAGCTCATAAAAGACATTCTGTTTCATGCTCATTTCCTGTTTCTGGACCGAAAGGCACCGGTATCTTGCAGCTGAAGGCAGTTCGAGATCGAGGTTAGCAATTTGAATGTTTATCTGTATGATTTGAGTGAAAACTTTTTACCAAACTGGAAGTTAACCATTTATGTCTCTATAACCACCATGATCTGCTTGTTTTGCTTTGAAATGTTATATTATTTTGCTTGTGAATTGTTTGGAAAGTGGGAATACCGAGCCCAGTTTTTGATAGGTAATGGAAATTATTATTGGTTTGGCTTCTTTGAAACAGATGACACTTGGTCTTCCTTTTTCCTTCATCGTGACTGGGACATTTTAATCATGGATGCTCTCCTCCATGTACCTGGGAATGAGGAGAGGCACCGAACATTGCGGATCAATCTTGCTGACAATCCTCTTTCTTGCACTGCTTGCACCGAGAGCACACCTCATCCATCGGAAAGTTCAAAGGCAAATTTGACTTCTAATCAATAAAAGCTTAATTGGCACTCTTAAATTCATCTAAAAGCAAGTTTTGGACCTTTATATTTAAATATTTTATATGATTTTGAGGCTAGGTAGACGTCAATATTTTGGCTGACAGAATAAATTTATTTCCAAATTTTCTTTGGGTAACGTGTTATAATATTAGTCACCCACTTATTTTATGAAAATAAAATTTTCCTTGTGGATTGATGTAAATTTTCTTTATTTTGCATTTTTCTTTTGCCTTTTGATCTTGCTAGCTATCTTTTTTGAGATGGTAAATTTTCTTTACTGAGGTAAGCACTGGTAGATTTTGATTGGTGACTTTGTCCATTGGTACCTATACTGTCGGTCTGGGTGAATAAACATTTTTATAAACACTTTCAAGAGAAGAAAATAGAAAGAAAAAGTGAATAAAATTTTCAAAATCATTATGGGTCTAATTTTTAATTTGGGTTAAATATGTTTTTAGTGCCTAAACTATTGGGCGTTTCTGGTTTTCGTCCCTCTTTCAAAGTAAGGTACAATTTGGTCCTCATTCTTTTCGAAACGTTCGTTTTAGTCCTCGAAAAGAATGAGGACGGGACGAAAATCAGAAACGGCCAATAGTTTAGGGACTAAAAATATATTTAACCCTTTTAATTTATATAAACTAATTTTAAATTCTGAAGAATTTTTTCTTATTTTTTGTCTCAGTTTTTATGAAATTTTTTTATTTAAACATATTTCATATATGCTTTTGGAGTGCTGGTTAAGGTTGTATTGGCGGAATTGATGAAAGCAAAGTAAGAATAATATTATAGTTTTAATTTTTCGCTTCCAGTTTTGTAGTTTCACAGTTGTTTGAATTAATTTTCTCATGCCAAATTAAATCAGATACGTTTAAAATTAAAAAAAGAAAACCTTTAACCAGACTTGTTTAATAAATAAATCGGAAAGAGGATATTTAGTTCGAAAAGATAAAATTTGAGATATTTCTTTAGGGCTTAAATTTTGCTCGGGTTTTAATATAAGAAGTGTTTATATATATATATATATATATATATATATATATATATATATATATATATATATATATATATATATATATATATATATATATATATATATATATGAGTTTGCTAACTTGGGTATGTCTTTTTAGATGATACATTTTAGTAATGTGTATCAGGTTTTAGTGGACAAAAATATTCTTATATATTATAGATTCTAAGTTTTAATCATAAGGGTATTTTAATAATTTTCATTCTTAAAACTAAAAAAATAAGAAACTCCTAAACTTTTATTTACCTCCCTCATCCCTCTCAACTCTTTATCTTTCATCTTTCCAACTTTTATATTTTTTCTGTCATTCCTACGATAACCCTAAATGAAAAAAATCAGAAACACTGTTAAACAATTTCTTATAAAAAATAATTTTATAATGAATTTTCATTTTATAATTTTTGTCTTATCTAATTTTATTTAATTTTCACAAGCATAATGACGTCTAAAAGAATTGGTAATTGGTATGGAAAAAATAAAAAACACTCGCGATCAAACAATTTCTTACATATGATGAAAGTGATGAAATTGAAGAGATCTTGAACCTTTACCTGAAGACAGAGTGTTTTTTTCTTTGTTTTTTTAGTTTTGAGAATGAAAATTATTCAAATACCTTTAATTTTAACGCTTAGAATCCATAATATATAAAAAGAAACGTACACAGCAAACTATATATATATATATATATATATATATATATATATATATATATGTATATATATATATTCTTTTTTTTTTCAAGGATCGTTTAAAAATTAAAATTTTAAAGCTATATGTAGCGGCAGAATATATATGTAATTATATAAATATTATACAATTATCTTAATTATTCAATTTTTATTTTAAAAGAGAACTAAATACACAAATTATCCATATATTTAATATATAAAAGCATGTTTGAAGAACTTTATCTCATATCAATTTCATTTCGATACTCTTACCAGTAACTCCTTTATATGGACAAGACTTACCTATTCTATACAACTTCAACTTTTGGCAAATATTTTGTAGATAATTCAATAGTTTCATTTGTAATTATTGAGGTATCGAAATTGAAAATGATTGAAAGAGAGGTTGAGGTAAATAAATAAAAAAGAATGAAGAATCAAATAAAAGTTCAAGGAAGAGATAATCATACAAGATATCCGAGACAAGGTCAGCATAAGGTTGAACTCGAAATACATTGAAAAAACATTCATAAGGAAAAATCGAAAGATAGATTATACAATAATTGAATTACGGTAACTGTTATAAATATAGGTCTAGCATGTATAACTTATGTAACGTAAACAATTATTAGATAATTATTCTAATTATTATGTTATTTTATTTTGATTTAACTGCCAAGAAATAGTGAAAAAATATAAATAGGTTATTTATGTTTAAAAAGATGAAAAATTATATTTATTGCATAAATATTCTGAAAACGCCGTGAAGAAGGTAATGGTACCATCTGAAATATAAAGTTTACATTCTAGACTATGTATTCTGGAATGTCTCCTAATTTTGTATTTCGGAGCTCAAAACCTAAAAGGGGTAACGTTAGAATTTTCAAGTGTACATCTGTGCAGGAAGAGATTATGGAGGTACTGGAAGAAACTGCCTTTCTGCTGTCGTGATGATCCCTAGCCCATCGGAAAAATCTCTGTACCTCTATTGGTAATAACTGAAAGAAACAAACATGGTTATTTTGCTACCCTTGTATAGTTTGTGGGTACATGGACTCTATAAGAAAAATTGATGGTGCCGGAAAGTATCTACTAGTTATAAGGTTTAAATTAAATATATTACTATTTGCTACTGAATTACACATCCTGTGTTTAAGCGGCCATAGAGTGAAACCATCGTATCAGAGTTTAGCGGTCATGGCCTTTTATGGAACAAGGGTGTGAGACATTGTAACCAGAAAAAAAAAACATAAATTTTAGACTCTCCTCAAGCTGGTAAAAATTTAGTGAAAATAATTTAGTAAAAATATCTACTAACCGATCACTTGAATTAAATAATTATATCTTGATATTTCTAGATACAATCATTCTCTCGATGATTATCGCATATAAGGATCATTTGAGTGACATTTCAACATTGAAACTCTTTAAACAATTGTTTAAGATAAACAAGTTTACAAGTGGTTAAGACCATAACTCTATATTATGCTTCTGCACTAGATTTAGCCACAACATTTTGTTTCTTGCTTTTCCAAAAGATTAAGTTACCACCAATGGAGACACAATATTCGAATGTAGACCTTTTACCAGAAGGAGATTTTGTCTGATCAACATCTGAATAACAAACCACATTTGTATGGTTATTAAAACCATATAACAACCTTTTTCTAGGAGATCCTTTAATATACTTTAATATACGGATAACTGCATTCCAATGATTTTCACACGGGGAATTAAGGAATTGGTTTACCACACTAACTGCAAAGGAAATGTCAAGACAAATAACTATAGGATAATTCAATTTTTCAACCAGTCTTCTATATTTCTCGGGGTCTAACATATGTTCCTCTTGTTTTGGTAGAAGTTTAGTATTATGATCCATGAGTGTGTCAACAAATTTTGAATTCATCAACCCAATTTTCTCAAAAATATCTAATGCATACTTCCTTTAAGATATAACAATACCATAATTGGATTGTGTCATCTCAATACCCAAGAAATATCTAAGTTTGCCAAGATCTTTGGTCTAAAAATGGTTGCAAAGATGTTGTTTCATATGAGAGATGTTATACTTGTCATTTTAGGTAAGAATGAGTCATCCACATATACTATCAATTAGACACATCCAACACTCGAGTGACGATAAAGGACTGAATGGTCTGCCTCACATTGAATCATACTAAATTGTTGAACAATGGTATTAAAATTTTCAAACCAAACCCTAGGATACTCTTTTAAGCCATATAAGGATTTGCAAAGACGACATACCAACCCAAAATACTTCCCTTGAGCAACAAATCTTGAAGGTTCTCCATATAAATCTCTTCTGCAAATCTTCGTTGAGGAATTCAATTTTGACATCCAGTTGATAAAAATGTCATTGTTGAAGAGCCACTATGACTATAAAAAAATGAATAGATTCCATCTTTGCCACCAGAGAAAAATTTGTGTGTAACCTTTGGCTACAAGACCAACTTTAGGGCGATCAATAGTTCCATCAAGACCAACTTTGATAGCAAAAATCCATCTACAACCATCAACAAATTTTTCAGACAGTAATGAGACAAACTCCAAAGTTCCACTATTTTGAAGAGTACTTATTTCATCTAGCACGACCCTTGACACCAACCAGGATGAACTAAGGCATCAATAACAAATTTTAGGATGGTCATAGAAGAAATAGACGAAAGGTAGATATAGAAAGGTGAATACAATCTATGATAACTTAAAATAATATAATGTGAAGAGGGATTACAAGTAGAATGTATGCCTTTTTGGAGGACAAATGGAAAGGTAGACATGGTTGTCGAAGCTGGAGGAGACAAAGTAGTTGATACTTGAATTGAGTCACTTGGTGGTTGTTGAGGACACCTGGTAGAATAGGCACAATTGGAAGAACACAAATAACAGGAATATTGATAATATTAGAATGAGACATATCAGAAGAAAAATGATCATTAAAATAAAAGGAAGACTCATTGAATGTGACATTTATAGAAACAAAATAGTGAATAAGGAAAGGAGGAAAACACTTGTTCTCTTACTTTGATCTAGTAAAGCCTAAAAAAACACATTTTTGTGATCGAGGAACTAACTTATCAAGACCAGGAAAGGAACTACAAATTGGACAACTTGGATAAGCTAGGAATAAGCTATTGCAATTTGCCAAGACTATGATGACCTAACTGAGCATGAAGAAGAGATGAGAACTCCATAACTGCGCCAACATGTGTAGTGGGGCAAAGATGATAAATACGATGAGACTCACATTCAGTGTCAATCATCTGTCTTGAACTCCGGTCTTGTAAACAAATAAAATCTTTGTTAAAAGAAATGTAACAATCAAGAGAATGAGTTAGATGACTAATGGATAATAAGTTAAAAAGAGACTCAGGGATATAAAGAACATTATCAATGGATAAAAAAGGAAAAATGTTAACAGTCCCAACACCATGAGCTAAAACTCTAGATCCATCAATGGACAAAGAGGAAAACAAAGATTTGTTACTAGTAATGTGATATGTGGCTCTTGAGTTAAGAACCCAAGAGCCAAAAGAAGAAGATGGTGTCAAAGCAACAAAAGATGTATCTATGTGTGCTATAGATGCAATGAAACTAGAATATTGTTGATCCTTATACCGTTTGAGAAATTTACTGAAAATAATAGAGTCGTCGATAATATCGGATGTAGGAAGATCCCCAATAGATGATTGTGAGGGAGGAGAAGTCCGAACAATAACAAAAAATCTAAAAGGGTGACCATGTAATGCATAAAATCTGTCAATCTTGTGGCCTAACTTGCCACAATGATCACACTTGAGAGGTCCTTTTCCCGACATGCGAGAGTGATTGCAATCATGATGTTGAGATGCCAACAAAAAGAAAACAAGTGTATCATTGATGAGTTTACTAGGTACACACAAAAGAATGGAACAAATAGAAGTCAAAGTGGGAACAACAGATGAACCCAAAATCTGATCACGGATATGAGAATATTCATCAGCAAGGCCGTGTAACACCAATAACATAAAGTACTTTGGTTGTTGCCTTAATTCTTGGGCATGAGTAGGCAGGAGGCAACAATTCATTAAATTCATGAAAAAGAACATGAATTTTACCCATATAATTAGTCAGAGTTCTCATGTCGAGGAGCAACAACATTGAAAAGATCATGACAAACACCATCAAGATGTCGAATATCATTGGTGTATTATAATTTGGAATGTTCCCAGATTTCAAAATATGTTTCGTAGGAACGACAAATTTATTTTAAAGAAGAGTGAAAGGTATTTTTGAGAATGATGCAGTACTAAGAATCAATTTTCAAGCAACGGGTAACCGCAGCAGAATCAGATTGTGATTGTGAGGGTGTCTGGACTTCGAGGGTGACGATCTCGACAGACATGGTGGTCGCTTGGACAGGACGAGCAAAATCGTGATTGTCAATTGAAACTGATGCTCCGTCGATGGTGTTAATGGCGACGGCGGTTTTAGTAGGCAAGGATAACAAACATTTTTTTTTCAAAAAACCTTAAACTCTAGATATCATGTTAAAAGGTATATTTTAGCCTAAATCAACTCGACGAAACCAACTTGTAAGATGATATTTGAATTCACTTATATATTCTAAATTAATCTTATCTATTGATGTAAAACTTTTAATACATGTAAACAAAACCCTTTGCATCACAAACAAAGTTAAAATATGTGTTAAGGGTTGCTATGGGCTCTATATTATCATATTAGTGGTGTCTCAAACTATATGGTAGATGTCTTTGTCTAACAACAATGTTACAGGAAAAAACATCAAGTCCTCAGGTACAAGCAATCCAATGAATTTAGAAAGAATAATGGCCTGGATTAAGGGTTGGGAATTTTGAATTGATGGCCTTTTTTGCGTTGCTACGGTTTTGATAGACTTTAATCAATGGACAGGAGTTGAGAACATTAACTAACGCAATGTAATACAATTTTGATTTTAATTTATGAAAAAGCACAGTACACATCAGCCAATGAAATCAAAGAATAAAAAACCACAGAATGCACAGAAGATGTTGCACCAATGCGAGAACTTTGGAAACAACGTCAATGTTCACACGTGGTCCATGTGGTTGTTGCAACAGTATGTAGATGTTAACGACCAAACCTACCTGGGCGGAAACCTCAATGTTTCTGACGCCGACTCGTTCCAAATCTCACTTTTTGCTATTCTTCACATTTGCATCCATGTTCAAGTTCCCTTCCTCACTACGAGGAATTGGGGGCACTCATTCTAATCCTCCCTCCTCGTTCCCAACATTTGCTATTGCCTATGGAAATTGCACTTTCTCTTCACAGATCCCAAACCCCACTTATGGGTTCTTCATCTCCTGGGAACCTTTCTTCTTTGGGGCGTTGCTTTGCCTCAAAGGAAAGAGATTGGTGTCACCCGTTTTCCCGGATATGTTGTTCCTCCATGGAACGAAGGCTGAGACCAAAACCAAAGAAAGGGGGCCATGTTGAAAGACAAGTCACAGTTTTGGAGGATACCCCGATCTGGAAACCGTCCTCTTCTGCGATTTGTCGTCAGATAGAGAAGTTGGTTGTGTGTAATAGGTACCGGGAGGCAATGGAGTTGTTTGAAATTTTGGAAGTTGGACATAATGGTTTTGGTGTGGGTGGTAGCACCTATGATGCTTTGGTGAGTGCTTGTGTCGGTTTGAGATCGATTAGAGATGTTAAGAGGGTTTATAATTATATGATCAACAGTGAGTTTGAGCCTGATTTGTTTGTGATGAATAGGATATTGTTTATGCATGTGAGATGTGGTCTCATGCTCGATGCACGAAAGCTGTTTGATGAAATGCCTGAGAGAGACTCGGCTTCGTGGATGACCATGATTGGTGGACTTGTAGACTCTGGGGATTTCTCTGAAGCTTTTAGGTTGTTTCTGTGTATGTGGGAAGAGATTAATGACGGAGGATCTCGCACGTTTGTCACCATGATTCGGGCATCTGCTGGATTGGGTCTTGTTCAAGTTGGAAGGCAAATTCATGCATGTGCTTTGAAAAGAGGGGTCGGTGATGATAATTTTGTGTCTTGTACACTGATTGACATGTACAGTAAGTGTGGTAGCATCGACGATGCTCATTTTGTATTTGATCAAATGCCAGAGAAGACAACTGTAGGATGGAATTCCATTATTGCTAGCTATGCACTTCATGGTTATAGTGAGGAAGCTCTTAGTTTATACTATGACATGCGAGATAGTGGAGCAACAATAGATCACTTTACTATTTCAATAGTGATAAGAATTTGTGTGAGATTGGCGTCATTGGAACATGCAAAACAAGCTCATGCTGCTTTAGTTCGCCATGGTTATGGTACTGATATAGTGGCAAACACAGCACTTGTTGACTTCTATAGCAAATGGGGTAGGATGAGGGATGCCCAGCATGTTTTCAACAGGATGCGCTGCAAGAATGTCATATCTTGGAACGCATTGATTGGTGGATATGGTAACCACGGTCAAGGAGAAGAGGCTGTAAAAATGTTCGAGCAGATGCTTCAAGAAGGGATGATTCCTAACCATATCACTTTCCTTGCTGTCTTATCTGCGTGTAGCTATTCAGGTTTATCAGAAAGAGGTTGGGAGATTTTTTACTCTATGAGCAGAGATCACAAGGTTAAGCCCAGAGCAATGCATTATGCATGTATGATTGAACTATTAGGCCGGGAGGGCTTATTAGACGAGGCTTACGCACTAATTAGAAGTGCTCCTTTCAAACCAACGACAAACATGTGGGCAGCATTGTTGACAGCATGTAGAATGAACGAGAATCTAGAGCTGGGGAAGTTGGCTGCTGAAAAGCTTTACGGGATGGAGCCGGAGAAGCTGTGTAATTATGTAGTACTTCTGAACCTATACAACAGTTCTGGTAAATTAAAGGAAGCTGCAGGTGTTTTACAGACCTTAAAGAGGAAGGGTTTAAGAATGCTTTCGGCATGTAGCTGGATTGAAGTCAAGAAACAACCTTATGTCTTCCTTTGTGGAGACAAATCTCACTCCCAAACAAAGGAAATTTATGATAAGGTAGACAGCCTGATGGTTGAAATATCTAGGTATGGCTATGCTGTGGAGAATGAAACTTTGCTTCCTGATGTGGATGAAGAGGAGCAGCGTATTCTAAAATACCACAGTGAAAAGCTGGCTATAGCTTTTGGACTTATCAACACTCCATACTGGACACCTTTGCAAATCACTCAGGGCCATCGTGTGTGTACTGATTGTCATAATGCAATTAAACTTATAGCCAAGGTTACAGGGCGGGAAATTGTGATAAAAGATGCTAGTAGATTTCACCATTTTAGAAACGGTAGTTGTTCATGTGGCGATTATTGGTGATAACAAAATTTTATCATTCACGTCACAGTCCTATACACTGAGTAGCTTGTTGTTAGCTCATCTTAGCCTCACATTTACTTAGGATACAACTATAATACATGTAATTTATTCTGTGATCAGTTAATAAAAGTCCTATCTCTTTGTTGCACTTTAGACTTGCTTGTCATGTTTAATTTGTGTTTATTATTGCCTTGGTTTGCTGAGGACTGACTAGCTGAAGTTTGCCTGATCTCGTTTTTCTTATTGGATAACATCTTTAAACTCATAAAAGCTTAAAATAAACTCAATAGTTTGTAGTGTTATGTCTGTTGATGCCACAAATTGCAACCTTGCACATATAAATCAACATTACATTGGGCATTTAATAGACTATTGTAAGTGCTTAATCGATTTTTAAGTATTGACAGATTTTATCCGTCGTCACAAAAATTTAATGTCGTCAGTTTAAAGTCACTTAACAATTTAGGAGATTATAGTAATATTTTTGTTTTTTAGGGACTAAAAATCCGTATTTTTGGAACATAAATGAAATCGAGTGTAGTACTTAAGAGCCCATAGGAAAAAAAATGAAAGAGTTTAGTGAAAGAAAGATAAAAGTCTAAAGCTTGATGCACTATTTTCTTTGCTTATTTTTGTTTTTGTTTGTCAGGATTGAGATTATGAGTTAAGGAAATCGTGCATTGCTCAAGTGCACCGATCCAGTGGATCTTTGTGAAAGAAAGTTCCTCACATTTACATGTGTCAAGAAAAAAAAACTCAGACCAAGTTACTTTTGTTTACTTCATCAGTACGTCTAGAGAGTTATTATTCCTATTCAAAGAACAATAGGTACAATTGCTTTACCTTGGTTTGTGCTGAAATCTATGTCTCTGTACCAAAATCAGGATACAAAAGAAAATTTATTTGCAAAAATCAATACATCTTGATATACCAATTAATTTTTAAACATAAATGCGAATAGCTGATTACAATATTACAGCTCTAAACAGGTTGATGAACAGGATAAACTGATTTCGGCTTCTACATTAGGCCATTAACTGGTGATGTGCTAAAAACTGGTGACTCTTTGTTGTTAGCTGCATCATTGCCACCGCTCTTTCTTCGAGGCTTAGCCTCTCCAAGCATCATAATGACATCCCTCATGGTTGGTCTGTCCTTGGGGAGCTTGGCAGTGCACAGAATCGCTATTCTTAGAACTAAAAGCATCTCTTCTACAACATGCCTGCTATTTCCTACACTGGGGTCTAATGCTTCTTCCAGTGATTTGTTGTCTCTAATCTTCATTCTAATCCACTCTACAATGTCTATTGACTCTCCAAAGTCTGAATCTAAAGGCCTCTTTCCTGTGAGAAGCTCCAACAAAACTACTCCATAACTGTAAACATCAATCTTTTCATCTACCTTCAAGGCATATCCATATTCTGCCAAATAGTAAATCATTGAAATGTCATGAATTTGTACATCTAAGGTGGAGAAAATATGAAAGCAGACAATCTTCACAGATATAAACATTTAATGACATGCTAACTGTAAGATACTTTCTCTAATGTGTACGCTACATGTCCTGTTTGATCTAAAGTGGTTTGGAAGCTAATGTAGCTATGACCTGATAAAGTAAGATGTATAGAACTAATAACTCACCAGGGGCAATATAACCATAAGATCCAGCAACCATGGAGACTGTTTCATTCTTCTGGATCATCATCTTGGCTAAACCAAAATCTGCTATCCGTGCCTCAAGATTTGCATCAAGCAATATATTGTTTGACTTGATGTCTCGATGGATAACGGGGGGATGACAGTCATGATGAAGATAAGCAAGTCCTTGAGCAACTCCTAGAGCTATGTTGTACCGTGAAACCCAGTCTACAAGCAATCTTGTTGCTTGTCTACCGTGCAAGGCTTCTCCTAGGTTGCCATTGTGCATGAATTCATAAACTATCATCACATCAATGTCATTATGAAGAAATCCTAATAGTCTAACAATGTTTCTATGCCTTAGTCTCCCCAAAAGATTCACCTCCCCCACAAGGTCGTCACTACTTCCAACTTCAATATCAGTTCCTGTTCTCCACAATTTTTTCACTGCCACAACTGTGTTTGATTGCGGTACCTCAGCCTTATAAACAATCCCAGTGGCTCCCATGCCAATCACATTTGTTTCCTTGATGCAAGCTAGAATCTCAGTACTAGTAAAACCAAGCCTCTGAAATGCCATCAATCTCCAGGGCCATCCTTTGCTACCCTTGTAAAATCTTTCTCGGAAGCAAAACCCATCAGTGTACCATCTTATGTACAAAGATCTAGCAACCACAATCGCTATCCCAATAACTAGGATTGATGATATTCCAGTGATCCATGCTGTAATCATATGCTTTGTGCGCAAGCTTCGTTTCCTTGATGAGTATGCAGAGTTTTGGTCACATGGAGGGAGGACACCACCACATAGGCCAACATTGCCGACAAGGTCATTTGGGTTTACAGTTCTTAGTATTCCGTTCGCTGGGACTGGGCCTTCCAGCTTATTGTATGAGACATTGAGTGCTTCAAGAGCTGGAGAAATTCCAAAGCTTTCAGGTATTTGGCCTGTCAGAGAATTGTTGGAAAGGTCAACCATGGCCAATGAAGGCATCTTAGCTAATGATTTTGGGATTTCACCAGTCAATTGGTTGTTTTGGAGGTTCAAATTTACTAACTTCTGACAAGAAGCAATGCTTGCTGGAATGCTTCCAGATAGATGATTTGATGAGAGATCAAGAACTGCAAGTGATGGACAGTCCTGGAATTGGTCTGGGATTTCTCCTTCCAAGTTGTTGTTGGAGACAATGAAAGCTTGCAGGTTTGGAATGGAAAGGACGGAGGAGGGAAGAGAAGAATGGAGTTTGTTTCTTGAGAGATCAATGAAGGAAAGGGATGTGGAAGAAGCAATGTCATCAGGAATTCCACCAGAAAGACTATTGTTAGCCAATTCTAACCTTTGAAGCTTCCCAAGCTTGCCAAGACCCACAGGAATTGTCCCTGAAAGAAAATTGTTGTGAATTCGAACACGTACAAGTGAAAAGCACGTTGATAGGCTTGATGGAATTGGACCAGAGAAAGCATTGTTGAATAGTATAAGCTTGGTGAGATTGCCCTGGCTGCAAAGAGTTTCTGGAATCTCTCCAGAGAATGAATTGGATGACACATCTAACCATTGCAATGGTGAATTTTTGCCAAGGTTACTAGGCAATGGCCCTGACAAGGAATTGTTCCATAGCTCAAGTACCTCCAGTTGTGGCAAATCTCCAAAGCCAGAAGGCACAGGACCAGACAACTGGTTGCCCATCAAGTTCAGAAGTTTTAAATTCTTCAGCTGACTTATTTCAGCTGGAATTTTTCCTGACAACATGTTATCAGAAAGATCCAGCAACTGCAAAGAAGTCATATTGCCAATTGCTGCTGGAATTCTATCATCAAAATTGTTGTTGTAAAAGAAAACCGTATTCAATAACTTGAGCTTTCCCAATACACTTGGAATCTCACCACCAAGATTGGCCACTGCTAAATCAAGATACTTAAGATTGGTGAGGTTGCCAAACTCTTCTGGAATGACGCCTTCAAATTCATTATATCCAAGGATCATATACTCCAGTGATGAAAGTTGTCCCAGCTCTCCAGGAATTTTACCGGTGAGATTGTTCCCTGATAGACCAAGGAACTTCAACTTATGCAAGTTACTGAACGATTTTGGAACTGACCCTTCAAAAAAACTGCCTCTGAGATCAAGCATCTCTAAGGAAGAGGCATTTCCAAGATCCTCAGGAAGAGAACCTGAGAATTCATTGCTGGATGCATTTAAGGTCATGAGTCTCCATGCTCTTCCAAGGCCTAATGGAAAGTCACCATTGAAGGAATTTTGGCTCACATCAAGTTTGTTAAGTGTGGTGAGATTGGCTAAGGATTTTGGCAATGGTGATGAAAAAGCATTGCAACACAAGTTGAGAGAGGTAAGACTTTTAAGTCTCTGTATAACATCGGATACTGTACCACTGAGATTCTTGTGGGACAGATCAAGCTCCTCTACGGCTCCAGCTGAGTTGCATTTGATGCCAGTCCAGCTACAATGAAATGCATCCTTTAGCGGTGCTTTGTCATGCAGTTTCCAATCCCGAAGAGTGTTCAATGGATCAATGAGACCTGCTTTCATGGAAAGCAAAGTCGATACTTCATCATTTACAGCAGCAGAAAAACCATAGGAGGAACAACCAATGTAGCAAAAGAAGATGAAAAGCTGGATTTTCATTTGGTTCTTGATCTTCTTCATGCTGTTTGATTAATGGCTCACTTGTCCATCATTTGCATTCTTGTGAAACGAGGCAGAGAGTAATATGTGCAGTTTGTGAGAAGTGGTTGAAAGAAGAACAGCATATGCATGTGATTCTGTATATTATATGACCAATAAATAAACTAGAACAGTAGTTTCGGTTTAAGAACTAGTCAGGTTTATGAAGTGGTATTTCAAAGAAGCTAGCAGTGTGCGACAGTGCATGTAAAGACAGGTGAAGCTTTGGATCTATTAGAAGTTTATCCGACATAAAACATGGGAGAATATGGCTCTTAATGCTGTTTAAGTTTCTACTTCTTCCTCTTTTGCTTATCCTTGTCAATTTCAAGAGGGATAATGCAGTTAATTTTTTTATTCAAAAATGTTTATCTCTTGTTTGTTTATTAAGAATTTCTTTTACAGTAATCAAATTCTTGCTAACAAGATTGTGAGCGAAGGAATGTGAGAATTTAAAATCTTCTCCCATAATAGATCAGAATACTGATCCACAATGGCCTTGAGATTTTATATTTCTTTTCTGGCAGTTAATGTTAATAAATGTAATCATAATAATTACTGACCCCATGTCAGAGTTACTTTTCAAATTAAACTATCCGAACACTAGATCTCATAGCTTCACAAATATAGACATCAGTTCCACAATCTATATTTGAGATCAACCAGATGCGGGAAACGAGAAAAAGTGAGGTAAAAATATACAAGAATATGACAACCACATTAACACAGTACTACACTGTTAAAGTGTTAAAGGGAACTTTATTTTGAGACAATAAGCATTGTCTAAAGCATCTTTCTCAGTACATTAAATACGACTTTTTTGTTAAGCCGCTTTAAGTGTGTTTCATACTATGAGTGTGAAAATGCACTTTCAAGTTCGAGCTGATTGAAGGGTAACTTCTAAGTATGACAAAGATTCAGAAATGATGCATTAGTGGGCCAACTAACATATGGTTATTGTAGGATCCACCAAAGAACATTGATGTACTTGTGATTATCTTAACATCAAATTCCAAACCAGTCATGTGATGATGAGAATAGCTTTTAACAGAGAGAAAAATCATGTCCCTGTATATATTTTAAGTCCACTAGTAAGGGCTAGAAAGAAAAAAAGACACACGGGTGGGAAAGGGAGAAGATGAAAATAAAAATAAAATAAAGATCTGAAACACCACCCATCATGCACTTGATGGTTTTAGGCTCATCAATGTTAATTATTCATTATGATTTTGATGAGGGAATCTTTCCATGTTATAAGGTGAAAGGAACTTGAAAATAAGACAAGTTCTACCACCCATTAACTTAAAAAAAATTAAAAAAAATGGGCCACAAGAATAGTGCAGGGTATTTTTAAACCAGTGCATAGCTTGTACACTCAATTGACCATTGGTGAAACAGTAGAAGGCTATGCATATGCACCAGAATAAATCCTGAATTGCATCCGGGAATTAATGGTCCTTGTTTTCTCTAGACTTTAGGGTAGGTTTGTTTATTTGATTTTTTAGATGAAGAAATGAACAAGTGTTAGATGAAGATAGGAAGATGTTGATCATAATAATGAAGAATAAACAAAGAGGAGAATTTGCAAACAGAAGAAAATGGGAGAAAAGTGCAACTGTTGATCAATCATGGTCTGAGCCTACCAACTGCCACTTCTGATATAAAATATATATTTCTTCTTTTCCTTTCTCTCTTTCAATATTCACATGCACACATGGTGTGGACTGCTATAACAAGAAATTAATTTAGTGACAATGTTTCTGCTCTTCCTATTGCTTAGATCACATCTGATGCTGAGACAGATGGAAGTCATGTGAAACAGCAGCTTCCTAGTGAAGTACATCGTTCCTTATTATTGGAGAGAGACAGATGAGAACTTCAAACATTTTTAACTAAAACACTGTTTATGATGGTTGTTCTGTTGAATTGGTCTGATGGTTATTGCATCTAACATTTCTATGGTGGAAAATGGAGAGAGATTAGAAGTGAAAAACTTTGATTACTTGTGTCCAAATGCCTTGGTGACAAGGAAAACCAGAACCAGCTTTCGGCATTTAATAAAAAAATCAAAAGAAAAAGAGAACCATTTTGCAGACAGCGAAGAGATGCCACAATGGGATCATGGTGCTCCTAATTGCACATGCAGCACGTGCATGTGACGTGGCTCAGACTTTAATTGCTTTGGAAAATCATTCCTGGGTTTACTTTGGTTGATCAAAACCAAGAATTTGGGTTTTGGGCTTCCATTATACCAAGAACCCTCAATGCAAACCAGCTTCAAATTTCAATTTTCCAGTTATAGAGTTTCAAAGTTTTGATTTTTATTGATCTGATATAAAAATGCTCAATTTTGCAGTATTGTGTCAGTGGGAAAAACTTGAGAACCTGGTGTACTCTTGTGATTGGGTGATTGTACTTATTGAATTCTTGATTATTTAGGTAATAAAAATGATGTCTTTTTGATTGGAAACAATAAAAAAGGATCACAAATTAAATAAAGAAATAAACCAAAGTTCTAGAGATTTGCAAGATTAGGAGTTTGGTTTCACCTATGTAGGTAATGGGCTTTATCTTCTATTCCATTCCTAATCACTTGTTATTAGCATTCAATGGTTTTTAATGTTAATGTTCTTTTTCCTGAATTATAATCCTCAATAATCATTCAAGACCACAATCAATAAAAAACACCAAATCAGAATTAACTAATTTGCCGATTCAATAGCTAGTTGAAAATAAAAAATATCAGTTTGTATTTCGATCAGAAATTTTACAACTTTAAATTATTTGAACAAAAAATTGAATAATTTCATATTTTTATTTTATTTGAATAAAATATTTTTTAATTATTATTTAGATAATACCATTTAATTTTCAGCTTATGATTGGAGGGGAGAAAGAGGGTTGAGGAAAGAAGAGAGAGAGAAATCGGATATAAAGAACTTTCAGTTCTTATTTTTTTTAATGAAATAAAAAAAAAATTATTTTTTGTATTCAAAATATTTTAAGTACTTATTACAATCTTAAGTATTATTTATTTAATATTCAAACAAATAACGTGTTAAAGCCGATGGAAAAAGGCCAAAGTATAGTATTTGTTGTAACTTTAATTAAAATCTTCATCAACAAAAAATTAATTGAGATCTTAGCTGATTACTTAAGGTTTTGTTATCTCGTGACATTTTCGTCGAATAAAATCTCAGTTGTTAATAAAAACTGAAACAATTTAAATAATAAAAAAATGTAAATTTTGATGATAGAGAATTTCATTAAAGAATTCAATTCAAAGTCTCCCTAAAAACATCCATTCCCCACTCATAATAACATAAAAAACTATTTATATAATTTATTTAGTTTTAAGGCTATTTTAGGAAAAAAAAAAGGTAATATTTCTAGTCCAAATCAGATATTTATCCGGTTGATATGTTGTGTATTGTAGGATTGTTGTTATGGGTGGAAATGAATTAATCAAAGGCTAAATGCTTAAACTTTAGGTTAGGTTTATGGATAAAAATGATAATTTAAATTTAGCTCATTTATTTATGAGTCAAAGGTAAAGCTTGAATTTGAGTTGACTAAAAACAATATGAAACTTAGATTTTACTCATTTAACAAATTCATGACTAAATTATATGTTCTCATTTTTTTTTCCTTTGAATAAATTTTATTTATTAGTTTAGTTAAAAAAATTAGTTGATAATGTAGTCATGAATTTCTTTTAAAAAAATTAAATGTTAAAAAAAATATTAACACATCTTTAGCATAGTTAACACTCTCACTGTTTCAATTCCACATTCTTAACAAATTTTTGGTACTGTTGTTATCAAACACGTTGTTTATTTATTTTATTGGCTTTTATCCCTAATTAATTGAAATAAAACATTTTTAAATTTTTACATAATAGACATCAAATATTTATAATCTTAATATTTCTTTTTTATATCTTTTATTTGTGTTTCCTATTTTACAATTTGTTATAATTTTAACACGACATCAAATTTTTATAATCTCAATATTTTTGTATATATTATAATATTTCATTTTAATAGCTTAAAATTATTATAATAAAACATTATATAATTGATAAACACAAAATAGAATAACTAAGTATATCATTAATAAGTATATCATTAATTTATTGTAGTCATTCTAAGATGTATACTAGAATAAAAGTAGTAGTACATATGCTATAACTTAAAGTTTTTCAAAATATATTATAAAAAGTAAGAAGTTTTAATTTAAGATCTTGCATAATATCTTCCTCTTAAGGTAATTTAATACCGATTTTATTATCTTCTCACACTTAATAAAGGTGATTATTGTAAAAGAAGAAAGACAACACAAGAAAGTAAACCTAAAAGAGGATAAGTTAATTTATAAAAAGAACATGCATATACAAGCAAACAGATTTCATAATAAAGCCATACACTTTACATAGTCAATGTGAAATAAAACTTATAATTAAAGATTCTTATAAACTCAATTATCTAGATAAATACATTGATATTGGATTCACTAAAGACATGCACTTATGACAATCTCTATTGCTCTATAGAGCAATTGCCAATAGGTTTTATCCTATCACACATAAGGTTAATCCCCTTCTTGTCTTAGGTCAAGGAAAAACTCTATGATCTCTTGCTACTCTAACCACATAACACATTCCCACTTTATGAGTTTGAATGTTTATTAGAATGTCAATATATCTAATTGTTTAAATTCATACATTAATACATACACTATCCAATAAATGGGAGTTCCTCATCATGAAATTCTTTCCTTCAAACCAATTCACACTTTACTTCATCTTTGTTAACCATTATCACATACAAAATCCATTATAGACATCATACATTTATCATACGTGTATATACTCATAAACAATTTCATTATCACATTCAAAACAATAAACAAATGTAGTATGATCACCACCTTAACAGCCACAAATCCCGCCTAGCAAAATTCTAACGAAATGCCCTTAGAAGAACTCATCTAGTGTCAGCCATCACCAGCTTCAACGCCTAACAAACCCCATGGGCGCCCAACGAGGACACCACTAGAGTTTTCTTGATTTAATTCGAATATTTGATGCCTAAGGACCCTAAGTGACGCCCAACGAACACCCATCAATGAGATATCTAACTTTGGTTTCGTTTAATGAGAACACTCATTGTCCAACAACCACCATATTAAAGAACTCACACTATCTAGGTGGCTTTTAATGTTATCAGTGTCGTTTGACGGTGTTAATTGAGTAATTAGGACCCCTTTTAAGATAATCTCACATAATAAACTTACTATTACTTAAAATTTTATAATCTTAACTTAAGTTCATCTAGATTACTCAATTAAAGAATTTTTTAAAGGCATTTCTAACCAAAAACAAAATAAAAAAATCACATTCTTTTAACATTGAACAAAATTTACCAATATAAATACTCTTACAAATTAGATAAACACATATCATTTCAAGTTACAATACAATAGCTACATAAAATCAACCAAACAATTTCACTTAAAAACAAGTATAACTAGCTTTTTCTCACATACGTAAGACAACTCACACACTTCTAAGAAACTCCAAAACATCTCTAATTTCACATTATATTCTATCTACACATAGAAACGTCACAAGAACGATAAAGATATATATCATTATAATCATTGATCAACAAATATTCATTAACTCAAAGAACATATATAAGTAGAAAAAACACCCCACGTAAAAGATTAAATACTTTATTTAGTTTAAAAATAAAACATAACTTTATATGATAGTTTTAAAAAATATTTAACTCTATAAAAACCAATAATAAATTATTTGTAACCACATATGCAAATATACCTTATTTCATATTCATATTTTTGTGTTTAATTAATTTTTAAAACCTCAAAACTATATTTTTTATTACATATAAAAAAAAGTAATGATAAACTATTCATCCACTAAAAATTTACTACTCCACAATTTCATTACACTTAAAATTTTTCCTTTATGCAACTATGTAATCTATATTCTTTTTCTAATTTTATTTTTGTTCGAATCATAAATTATAAATCAAATATGAAAAATAATAATATGTATAATTTTAATTAAATAAATATGTAAAAGTAAAATTGATATGAATATTAATTTTAACTCAGATAAACGCTGTTTTCCTGCTAGTTTAATTAAAAAATATAATGATTTGTTTTCTTCATACATACTTTAAGAAATAAAAAAATAAAATGATTTTTTTTCATAAATTAAATTAAAATTTAAAACCTGATTGATTTTAGACAAATTAGTTCCCATATAGACTGATTTCAATTTATAAATGAAAACATTTAATTTTTTTCTTGTTTTTTGAAAGAATATTTTTTCAAACATGCCCACACATTTGAATCTGATATGAACCATTGAATCTAGCGACAGTGTCTGTGTATCCTACACACAAAAACAACCATTTTCCAAAACCCCAAATTTGGTTTCATCAACTGAATGGCTCTCTTTGTTACACATATACCATACGTACTTTGTTCTGTCAATACCCACACAACACAATGCTACTTCTCTCTTCCATTTATAATCACAATTCATCAATGGCAGCTTCTTTCCATTCCCTCACATTCTTCTCCAAAACTCTTCACAAATCACGTTCATCTTCAGGTACATTTATCTATCTCCACTAACTTCATTTTATTTGAAAGGATTTTTCATTACCGTTCCATTCAGTGTAGCTAGAGGTTTAGGCCCATAACAAATAGTAGGTTTGTACCATCATGCATTCATGCCTTTGATAAAATTCACAATTTTGAATGTTTTCGGACTTTTGAAGTAGTATTCTGCTTACATGGTCTGATGTTGTTCGTGGCTAACATGATAATGTTGTATTTTCAGTCCCATCTATGATTTTTCATCACAGTAGCACACACTCTTCATTCAGTGGACAATCTGTAAAGCTGCTACGTTTGAGGTTATCCAAGCTAAAGCAAAATCCTCCGAAACACTTGCCTGCCATGATGATGGCCAAACCAACCATACAGTTCATTAGGGGAACTGATGAACAGACAATACCAGACGTGAAGCTTACTACATCACGTGATGGAACAAATGGTATGGCCATCTTCAACTTCGATCAACCCTCAGTTTTTGATTCATCTCGTGAAGTTGCCGATATCACTGGTTTATACATGATTGATGAGGAAGGGGTTCTTCAGTCTGTGGATGTGAGTGCTAAGTTTGTCAATGGAAAGCCTTCAGGAATTGAAGCCAAGTATGTGATGCGGACTCCAAAGGATTGGGACAGATTCATGAGATTTATGGAAAGATATTCTGATGCAAATGGTTTGCAGTTCATTAAAAAATAAGTTAATATGGAATACCTTCTGTCTTCTACCCCTTGTCATGTTAATTTTTTAAGTTAATTCTGATTCAGAAAACATGTAAAGATGAGAGTTTTGACTAAATCTTGGCACAACCAATTTATTTAGCATTTATAAATGGGCTTACTCTTAAAGATTCCTATCGAGTTTTTTCTACTAAAACTCGTAACACCAACTTCAGTATAAATTCTGAAATCATAAATAAACCTATTGAACCAATAATCATAATGATTACTCCACAAGAGAAACTTAATAATCTGCTACTGTTCTCCATGCTACTTTGACTTCCAAGTCACTGCCACAGGGCTTCTGACCCTGTTGGAACCATTTTGTGAGTGTACCCATGTCAAATTCCCTTCTGCATAGGTCACCAAACCATCACCTTTTTAACCCTTTTTCTCGATATAAACCATACCCTGTAAGCCAACCTTTGATTCACTTGCTTAAATACAAGCCGCTTGGGTTTTACTATCACTTTTACTCCCTCAGGTGCCTTAACCTCCACTGAGTAGATGGAGTTTGCATTTCCCACATTTGTTAGTCTCCTGATGAACATCTTTCTCCTCTCCCCAGCCTTAAATATCACTGAGAAGGAGGGATAGTTAAGGCTGAAGCCTCTATTCATCTTCAAGACTCCATTGCAACTCACATTTCTGTGTGTGATGCTGAATATTTCTGACTTTGTGTATCCAAGGCTGCAAAGGTGGATGATATAATCATCTGGCCTAATGTCATACACAAGTCCAGGGTTCAATGCTTTCTGTGGATTCACATGTCCAGCTCCCATGTCAAAAACTCCTGCTGGTTGGTTTTCATCAAGAATAGGCCTTCCGGTGTGGTCGGTTACCTCGGCTGTTGTCATGATTGCAGATTTGATGGCTGCAGGGCTCCAACTCGGGTGAGCCGAGCGAATGAGAGCAGCAATTCCACTAACATGAGGGCATGCCATTGAGGTGCCAGACATGACAGAGAAGTTAACTCTTCTAGAATCTTCTGGAAGGCCTGTAGGACCAAGATTCTGAGGCCATGCAGCAATGATGTTCACTCCTGGAGCTATAACGTCTGGTTTGAGGATTGAAGGGTTTGTATAACTTGGTCCTCTAGCTGAAAATCTTGCCACTGCTGGAGCTCTAGACTTCCCTATCACAGTTCCTCCAAATTCAATCCTTGCAAGAGGCCTTCTTGTGGAGTTTATGTAATCTTTCAAGGTAAGTGCTTCATCAAATCCAATCAAAGTTGCAGGCAAGACATGAACATCAACCGAATCCTCTCCCAAGTTTATCTCCGTGTTGGCGAGAATCATAGCAAGGCCACCAGCCTCCTTGACCACTTGTCCCTTCTCTGCTCTTCCGTTCACGCCTCGATCGCAGACCACCATTTTGCCTTTAACTTTGTCCCTTGGAAGAGACCCTCTGAGGCAAAATTGACTCTCGGTGTCCCCTTCAGACAGATAAACCAGTTCAAGTTCTTTTCCGTTGCTCAATGGATGGTTCAGTGGGTACATGGACTCTCCATAGAGCATTTGTCCGTTTCCCATGCGAACTGTGGCTGGGAATTTCCTGTCTAGTGTGCTTGCACCGATGGTGGCAATCCAAGGAGCCTCGTTGGCAACAGACATTGCCGTAGGACCATTGTTTCCTGCCGCACATATCACCGAAATTCCATGCTCCATTGCTCTAAAGCTTCCAATGGCAATGTTATCATCATATAGAGGCGTAGAGAAGCCACCTAGAGACAAGGAGAGAATGTCCACCCCATCTCTGATTGCCACATCCATTGCAGCCATGATGTCTGAGTTATAGCAGCCATTGAACCAGCACACTTTGTACACCGCAATGTGGGCACCAGGAGCCATTCCTCTCGCCACGCCAGAGGCGTAACCAAACACACTCGCCAAAGGCACAGGCAGTCCTCCTGCTGTGGACGAAGTGTGTGTGCCATGTCCAGAGGAGTCTCTTGGAGAGAGATATTCCGGAATTCTAAAAGGTGACACTGAAGAATGGCCTTTGGTGAAGTACCTTGCACCAATAAGCTTCCTGTTACAATTGGAAGAGTTAAAGGCCTTCCCAGCTTGGCATATACCCTTCCATTTCTTGGGAACTGGGGGCATTCCTTGATCATTGAAGCTGGGACTCTCAGGCCAAACTCCAGTATCAAGCATCCCAATTATGGTTCCACGGCCGAAACCGGATTGGTACCAACCATTTTCTCGAGCAGGGTTCAGTCCCAAGAACTTGTAAGAGTAAGTGGTCTGCAGCGGGAGCATGCTGTCAGGCCTAATTGAGATAACATCGGGCAAGTTCTTGAGGTACTCAAGCTCAGACTCGGTTAACTGAGCTGCAAAACCGTCCATGGCGGAACGGTAAGAGTAGAGAAGGCGCGAAGAAGGGTCCTCATCGGAGGAAAGGGTTTGCTGGATGAATGAAAGGTGCCATTTGAGCTTGGAGGTGAAAGCAGAGCTGGTGATCCCATGAGGGTGTAGCTGAACTATGTAAGTTCCAAGCGTTTCTGCGTTGACGAGGGTGAGAGTGAAGAGGAAAAGGGTGAGGAAAAAGAGTTGAATTTTGGATTTGGATTCCATTGGGTGTTGTAGTACGAGGTTGTGTTGTTGTTGTTGGTTGGTTGGTGATGCATGATATCGTGGAGGGGTATTTGAAGGTGTTGAGAAGAATTCAAAACTGGACAAGGTAAGCGTTGTTGATAGAAAGCTCGTGAAATATGAGAGCTCTTCATCACGAGGATCCTTTGTTGAGAGAGAACTCCCAAACTGAATTTGACTGAGAATTCGGGAGCCGAAAGCTCGCAGTAAGTGTCACGAGATGTTTTACTTCCCTTTAATAGGAAAAACAAAAACTAAGTAGCCGTTTGTTTCAAATTCTCTCAATTCCATCTTACCAAAATATTACTCTTTATTCATTTACACTTTCTTTTTTTCCATATGAAGGAAGAAAGAAAACATCACATTCTCCTTTTCTTCCTCTATTTCTCATAAAAAAAAAGAAAAAAATTGAGTGTAGAAATAGTATTATTGCTTCTGTTTACTAACTAAATTATGAGTTAAAGGACCCAAAAGAATTAGAGAATGATAGAAATTGTATTCATTTATTAAACTTGTATGCTTGAGATTTGTTATTTGGCTCCTTCTCTTCTGTCTCTCGTGCTGGGTGTATTTCAGTGCATGCTCTTCTTTCTATGACGGTTTAACTTTAACCTCTCTTTTTTTAATTACTTTGCATTTGTTGCCTTGGATGATTACATAATTAACCCACTTGTTGTTGTTCTATCGTGTGTTGAAGAATTTAATTAAGTTTTATACGTGTTTATCAAGTATTTGGAAAATGTTGTGAAAATAATATATATGATATGCATAAATTGATTTTAGGTTTATTCTAATAAACTTGTCTTTGATTACTCGAAAAGAAAAGAAAATAAAATGAAGGAAATAAAGTTGTATACATTTCTTACCACTTTTATTTATACTATGTAGAAAGAAATCCACGGAAAAAAGAAAAGAAAAAGGTTGTTAAAATATGTTGTCTTCATTCATCCTTATGTTATGTTTAGGTGAAAGATAAAATAAGTGGGTAGGTCCACCGCTTCACCTCTTTCATCCCAATGGTGAGAAAAAAAAGAGGGAAAGAGTTATTATTTAATATTATTGCTATATTCAGTTTACTTTTTTTTTTCTCTAACAATTTAAAAATTATTTTATTTATACGTATTTATTATTCTTTTCCAACAAATGTGGAATAGAAAGAAAAAAAAAGAGGGTCTAGGATAAATAGTTTCACTCATGAAAGATGTAAAATTTAAGTGAAAAGACTTGTATTTTCAAGTTTCTTTATAGCCATTGTCCATTTATTTATCTGTGTTATCTAAGTTTTAAGGGAATTTGCATTGTTTTTGGTAGTCTTGTTTATTTTCCTTCAATTTTTTAATATATCCAAACAAGTGACTTGAAATTATTTCATTATTAAAGTTCACCAATTCATATAATTCATATAGCATAATTATCCACTTGAATTATTTTCTTATTTCGCTATTTATTCTCTTTCATATTTCAACTCTTATTCAACATAGACATAACTTATAAAAATAATTTACAATCTTTATAAAACAATTTAATCCTATTTTCTTTTCAATTATAAAACAACTTATTTATGACTACTTGTATAGTATTCGATAAAAACTCATTTTTATTTTACTCAATCGAACTCTACTAGTGGTCCATCATATAAAAAGTTTATAAAATATTTGAAAAATGAGATATAATAACTTCTGAATTAATGTACATTCAAAATTTCAGGAAGAAATTATTGCGCTGCCACTTCCCTAATTAGTATCTCTGTCTCCTAACAGCACGTAAATGGTATGATAAATTCTGAAGTTTCACTATAAATAACATTGTTTTGTCTGAGTGCCCAGTTTGTTCAAAGATAGACATTCATTTTGTTGTGTTAACTCTAGTTGAATATCTCAAGGGACAATAAAAAGAAGTTTGGAATCAAGATTGTATCCAAAAATTAATTTTGAATATAGATTTATCAAAATATTAATTAAGTGTTATTGATAAATGTCATATGACTCATTTCCTAGCAGTCCACATTACACTAAGAAGATTGTATCATTTTCAACAACTATGCTCTACATTTTTATATGAACATTTGATGTTTGTGATGAAAAGAAATGATGGATGACTGCAAATCTTGAAATTGATGAAGATGCATATGCACCCATGAATGCTTCCTGCACTACATTTTAGAAAACTATGTCTATGCAGTTATTGATTATCCACTACGATCAGCCAAATAATATATAACAATGATCGTCACCCCTTTGTTGATATTTTCTCCACTGTGTAAATGTGGACTAATTATTTAGATGAACCAAGGCTATTTCGGATTCAACACAATGACTCAATTATTGTTAGTGTTTGTTCCGGATTGGACATCCAGGAACACAAACATGTTTGATAATCCAGAATATACTTTTGGATCTAGAGACAAAATTTAGATTGAGAGTTCTGAAATACATGTTTAGATTTTGAATTGAGTTATTTGAAATGTGTCACTTGATTTGAAAATGTATTTAGATTATCCATCAATACTTATGAATATTTGAAAAATATATATAATTAAATAAAATTAAAAAATATAAAATAAAATATAAATTTAATTTAATATAAATTTAATTTAATATAAATTTAATTTTAGTTAAATTAAATTTAATAAAATATATATTTTATTTTATTTTTATTTAAGTTTAATCTAATAAAATATAAATTAAATTTTAATTTTAAATTTTAATGTATATTATATTACCCTAACTTATTTGTAAACATATATTAAATAATCTATTATTTACTAATATTTATTATTTGTAAGTATCAACGATAAATTTTATTCATAAACATTTTGCAATGACATTGCTAAAGTGAACAAAGACTAAATAAAAAGTCTTTGAACAAAGGTGAAGAAAAAATTAGGTAGAAGTGGTTGAACAATGGTGAAGCAAAAGTTATTTTTTTTTGGATTTATAGAGAATAATGTTTAATTATATAAAAAGTTAACCCTACGTATTCTCTATCAAAACCTTTAAAATAATGAATTAATATATTATATAATGATATACTTTTTCTATATAATTAGACTCAGATTTAATTAATGTTATTTTTTTCAATAAACTTTATTATTCAGCTTTCAAAAATTAAGTTTAGCCTTATTTATGCTTGGAAATATGTAATCCACTTGGGTGATATGTGTATATGTATGTCTTAAACCCAAGGAAAGTATTATCTATCTTTTTCACAAGCTCTATCAATCAACATTTTATAGAGGTAACTTATTATTTATTGTTTAATTTTTTTTTATATCAAATATATAACATTTATAAACATTTTTGTCCTATTAATAAAGTAAATGGACAATAATGATTATTAAAATTAGAATTCACTTAATATCACAGCTACTTACGACCTTTTGTAAAATTTAATGTTAATTATTCTTAACCAGTGTCCCCAATGTATATTTTATATTTTCTTTGTTATTTATCTATAATTTTTTATCTATATTGCTAGCCATGCTTTTTCGGAATCCCTCGTATATATTTCTGTAAAAGATTTGTGGACTGTATATATTTGGTTATCCGATTCATAACACTGCCTGATATCTATGGTTGAGGAATAGGTGAATAGAAGCCTCATGATGCAGAGACTAGTTGTGGTTTACGAAACGGGAAAACAATACTCATATGAAGGCTTCAAAAACCATCGATAAGCGTAAATAATAAAAGACTAAACAGATAGATGGATGATATTAATGCAGAAGTGACCTCGTGCATTACATCAGATGTCGTGTTGCCAAATGCCAAGAGTGTGTGTGGTACATGCCATGTCATGCCATGCCAGAGCTCACAACTGAAAAACAGAGTCATGCATGTTTCTTTCATTCAACTCCTTTGGGTGTATACCTGCATGTGTATCCAGCTGATTCACTTCACATACCAGACATACATCCTGGGTCTTGTGGAGACACTGACAAAACAAAAAGCCAGAAACTAGTAAAGCAACAAAAAGTTATTCTCCTTGTTTTCAGTGTCAGGTTCCCTGAACAAATCAAAATTTCCATATTTACTACCTACAAGAATCCCCTTTGTAGCAGTGTTTCAGTAAGAAAGACTGAATTGTTATCCACTCATTATTTTCAAGTCCTCTTCCTCCTGCTATGGTAGTCTCACTTTTCTTGGTGTAGAAAATTTTAACACAGTAAGAACTTTTATTGTTTTCTATAATTTTCAAATTATTTGTGATCTTTGACAGAATATAAAAGAATAAATAAATGGAATTCATATTTCATTTATCAAATATTAAAGAGCCAAATCAAACATTTGACATCAAATACACGATTATATTATTGATCAGACAAACGAAATAAATTATTGATCGTGATTTTATAGGCAATAAAGTTTTTTTGCATAGCCTTTTATAATCACTTTCCCCGCAACTTCTCTTCTATCTTGCTTCATTGCACAGTCATACTGAACAGAGAGAAGGACATTCAGACATATACAAGCTAGCAGAGTTTTCTAAAATTAAAAAGACGCCAAATGCTATGGAATGCCATGCAAGTAAATTCACCACGGTATAAATCCCAAGTCCTAGATAATTTCAGTGAGAAATCTATGCCAATTTCCTTTTTTTTGTACATTCACAATTAAGGAAATCAGAATACTCTCATCTGTCAACTAAATTAAAGAGTAGATTTCATTGTGCGCCCAATTTTTGTTTCTAATTCTGAATAAAACAACAATAAGGGATCAGAAACGGGAGTTTTTCAAATCAGAATCAAAAAATAACCGTAGTTTTCATTAGATGCATGCTTTATCGGGCCATGTAATTAACCAATCAAACAGATGAAGGCCTGAAACAGTATATTAATACCACCCAACATGTTTGCATCATTTGGCTAAAAAAAATAGATAAACAACTGGTAAAATATAGCAACCGAAAACATTTTTTTTCACGGTTATCAAAATAGAGTAATCTATTAACCACAATCCAAATAAGGCCACTAACAATGTAGGCAACTCTGATAATGCAGCTGCCAAATGATATTATCATTCATTGAACACTTCCGCTCATTGACATAATTTTGTTTATATTTCCTATATGAATCAAGGGGAGAAAATATAAAGTAACAAAGAAATTATTAATTTAGGAAAATACATCTAGAAATACATATGACAGATATCAGGGAAAAAAAAATCTATATAACAAAACTGTAGAAAGCAGCGATATCTCTCCATGCTAGTGGTTTTCAACGAGAAAGCCTGCTCAGTAAACTCAGGTACATGCTCTGGAGTAAGATCGTAGCAACAACCCAGCAATTATTTTATAGCTTTAATTCTTCCCTAATTCAGGGAAACCATTTGAGTCAGTAACAAAACACATCTAAGAACCTACAGATGCAATTTTTACCTCCCCTGCCTGAATCAAGAAGTATCCCTTTGCTCATTTTTCCAAGAATTCTTTGCAGCCTCAGAAGACAAATCACTGGAATCCGCATTTCCATCCTTGGGTTTAGAAAAGAAGGGATCCCATTCATGAGGTCCAACCTCGCGCTGTCCCGCATCCAACAACGCATACTTCCAACTATTCTCCTCAATGAAATTATCATCGGTGCGACCTTCCATGATGTCCTTCCTCAAATTGGTAACCTTGTCAATCACAGCCTGCACCGAAACATCAAACGCATCCTTAAGAGTCTCAAGTTTGGATCGAGGATCCGCGTACACCAATCTAGGGATCAAACTAATGACCTCCTCTCTCATGATCCTGACTTCCTCCTCGGGAATCTGTCTAAGCCTCTCTTCTATACTGACATTCCTCTTCCGAATATCGTCCTCCGGAATGAACACCGAGTACTTAGTATAATTCTTGGGAAGGTGCCAAGTGTATTGAGTGTAAGCCGAACCCGGATGAAAAAACACAGGTATACACCCAGCTAGCATTGAATCAAAAGCAGATCGTCGGGTATAGGAATCCCCTTGAGGCTGAAGGCAGAAAAGTGACCCTTGAAACATCTGCATTATGCTGCTCGGGGAATGACACTTACTCTCACCAAAATCACACTCCAACAACTTACCCACCTTGGATCTCTTACACTGATCAATAATCTGCCCCCGAATCGATTTCGGGTTATCCGGACGCGGAGCCCCGGCGAAAGAAAACAACCACTTCCTCTCCAACCTCCGCATCCTCTCCTGCCAGATGAAGACATCATCATCCTTAGCAGGGTGAAAATAGGTGGGATAAGGAATCCCAAAATCATTCGCATTCCAGGGACTCGACTCCACCACAAGCATGGACATGTTCCGCGCCGCAGGTAGAAACAAAAGCTTGTTCCCCCAATCCGATTCGTCCTCACTGAGTCTTCTAAAATCCCACGTGATCCTCCCCGCCACGAGAAAATGGTCCCTCCCGTTCATGATCTTCCACTCGGGCCTCCTCACAAGCCAATCAACGAGATCAAGCGACGCAGAGTCTCTGACGGATATGTTATAGCCCCAGAGGTAGCGGGCGATGTCGAAGCCGGCGTAGAAGGGGACGAAAAATGCAGCGGCAAGGGAAGGGTCCTGGGTGAGGCAGTCGTACTGTTTCATCCGGTTGCTGAAGATGACGTCAACGACGAACTGATTGGTAGCGTACCAGCCGGTGTCGGAGAAGACGCCCTTAACGTTTTCCAAGGGGGGGCCGAGGCCGGCGTTGGTGGTGAACTTGCACATGTTGGTCCAAAGGGAAAGCGTTCTGCACTTCTTCAACATGTCCTCGTTGAAGCGGGAGGGGAGGTCGTGGACGTAGATGTAGCGGCCTCCACACCTGTCGGACTTGTTGAGGGCGGTCTGGAGGGCACGTGCGAAGGGAAAGGAGGGTGGCGGAGGGGCTTCGATTAGGGTTTGGGAGCCAAGGCTTTTGCGAGGTTGCTGAAAGGTGACGGTGATAGGGGTTAGTTTGGGGGATTGGTTTCCGAGAACGGCGAAGTGGAAGTAGAGGAGGAGGAACCAGAAGAATGCGGAGAGTGTTGCCAGGAAGCAGATGCGGGAATTAGGGTTCCTGGCGGAGGGTTTCTCCATCTCGTCAGGGAGAATGGCCGCCACGGGGCGCCGTCTCATTGGACTCCGAATCCGATTCCGATGGAACTCCGGCAGCTCATCGAAACCCTACGGAGGATAAGGAATGTGAATGTGGATGAAATCAGAGGATTGAGGAATGCATATTGGAAGATATCTGTGGCGGATTGAGATGAAAAGGAAAAAAAAAAGTTCAGAGTTTGAAGAAATGGAGAGTTTGGAGATCAACAACGTGCGCTGGTAGCAACTGTCGCGTGTCGGTGCCTTCGTATGTTCCTCTAACACACACCTCCCGTCACGTGTCGGTTTCCCCAAAACTATTTACTATCTTTACTAATTTTATTATTGGTTTAATAGCCAATTTAGTCCTCACTTTGGTTGAAAAATCTCAATTTAGTCCCTCGTTATAAAAGTGTTTTGAATTAGTCCTAACTTTTAAAATAGTGGGTCGTCCTTTCTGTTAAATATAAGTTAATAAAATTAATGGATGATGATGTGACACAACTTAAAGCTAACGAGGGACCAATCTAACACATCAGCTTTAAGCTGTGTCACATCATCATCCATTAATTTCGTTAACTTATATTTAACGAAAGGGACCAATCTGACCCACTATTTTAAAAGTTAGGACTAATGTAAAACACTTTTATAACGAGGGACTAAATTGAGATTTTTCAACCAAAGTGGGGACTAAATTGGCTATTAAACCTTTATTATTTTATTATTACCTCTATAAATTTAATTAACAAGTGATGATTGATAGAAATGAAAAATAAATAGCTGGTTAATTACTTTTAAAATGAATTATTGGGTGGTAGTTGTAATTAATACTGGTTCAGTTAATAATAATTGTAATTATTGAAATATTAATGACTTTATATCACTAGTTGTGCTGGTGGGATTGAAGACATGATTCAACAGACTCTCTTGGACTCATTTTTAAATGGAAATTTTGATTCCAAAGTAAATTTTGATTCAACAGTGGAAGAATTTTTCACCGCGAAAACGTTAGAGCTGGGTTTATAAAAATAGTTAACACTTGATTACATTTGACTCGTAAAGGAATTGTAAAATGTTTCTCCGTCATCTTCAAAGAGAGGAAATCTAGGAGAAAGAATATAGAACAAGAAAAAAATAGTTCATTTTGTTTTATTCTACCGTTTGGAATGGTAACAGGACAGAATGGGATGCTGCAAAAATAATTTCATTTTGCATGTATGTAATATTTTTTCGATTACATGCGGCATAAAAGAGTTTAAGATGAATGTTTGTAAGTGATTATTAAGATATGTTTAAATAATTAATTTGATTTATTTTTAGATAGAGTATTTGTGAGAATTAGAACTTTAGGAATATATAAGTCAAACTTAGTTCAGGTAAGGAAAATTTGTTATTTTATGGTAGTGTTTGATCGAATGAGTGGATAGTAGAAATGTTGTCATCAGAGTTTGTGTTGTAAAAAATATAACATGTTGATTTGATTGGTGTAACTAAATTGTGATTGATTTTTTTTTCCTTAAGAAATATGATATTGAGAAGTTTATATGGTTGAGTTATTGGTTTGACCTAGATATATCATTTTGATCAATTGATTCTATTTGAAGATATTTTTCAACTAAATTATAACATTTTTTAAAATTGCACCTAATCGATTATCTAATATATGAATATAATTTTTTAAATTATGTAAATTTATTAATGAGCTAACCAATTGTTGGACAAAAATGAAACATTTAATTTCAAAAACTTATAGATGATTTACCTACAGAGCAAGTGTAAAATAAAATATTGAATGTGTGTGAAGCTTGGAGTTTTTTCAAACGTCTTTTTTGTATAAAATAAAAGTTTAGGCTTTTTTTTGTCAAAATTGACTCTTAGAATGTTATTTGATATGTATATGTGATTGATATGAATGTAGTTAATTTTTAAAGGTAAATACTATATTAAGCGACTTTTAAGAGATGTATTGAATGAGAATTTTAAGAATAAGATTATTCTCATTCTATTAAAATTGAATGCATCATCATTTTAATCTATGCAGGTAAAACTCTTGCATTAGGTCTTTTCTCAAGAAATACTACTAACCTTTTTAGTACTAATATATCTTTATTAAATTAATTATAAAATTATGTTTTAATTAAATTATTATGAGTGACAATTAATTTTTACAATAAATTGTTTTATTTCTTTATAACTAAATACGATTTACTTTTACTTATTTTCAGTTATTTTACGTATTTTTCATTTTTTTCCCTCTCCTATTTCTTCTTTAAACAGGAAAATAACTTTTGCACTTATAATTTTACTTATACAACATTTATACAATAATAAAAAAAAACAACCATACAATACTGTAACACAGAAATAAAATATCATCTCCATTATCGTAGATATGAAGAAGAAAATAATATTTCGTACAGATTAAAGAAACAAATTAATTACACTTTAATCATTTAATATTCTCAGACTGATTCAAAAAACGTGATACTTTAACAGAATAAAAAGGTGTAAGCTCCGTTCTGATATATAAATAACAAAATTAAAGTAAATTAACTCCGTCAAACTGTCCTATAGGGTCGCAAATCGAGAGAAGACGCTGAAAAGAGAAAAAGTCGTCACAATCACTTTCCCATAAATTATTAGGTTAAGCTCGCTCACTCACTCCACTAATCACTCCCGACAAATCTACACATTATTACAGATAAACACATCAAAAGTGACACGTGTCAACTAATAATGCCTTTAATTGTGGCCATAACTATAATTTTATTTCGTAAAAGAGAGGAAACAAAAATTCATACTGAAAAATAAATAAAAAAGTTTAACCATTTTCCAGGTCCTTGCTAAGAAGTCTCAATTAGTTCTCAATTATTTTTTTCAATTGGATCTTTATTTTCGAAAAATTAAAGCAATTAAGTATTTACTATTAGTTTCGTACTAACATCGTTAAAAAAGGTATCACAGTTCCAAGTTTTTTTGAATTATTTTTATTTTTATTTTTAATTTCTTTTAAAAATAAAATAAAAAAATGTCTCGTATCAAACTGATATTGTGGCATGTGACAATGAAAACATGACACTGACAGTGTCACGTGTCATCATATCATTGCATTTTTCGTGGAGAAAGTTTCTATTGAAGATCAAGAAGAAACTACCTTTTAATTATTGTTTTCACAAAAAAATTCTCCAATTTTTTATTTAAAAAAAAGTGAATTTTCACATCAATAATGTGTTCAATGAGCTAAATCATTTCGAAAATTTACACCACTATGTTATATCATTGTTTTCTTTTAACTCGTATAGGTATATTTAATGAACATAATTAACATTTATATAATTAATTAAATAAAAATATAAACAAACTTAATATTGTTAAAAATATATAATAAAAATATCAATCTTGTTAAAAATATAACAAAATTGTTTAATTTTTAAAATTAGGACTAAATTGAGACAAAATAAAAATAAAGAGACCAAATTGAAACAAAATAAAAATACAATAACCAAGACTAATACAATGACATATGGCCTGACAGTAACACGTGGCACAATATCAGTTTGACACGTGACATTTTTATTTTATTTTTTTTAAAATAAAAATAATTTTAAAAATCAGGAACTGACACCTGATACCTCCTTTAACAGTGTTAGTATAGAACTGACGGACCTAATTGTTTTAATTTTTTGAAAATAAGAACTCAATTGAGAGAAAAAATAACTGAGAACCTAATTGAGACTTCTCAGCAAAATTAAGAACATCGAGAATGATAAAAAAAAAATTATTAGTATTTGATTTAGTCCAAGTGATTGAATTTTAATTTTCTTATTTCTTATTTTGGGTATTAGTATTTGATTTAGTCCAAGTGATTGAATTTTAATTTTCTTATTTCTTATTTTGGGGTTCGAGAAAGAAACTTGAAAACCACATTTATTTATGAACACATGTTTATGTCTTCTCGTGTTTACAATAGTAGTGGTTGTGAATACGTGCATTCATCAACCACGAATCTTCATCTTCCAGTGGGCTACCCTAACCAAACATTTAATGTTTAATTTATAAATAGGAATACATGGATTATTTTTAATAAAAAATATTCATCATACACCATTTTTTTATGCAAGGAAAAATATATGTATAATAATAATAATAATTTTTCTTACTCCAGAATATCAGTTATTTTTTTTAGATGGAAAACTTATATCATTATCACATTTAATAGTCTTACCTGATTTAAAAATTGAAGCTTAAAACTGTTTAATTCTTTTTTAAATGCTTATAAAACCGTAATAAAATTCTAATATCTAATGTGAACAATAGCTTAAAATATATGGTAATTTATATTACTAAAAAAATAATAATAATAATATTAATTATTCTAGTTGTGATGGTCCATTGCAGGCCTTATAAACAATTCTAGAACGGCAAAGAGAGTTCTTTAGGTTGAAAGCGGCATCCAGAATTTGTTAATTATGATGTCCAACATTCTTAAAAGTTGACCTTGACATACATGAAAGGAACAAAACAACCATAAGAAGAAGTCAAACATGAACACATGATTAGCTATGCCATATAATGCCCCAAAATAATCCAACAACTCAAGATGAATTTATAGCATACCTAGTTAGTTAGAACACAATAATGACGAATCTAGTTGAGAATATAAGCACCAAAAGAAACATAAGAACTAACAAGTTTGTTATGCAAAGGCAAAATCCAAATCTGTTGTGCCAGAAAAAATTCTCGCTGGATGTGGGAATTCCTCTGTCAACCTTCAAGTTTTCAAAGTATAAACTAACTCCTGGATCTCTCATCCTTACCTGGCTACCGTGCAACACCGAATTTGAGACACCTTGAACATTGTTGTTCACGTAAATGTTGATGCAACAGCAATCCTTTGGGTCAACCTTTGTGCTTCTATGGTGAATGTGCATCGTGGCACCCACGTTTTTGCCATCCAAGTTGATGTATTCAAAGGAGTCGTTCTTGAACTTTGACTCCATGAGAGAGTCATCAGTTGTTCAAGAGTGTGAGAATGAGACACTTCTTGCTGCTATGGGGAATATCGTTGTTTCTGCTGTCGGATGCCTTTGATTTCAGTTTTGACAAAGTTTAAGATTGGATCCAAAGGTTTCCTATTGCTGAAGGAACCCAATGTTCGACATCCTTGAATTACTTGAAGCACACTCTAAGTGGAAAATAAGAAAAAGAATCTTATACATTCCAGAAATTTTATTTTGAAAATGTTATTTCGGAAATTCCAGAACTTCTATTCTGGAGTTAATAATTTCGAAGTCAGTTTTACAAAGATGAAATAATCATTTTAAAATGTTAATAGGGTGCAAGAAGAAATTGATGGAGTGCAAAGAAGCAATTTATTAAGTCAATAAGGGCCGAATGACAGGCTAGAGAGAGACCCGTGTATAAATTACTACTAGTATTAAATCTCGAATGATTAGCTTTTTAATCATGCAGAGTGATAATTAAAAAAATTTATGGAAGTTATTTCTTAATACAAAAAAAAAATATATTAGTTTATGGCTAATTGGGTCACGATTGAATCATAGGGAAATTGGTCCAAATCTAGAACATAGGAGACCTAAACATGGCTATTGCTTCCTCCATTTCACTGTTCCTAAGTGCATCCCCACAATTACAGGAAAAGTTCAGCCGTAAAGGAAGAAAATAAAAAATATGAAAAAAAAAATCCGAAAAGAAGTTTTTTCCAAAACATATCTAATGTAAAAATACCCTGAAAAATCTCATTCTAAAAAACTGATTCTAGAATACGTTCCGAAAATTCTGTTTTGAAAAATATTATTCTAAAAATTAAAATTTTGTTTCAAAAAGTTTTTGTTTGAAACATGTAACCCGAAAAGTTACTTTCATGGAAGATAAAATGGGCATGTTGAAAATTTGAGGGCGTGCACGAAAAAGTATATGAAACTACTGTATTAGTAACAAAAATTAAGAAAACCAAGAAAATTAAGAAACATTTTAGAAAAGATAACTACTATAACATTTAGGGAGGAGATGGATACGAGCTTAATTCTAAACTTGACTAAGAGAAAATTGTGGAATACAGAAAACTAGATTAAACTCTACAGTTCTCTCTAACAGTGCAAGATCCTAGTGCCTCATTCTACAAACTACTTCGTTGCTTTCCTGTAAGCACAGATACTCTTATTGTTTGTTACAAAGCATGCTAACCATGCCTGAATTTCTCAATTCTAAGGGGAAGAATCAAACAAATTTCTGCCAGTGGGGTGCTTGATTGATGAGGCACAAACCTCTCCTTTTATTTGTTTGTTTCCATCTCGTGGCTATGCATGCCCGGAATGCAACAGTGGCATGTAAGGTGGCATCACTTCCTGCTTCAACTTCTGAACTAAAGACACCGACATTCCATTTGATCTAAAATTCTGGTATACCACTCGAACGTGATGAATACTCAGTCACCAACTTCAGAAACATGGAAGACTTGTCCTCTAATAGTTTTGTAGGCGTGTCAAACTCTGCAACTCGACCTGCAAAAGTATCCAAAGGTTAACTTCAGAAGCACATACTAAAAATCCATAATGCAGTTTTTATATAAATAGAGAAGAAGAAAAAGGATACAGGTCATGCAGAAGAACAAGACATTATGCTTTTATACGCACCATCACTTAGCACAAGAACTTGATCACTGTCGATGACAGTAGGTATACGATGTGCAATGGTGCAGACAGTGCAGGCCTTGAATTCACTTCGGATGATCTTCTGAATAAGATTATCTGTGGCGGTATCAACTGATGCCGTTGCTTCATCCAGTACTAGTATTCTTGACTGCTGCAGCAGTGCTCGGCCCAGAGCAACAAGTTGTCGCTGTCCTACACTCCAATTATCTCCATTTTCTAGAACTGCAGATTTCAAAGTATTTGTTATGTTTGCTACTTGTGACTAAACACTATTTTTTCTTTTTAAGGGGTGAGGAAGGAAGGATACTGTAGCTTTTCATTTGTCTTTTGGCCACCTACCTGGTGTATCAAGCTGTTGTCCTTTGTCACGGATGACCTCTCCAAGCTGAGACTTGTCAAGTGCCTGAAAAAAATTAAAACCCAATGGTCACTGTTAAGTATCGTCGTATAGAAACACAAGAAACAAGGGGAAAAAATACTATTTTCTATATTCAGTAATTCTGAATTCATACAATTCAGAATACAGAACCAAAATCAGAAAGAATGTAAGTCTATCTGCCCTCCGAAAGTTCCCAGGTCCCCTCACACCCTTTATTCCCTCTCTCCTCTAATGAAAAGATACCCCCATGATTTCACACCTTCCATATCAGTCATTCTGTTATTTCAGAATCAAGGACGTGTGCATGTGGCCCCCAAGTGATGGGTTTCCACTTCTTCCTCTCATAAACCTGGTGATTTTTTTTACTCTGCCCTTGCACTCCTCCCCCTTCATTTGTATCAATACCTACCCCTCGAAAATTCACCTTGTCCTCAAGGTGAAGTTCAGGAAACGATTCCATCATCTTGTGCAGAGGTTCCCACGAATTTTCACAAGCTGGAAGACTCTTCCACTTCACTAACACTTCCATAGTCTGTTCTGTTTCTCCTCTGACTGCTAAGACTTCTTCTGGTTGGACTTCGAGCTCCAAGTCTTCAGTCACAAAAGGGGATAGTTGCTGGACAACAATGTCATCAGCCAACCTTGGTTTCAATAATGCCACATGAAAGATAGGGTGAACTCCGTTCCAATTCTTTTCATTCATCTCCTGCAACATTACAGCCACCTCTTCCATAGGGGTTGCTGTTACATCACCTCGAACTACTGGAGGAGGGTCCTTCCGTATAAAACCTTGAATGGTGTCAGTTTAGTGGACTCATGATAGGTTGTATTGGTACCAAAATTCAGTCCAACTGAGCCATTTAAGCCACTGTTTGGGTCTCACTCCTGCCATGCACCTCAGACACGTTTCAAGACAGCGATTCACCACTTCAGTTTGCCCGTCTGTTTGTTGATGATAGACAGAACTGAACTTTAATTTGGTTCCTGCTAGCTTGAATAACTCAATCCAGAAAGACCTCATGAAGACCTTGTCCCTCTCTAACACAATCGACTCAGGAAACCCCTGAAGCTTTACCACTTCCTTCAAGAACAGCTCAGCAACTTCCTTGGATGTGTAAGAGTGTGTCAGGGCAAGGAAGTGGGCATATTTACTGAAACAATCTACTATGACCAAGATAGTATCCTTGCCACCGGATTTTGGTAACCCTCCAATAAAATCCATGGAGATATCTGCCCAAATCTGTTTTGGAACGGGTAGGAGTTGCAGCAGCCCTGCAGGGCTGAGGGTTTGATACTTGTTTCTTTGACATACTTCACATTTCTTCACATACTCTTGAGATCCTTTTATAAGTTCTAAAGAAACCCAAATGCCCTCTTACAGCTGAATCATGAAATTCCCTCAGGATTGAATTGATTTTAAGGGACCCCTTTGGAATAACAAGCCGACCTTGATAGTACAACCTGCCCTGGTTTATGTTATACCCTGAATGCTCTCCATTCTTCACTGCTAGGTCTTGGATTATTTGCTTCAACCTTTCATCCTGCTCAATTTCTGCCTCAAGATCTTCCCACTCCAAGAATTTGACTGTGTGGATGGCTGCATATTGTATTCTTCTAAGGGCATATCTGCTCTATTTTCCTTTCCTGGTTTGTATTTAATGTCGAAGTCATACCCAAGCAACTTGGAGATCCACTTATTTTCTTCCTCACCCGTTAGACTTGGATCCCTTAAGAACTTCAAACTTCTCTGATCAGTATGGATTATGAAATGCCTTCCCAGTAGGTAATGCCTCCATTTCTATACAGCCATGACCACTGCCATCAATTTTTTTTCATAAACCGACTTGTTCAAGTTCCTGTCAGAGAGTATTAAAACTGCACCAAGGTCGTGACCTGAAGCATCGGTTTCTATCACAAAAACCATTGTAAAATCTGGCACAGCAAGCACAGGCACCTGTGTCATTGTTGTTTTCAGCTGCTCAAAAGCTTTTTTGAGCTGGTGCATCCCACTAAAAGCTGTCTTTCTTCAGCTGTTGAGTCAAGGGCCATCTTCCCATACCCCTCGAACTTTCTGTAATATCTTGTGAGGCAGAGGAAACCTCTCAATCCTCTCACATCTTTAGGAATTAGCCAATCTACCATAGCCTTTATCTCGTTAGGATCAGCAGCTACTCCTTGGCCCGACTCAATATAGGCTAAATACTCAATACTCCTCCTTCCAAAAGAGAATTTCTTTTTGTTCACCACCAGACTATGTTGCCTTAGAGCATCCAGCACCTGTCACACATGCTCATGATGACAATCTACACTCTTGCTAAAAATAAGGATGTCTTAGAAAAAGACTAAGGCAAACTTTCTCAAATAGGGGTGAAGTACCTGTTCATGAGAGCTTCGAATGTAGAGGGTGTATTAGTAAGCCCGAATGGCATTACTAAGAACTTATAGTGACCCTCATGCGTCCAGATAGCAGTTTTGGCTATATCTTCTTCCCACATTCATACTTGGTGATACCCCGATTTTAGATCCAGCTTAGTAAAGATCAGAGCTCCTCCCAATTCATCTACGATGGGTATGGGATACCTTTCTGGTAGGGGGTACCTGTCTGGTAGGGTGAGCTTGTTTAAGGTCTTATAGTCGACACAAAACCGCCATCCTCCATCTTTCTTCTTCACTAAAATAATTGGACTACTATAAGGGCTAGTGTTGGGTCGTATGATTCTTGCCACCAACATTTCTTGCACAAACTTTTCAATCTCAATCTTTTGATAATAAGGGTACCTATACGGCCTGATATTTGGAATAGTAGTGTTGCCCTTAAGATGGATGGCATGGTCACAATCCCTCTTTGGAGGCAATTCAGTAGGGTCTCTGAACAGATCTTCATAAGCTGCCAAAACATCTACCAAGGCTAGGTTGATGGGCCTCTGTCCCTTGTATGTATCATCATATTTGTTACGGTATAAGGTAGGGGGTAATAATAAGGTTTGGAAAGTATATGAGAAGGAGAAGGAAGGTAGGAGGGAAGTGAGGCCGAACGGTATTGACCATAAAGGTCGAATGGTGGAAGGCATGGAGTGGTATAGCCGAATGGTGGAAGGTGGTGAAGAGCTGGAGCCGAACGGTAGGAGGCAGGGGGCGCCGAACGGTAGGAGGCAAGGGGAAGCAAGTCGAACGGTGGAAGGCGGGGAGAGGTCAAGTCGAACGGTAGAAGGCATGGAAAGGTCAGGCCGAACGGTGGAAGGCGGTGAAGAGCTGGAGCCGAATGGTAGGGTGCAGGGGGAAGCAAAGTCGAACGATAGTTGGACCCGATCGGTTGAAGAGTGACTATCCTAACTGGGACAACAATTAGGATAGGCGGGGAATATTTAGAAATAATTATAGTAAATAAGAATATATCTTAGGGAAATATTTTATTTAGAACAATATTCATATTTTATTCTAGGAAAATATTTTATTCTAGGGAAATATTTTATTTAGGAAATAATTAGTATAAATAAAGGGGAAGTCTAGGGTTAAAGGTATGCTTTTGATTATTGAGTATGGTTGACAGGCGACTATGCATCCTGTGAGGGAGGTTATGCTCCCAAGTAATTGAAGGAGGATATTCTCTCAATTATTGTTTACTTTTTTTTATCCAAATATTACCATCAATAAAAGAGATTCATTCGTCCATTATCATTTGTTTATTGTTCTATTACGTGTTGTGAGAGTGTGAGAGGTGGTATTTGGCTAGTTTACTGGTACGTAACAATATTGGTTGGACAAGACAGCACATATCCTTCTCCCTCATTAGTAAGAGCCTTCACCATCGCCTTCCAGGATGCTTGAGATTTGTATACTCACCTTTATCTCGCCAAGTAAGAATTAAGTTTTTAAAATTTGCTTTGACATTCCCTAGACTAGCCAACCAATCCATTCCTAACACCAAATTTGTCCCTCCTAACTCCATATTAAAAAAAATTCTGCACAATAGGAATGCCTTCCACTGCAACTTCCAAGTGCTTGCATATGCCCAGATTCCTCACCTTGGCACCCGTTCCTACCTCCAACTCATAGACCTTTGTGTCATTCACTTTTAAGTTGAGCTGCTGAACTAATTCCTCGGAAATGAAATTAGCCAAAGCACCACAATCCACCAATATTAGCACCTCCTTGCCCATAATCATTCCCACCACCTTGAAGGTTCGATTGGATGTCAATCCTTCTTTGCTTTTCAAAGAAATCTGCAATACTTTGTTGGCTATAGGTTCTCCCTAATCCTCATCATCGTCACTAACTTCCAATTCTTCACCTTGGGATCCTTCAATTAATACAAATTGAAAGTGTTTCAAATTGCATATATGATCACGACCCTAGGTTTTGCCACACTTAAAACAAAACCCCTTTCAACTTCTTTCTCTCAATTCTGCTTGAGAAAGTTTTCCCCAGTAACAAATTTCTTCTCCCCATGATCCGCATCATGCAACTTACTATTCATTCCTTCCCTATTTCCTCCTCTCTCCCACCTAATGAACCCATGAATATGTCTTCCCATTGCCTTCTCCAGCGATGTCTTTTTGAAATTCACGAGTTCCGATTTGCGCAGAGCAATATTCTTCTGTTCAAGCAACAAGGGTCCTATCCATGAGCTCCTCAAGAGACCCCATCATATATAATTTCAATTATGCCTGAATCTTTTCCTTCAAGTCGTTGAGGAAGATTCCCTTCAGCATTATTCTCTCTTCTTTCTTCAGTTGCATTCAGACTGCTCCCTGTATTTCAACAGAGTTGGTCTGCTGCAGGCTCAACAACGGGCCATAAGGATTTTGTACCAACCCTGGTTGAAAGTGTTGAATCAACGCCACGTCCACCATTGATACCAACTTAAAGCCTTATCTTCCAATGCTATCACTACAGTGTCTAATTCCCGTACTATCCAGCCATAAGCATTATCTCCTCGAAATATTGGAATCTGAAGTTTTCGCCCTCCAAAATCGTGTGAGGATTCACGGCTACTAGTTTGTGTCGTGTGGCTAGCATCGTCTTCACTCTCAAGCTCACCATCAGTGGCATTGGACATGGCCTCCCTTTTGTGTGAACGATGCTTGTGAGGTTGCCCCCTTCATGACCTTTTGATTTTTCAACTCCACCTGTTGTTGCTCAAGTCCGTCTTTGCATTGCTCCATTGCTCGATGAGTTAGTACCATACACTCCCAGAAGCGAGTGATCTGATACGTATAGAAACACAAGAAACAAGGGGAAAAAAATACTATTATCTATATTCAGTAATTCTGAGTTCATACAATTTAGAATAAAGAACCGAAATCAGAGAGAATGTAAGTCTTTCTGCCCTCGGAAAGTTTGCAGGTTCTCCTCCTTTTTCCCCCACGTAATTCTCCCCTCACTCTCTTTATTCCCTCTCTCCTCTAACTAAAAGATACCACCATGATTTCAGACCTGCCACATCAGCCATTTTGATATTTAATAATCAAGGACGTGTGCATGTGGGCCCCCAAGTGATGGGTTCCCACTTCTTCTTCTCATAAACCTAGTGGATTTTCCTACTCTGCCCTTGCACTCCTGCTCCTTCATTCGTATCAGTCACATAACGCACAAAGTGCTATTCAAACTGCCATAATTTTAAAAAACTCAAGAATTATTAGTCTATTTTCTTATGCCATAACTTTTGCTTAGGAATAAAGGTATAAAGTGGTTTATTTGATTTGGAGTGTGATATTAATAAAGCTAAACAAAAGATCTTCCAAATTAGGCACTGAAATTACTTGTCAGTCAAGGACAAGTAATCAAGTACCCAAGTTTGATTAGTCCCAAGTTACTTTTGATACCACATTTAGCTCAAATAGAGGGTTACTTTTGGCATATGTTGTGAGTTTTCTTCCTTATCCACGGAAGGTACATATGTGGAGGAAGTTTGTTAGGTATGACATAGTGAACGATAGTGGAGGCTCTGCTTGTTTTGTTTTTGGTGGGGGAGTTTAAAGAAGTTTACTGCATAGATTACTTCTAAACCAAATATTGAAGAGTTTTTCTTTATATTATTACTTCATGTTCTCATTTTCCACTTTATCAATATCTATTTTCTGTTTGATCTCTTTGCTTGTATATCCTGAACTCCGTGTTAATCCTTAGTCCTGCCTTATTAAGAATATTTCCATTTCTCTTATAATAATTTGACTGTTACTATACATAGATATCCACAACTGAACACAAGTAAACTTTATAAGCAGCTTTCTGAACAGATAGTACAAGCTGTGCAAAAAAAGCGTGGAGTTATGAAATAAAACCAACCTCCCAAATCTCTTTATCTGAGTGCTCCTCAAGAGGATCAAGATTGCCTCTGATAGTCCCTTCAAATAAAGTTGGATCTTGTGGGATGATACTGAGATGGCTGCGAAGATCATGAAGGCCAATCTCTGAAATATTTATGTTGTCAATAAGGATACTTCCACTTGTTGGTTCAATCAATCGAAATAGTGCCTGAATTAAAGTAGATTTTCCACTGCCAGTTCGTCCAACTATTCCAATCTTCTTTCCACCAGGAAATGTGCATGTTACTCCATGAAGCACCAAAGGAAGGTTCTCCTTGTAACGGACCTTCAAAAGAGACAGTGTAAGGATAAGAGAAGTGGAGATCCAGTACTCGTGATGGGACAAAGCCAGTTGCAGCAAAAAAATCATAATAAAGATATCAATGTAACGTGGCTAACAACTAGGATTAGATACTGTACATAAAGAGACATCATACTACTCATCAAGAAATAAACCATAAATATTTGACTAGAAAAAAAAGAAAACAAAAAGAATAAATGTGAAGCTGAGCTTGGAACCTTCAAATCAATTATTTCGATTGTCCCATTTTCTGGCCATGAGGATGGAGGGCGAGAATCTTCAATTATAGTGGGTGCTTCACTAGGAATTTGGCTGTACTGATATATTCTTTCAATGGATATAATTTTATTTTCAAGTTTGCAAAAGCTGAGTATCCACCGTGATAAGCGTGCATTTAAATTTAGGCCATATGTCACAGCAAGTCCAGCCATGCCTATAGAGAAAAGGTAACAGCAATGAGAACAGAATAATATTCCATTATCGCAGTCAGCATCCTGTATAACCAGCACTTGTGAAAGTAAATCTATTTTCTAAGAGCACTTACTGGGGTCTATACTTCCTCGAGGAAAACTCACAAGCAATACCATGCAGAAAGAAAATACAAAGGTTGACAGTAACTCCATCCGCAGGCAGAGCCACTCAATTGCAGAAAGACTACAAAAGAATGGTCGTGCAAAACAATCAAGAAGATAGAGGTTCCGCTTCATGAACCTTTTTTCTTGTCCAAAACCTCTGATGGTGGATGCTCCAGCAATTGACTCACCAAAAAGATGTATAATTGGAGACTTCTGGATGCTAACAATACGAACCAGTTCCCTGGAGGATGCCATATAGTATTTCTGCAATGGAATTGGTTGTTGGCTAGACTAAATTAAAACATAGGGTTATATACAAACATTTAAATAATGCAATGAGATTGGAAGATTACAAGAACTTTTTGACCATGTACCCTCTCTTTTACTTGGAATAAAGTTCTTACTTTTCTCCAAAGAAAGCAGTTTTTTTTTCTTTTATGCAAATATTCTGGAAGAGCAGTTAGAAAGATTTTAAGCTGGACAAATTCTAATTACCTGCATCCACAAACAAGCAACAGCCATTGGGACAACTAACAGTAAAACTTGCCATGTAACTTCTGTCATTACCCCAACAATACCAATAAGTTGAATTGTTGTTGAAGCAAACCCGCCAAGTCTAAAAGGAATGTCAAGATCCACAACACTTTGATCAATCGATACCTGGTGGGATAAAGGTGACGCATTATAATTATCTACACCATACAGATAGAGATACGATAAAAAAATAATAGAAGATGAGGACAAAAGAGAACTTACCCTATTCAAGATCCTTCCAGCTGGTGTAGAGTCAAAGAAAGACATTGGTGCATGGAAAACACTTCTAAGCATTTTTAAAAATAGCTTCTGTGCAGCTGCAAGGCCAAATGTAGCCACCAGAACAGCCCTTACAAATATAAACCATGAGCTGCCAAAAGCAAGGGCCATGTATACAAGAAGAAGAACTGAGGGAGTTACTTTGGGCAGGTCTCCTTCTGTTTGAGGGTTAGCCCAAGCCATCCACCAATTGCTAGCAATCTGAAGGAACTGAAACAATGCTTGTGCAATGATTATGAGAGGAATTAACAAGCCTTTATATGCGGCTGCCATGTATGACAAGTAGACCTTCATGCTGACTCTGCCTCTAATCCTCTCTTCTTCTTGAACAAGCTGTTTCTTTCTCGATCGTTTTGCTTTCTTCTTCTCCTTAATTGCTTTTTGATCTGAAGTAGATGCTCCTTCTTGCACTTCCTTGGCCAAACTGTCTATATCATTTGCAGAACATATGGATTTCTTACTGGTCATAACAGATGCCTCTAGAGATAAATTTTCATCTGAATCTTCAGAGGAGTGAGTAGGGATATCCATAGCCTCAATGGCTTCATGGTGGGCTGAAACCAGAGTATTAAAATCTGTTCCTGCTTGTAAAAGTTCGTCATACTTTCCTGACTGTATGATGCAGCCTTCTTTAAGCACCTTCAAGAATAGAAAAAAAAAATTAGAAAAAAATCATCTTAACATCATCACATAAGTTCTTTTCGGTACTTAAAACCTTGTTAAGAGAAGAAAAAACAGAAACTTCATATAACATGAAACATTTGAGTAGGATTCTTCCTACAAAAAGCTTCCAAGCACTAAAAAATAGATTTAGAAAAAAATCATCTTAACATCATCACGTAAGTTCTTTTCGGTACTTAAAACCTTGTTAAGAGAAGAAAAAACAGAAACTTCATATAACATGAAACATTTGAATAGGATTCTTCCTATAAAAAAGCTTCCAAGCGCTAATTGTACTAGTTGCAATGGGGCACTACCATAATTATACTATAAGAGAAATTACACCAAAATGTGATGTGTGTAGAAAACACGAGTCAAGTGCACTTTGTTATGAAGGATTTTATTATAATATATATTAAGCTTTCACTTAATTGTAGTCATACTGAAACCATCCTTTCTTGAAATGTCAAAGTTTTTGCTATCGTAAAATTGATTTGGAACGTGAACGTAACAACTCATGGGATTGGTTACAGGATAGAGATAATAACATAAGTTGGACAGGCATGGAAACCAATCGGCTCACAGTAGAAAACTTGAATCGAGTACTTCAAATAACAAACAAACAAACAAACAAACAAGAGCACCCACAAAAGGGTTTCATTGATCTATCAGAAAGGGAAAAGGGGTCCAATATTTCAGAAAAGGAAAAGAAGGTCATCAAATTTTGAAGGACGCAGTAAAAGAAAGTCGTGTGAGTCAGATTGTTATTTGTTTTAAGTAAAATAACTTCGGTCACGGGATTTAATTGCATCAGTGGAGGATATTTAGTTATTCCTAGTGTCAATGGATTTTACCCTATACATGTTATTTTTTAGAAGAAATTTGTTAGCAAGTTATGACTTGCCTTTCGTTTAAAAACACCAAAACGTGTAACTTGCAAAATATTCCTTCCATAAAGAAGCGAATAGGTGTACAAACTGACTTCATGTAAATATTAAGAGAGAACTATAATGCAAACAGGACATCAAGAGGAAAACCTCACTTTGACATACCAGAGGGCATCTTAAAAACTGAATCCTGAATCGTGCATCATGCAGGGAATACACAATTCAAAATTTAAGTGTGAAATAAAGCATTATCATAAACTTGGCCTCTTATTGCATGATGCCCGAATGTGCTCGAAAAAATTGTACAACACAGCCATACCAGTATCAAATCAGCAGCCGGAAGAAATTCAACTTGATGCGTCACATAAATGACTGTTTTATCTGCTAGTGCTGTCAATATATAATCCTGCGGTACCATGTCAAAGGGTAAGCCATATCCACAATTTTAAACAGTACTATCAACTCCGTGCTAAGGAAAACTAACCCTGAACAAGTCAGATCCAGTGTGAGCGTCAACTGCACTGAAGGGATCATCAAGAAGATAAATATCAGCATCTTGGTAGAGTGCTCGTGCAAGCTGAACCCGCTGCTTCTGGCCACCACTCAGGTTTATACCTCTATCACCTATAATTGTCTGATCACCGTGTGAGAAAAGTTCTAGGTCCTTTTTCAGTGAACAAGCTTGAAGAACACTCTTGTACTTTGCTTTGTCCATTGGGCTTCCAAAGAGGATATTTTCTTCTATAGTTCCTGATTGTATCCATGCTGATTGGGAGACATATGCAGAAGATCCACACACTCTGACCTGAAAAATAAATGAATGCATTTTGTAAAAAGTGTGAAAAATTACAAAGATTAAAATGTCAACAGACAGATTAATATAATAAAGAGGGAATCAAAAGCTCAAGGGCACCAACATACTTCCCCAGAAGTCTTGGGAATTTCTCCGAGGATGCAAGACAGAAAGCTTGATTTCCCAGAACCAACCATGCCACAAACAGCCACGCGCATCCCTTTTTCAACTTTCATTCTTATCCTTGATAGAGTAGGTCTGGAAGATGAAAGGTCCCAACAGAAGACACCGTCCTTAATTTCTATAGCAATGTTAGTGATGCCTTGTGGCAAGGCAATAGTTGCATCTTCCTGCAATTCTTCCTCCAGAAGGAAGCCAGATAACCGATCAAGAGAAACTTTTGTTTGAGCCATTGTTGACACCAAGTCTGGAAAATTCCTCAAAGGTTCTTGCAGGATCCTGAAAGTAGCCAGAGCAGAAAGTACACCCCCAGCAGTCAGCTGACCACCCAACAATATGGAAGTACCGAAAGTGACTGCTGAAACAAAAATCGGCGAGCTCCAGAATATAAAAGTTATGAAAGCCTGAGAATAGAGGGCTTTCCGAAGCCATTTGAATTCTACTCCACGCATATCCTCCAGTTTCACTCTATATCTGTCTTCCCAAGCTTGAAGTTTGAGAATCCTCATATTCCTCAGGCACTCAGATGTTTTTCTCATCCTCTCATCCTTAGCAGCCATTAATCTGTCTTGATAATCTTCTTGGATCCTGGCCACGGGAACAGTGACGACAATGGAAATTATTGTAGCAATCAGAGTTGCAACAGAGGCAATTCCAACATTCTTATACAAAATTGCCAGGGCAAGAACAATCTGGAGAGGAAGCATCCACATGTCATGGAGATACCAAGAGTAGTCCCCGACCCTCTGAACATCAATAGCCATGTAGTTAACAATTTCCCCACTTGTGTGACTTTGCTTGGCCAAGCTTGATATCCTTAACCCCTTTCGATATACCATTGCAGTTAGAGCCGACCTCACATGCATACCCATGATGTCCACCCCTAGATACCACTGCCTGGTAGTCATGGTCTCCACAAGCTTAGCCGCAAAGAATATCCCTGCAAGAACATACCCCTCATGTGGGAAAACCTCTTTGCCAACTAAGAAATCAACAAAATAACTTATCATGTATGGACCAACGTACGAAACTAGAGTGGTTACACCAGCAAATATGGCATTACAAGCCGCCTCCTTCCAAAATGACTTGAGAAGCGCCCATGCTAACGAAGGCTGCCCGGATGATGAGCTTTCTGCCTTCAATTTCTCCCAATTAGAATTCACAAGCTTATAGTTTGTTTTAGATCGGTCATTAGGTGCAACAAGGGGAATGTCCTTAAGCTCAAGAGGCCTTTTTGCGCCAATGGAAAGAAGGGGATTCAACCAAGACAAAGTGGCCAAGCTAAAAAGTCCAGCATCATTATAGGGAGTAACCTTAAGACAGCCGGGTTCTTCCTCAACAAGCAATGGTTGTTGCTCATCAGAAGTCCTACATATCTTTACACCAGTAACACCCCTGATTGCAACAATACACAAAAAGCCAAGAGCAGGAGTGACCGCAAAATTCGCCACAACATGAGAACGCAGGTGCTTGGAACCTTCCATCCAAACCCCTCTCCCATCAACGTACAAACCACACAAACAAACAACAAATAACACAAACCACCAAACTCTGAGCAAATTTGGAAACCTCTCACGCGCCTTGAACTTGCACTGCAAAGCCGAGAAGCAAAGAGCAACCCAAGCTAAACCCTGCACTAGAGGCACAGAAAGAAGAGCCAAACCCAAATCCCCATCCCTTTCTCTGATCAAGGCAAACCCATCAAACCCCAACACCAAAACATGCACCAACAAAACATAGAAACAAGACAACACCGACAACTTGAACCACGTTCCAATCCGAACGTCACGTGTTTCTAAATCAACACTATCACGGCCGCGGCTGGCATTGCCGGTTCCATTGTCCTTACCAAATCTAACTCCAACCCCTAAACACACAGCCACCCTCCTCGCCAAAAGAACGAACACAAACACAATAAAGAGTGTCAAGTTGGCACAGATTGCCACCACTTCCACCCAAGGCAATCCAAGGATGGCACTCCAAATACTCTCAAACGATCCCGAAGAAGAAGAATAATAAGAAAACGACGTCGGAGACGAGATTCCAATTTCATCGACGGCCATTGCTGTGTGAAGCAAAACGTGGATTCAGAAGAGAAAGTCGGTGGTAATTGAGAAGTTTCTAAAGTTGTGATGATGTCATCGAAACGCGAGTGATTGAAAAAAGGGCATTTCACCATCTGGTGGCAGATTCTGCAGACACATTACAGCGCAAACAAAGAGAATTTCGTCAGCACGGAACCGGAAGAGAAACAGAGGAATGTCACACAAAAACACAAAAAACAACAGGCAGCAGCACTTCTCAGTTCTTAAACCTTCCAAATTCAGACAGGGACAACAAAAATGAGAATCGAGAATCCAATAGACGAAGAGAAAGACAAAAACAACAAAAAGAATAACCTGGGTTGGTCTGAGAAATCGCTTGTGATCTTCGAAAAGCTACAATCTTTGAAGAATATCGCACCTGATTGAGAAGATAAATAGAAGACCGCGGCAATACAGAGATTGACAACGACAGTGACGGTGAAGATAACGATTAAGATAGAACAGCTACGAAATAAGTACAACAATGTCTTAGGTAGAGAGAGACAGAGAGAGAAGTGAATCTCTCTCTTCTGCTCTCTTTAATAGTCTGTTATTTTCCCTTTTAACTATGCTTCCGTCTCTGTGTGTGAATGATGCTGGCAATCATAAAAGTGCCGTGCGAGAATGAACAACTTTTGTTTTCTATATTAGGTTTAAGAAAATGGAAGATTTGGTGTAAGCTGAATGAAATGGAAATCCTTTTTCGCTTTAATAGGAATCCTGTTATACAGATTTTAGCTCAGTTCCTAATGTGATCTGGGTGACTCTCACAGTGACTCAGGCCTGCTTCGCTCATTTACCATATTATTTATTTATAGCTCCATGCCAGACATACCTATCAACTTATATACTACTATTTTAATAATCTTCTCTGCGCTATCATTATTTCAACAATATTACAAATTACTTAAATATGATCAATTATAACATAAACTTATATTTTCACCTCTCATTTACTACATTTTCATTACATTTTTTATTTTTAACTGATTTAAAATCTTTCATAACTAAATATTTACTATTTATAGTGGTTTTAACAAGTTTTTTTCTTCCTTTTGTAATTAAAAAACAAAATTAGACATATTTTAAATATGTGATAAAAAGATTCGCCGTCTGTGACCAAACAAAATTATCTCCTCTGTGTAGTTTATTGAAAGAGTGCAATGAATAAAAAACAGTAGGCAATGGTCTTGAGATTGGAGCACTTCGTTTTAAAAATACCATTTTTAGGCACCTATTTGTCTTAGTGGAGTGTGTGTGTGTGATGTTCATTCAGTGGTTTCGTTTTTAAGAAAAGTAAAGTTTTCTTTCTTTGTCACTGTAATGCGAACGTACACATGTGATTTTTTTTGTATTTCCTTATTATATAATGTCGTTTTCATCTCATCATCACTGCATTTAAATAATTTCACACATTACTTCAAGTTATTAAATAATTGTTGTCATTTTATGTAATTACATAATTTTAAATTGTTTTGTTTTATTTCATGTATTCAGTTTTGAAAAAAAAAATCAAATTTATTTATGAAGGATATGTTTTGATTAAACTGAAAACTTTCTCTTTTTTAACTCTTACGTATATACTTCGATTGAAAAATTAAATAAAAATTTAAAATAGTATATATTAAATCTCTTCCTTGTACATGGTGATGGTAAATATGGTAAATAGGAGAGAAGATGAAGAGTTTTTTGTGTTTAGTTTTTTCTACATAGAGACCATTACATGTTGATGCACGTTTTTTACATGTTAGACTCACATTTTCGGCTTCATGTTGAGGTGATAATAAGGATGTCAGAGTGTCTACCCTTTTCATATAATTACTTCTCATCTTTTTCTATGGCATTTTGTGATTGAATGATATATTAGTTTTTATTTTTAAATGATTTTAATTAAATATTTAAAATGGATTATAAAAATCCTCTATTAATTTTATTTGAAGATAAATGAAGCCAGCGTTACTAATTATTGACAAATAGAGTTACGTGAAAAATTATTGTTTCCTTTTAAGTTACTGATTAATCAAATTATAATATATAAATTCATTTTATGAGTATATTTGTGAGGTTGAGCACAATATAAACTATTTATTAATATAATATTAAAGTAATTTTAAATATATCTTAATTTCATTTTATATGTTATTATGTTACGTGTTACCAAACTTTTATTTAACCACTCACAAATATCAAATATCTAATTCAGAGTATTCATTCTCGAATATAAAAGATGTTTTAAAGATTTTACACAGACTACTAATAAGAAATATAAAACAGTAGAATGCAAGTCGTAAAATATGTTACTAATCGACCTCTATATCTGATTGTATATTCGTCCGGAGGAAAAAAGAGAAATTTAAAATAATTTAAATAGTTAAAATTTCTTTTGCTTTATGTTATTATTAAATAATAAAAAAAATATTCTATGTATTTATACTTACATTTTCTACTTTCCGAGCAATGACAGCTAATTCTGACATGTTATAAATTTTCATTATTGCCAAACCAAACATTAATATTATATTTATTGGTAAAACAGTAATTGAACAAGTTAATTAAACATAAACTCATATTGAGAATCACTATCTTTAAAATGAGTGTTAATTCTTTAAAATAAAGGTTCATAATTTCTGTTGATTGATTTTCTTATAAATATCTAAAGCTTTTGTATGATACAATCAATTATTTCTTATATCAATCAATTCCCTTAAAGAGAAAGTGATAAACTCAATTACAATATCACTTGATCGAATTACCATTATTTCATGATGATTGTTATCATTTATTTTATTTTATTTTTTTGTATTTTGTCAATTTATTCATATTACTTTGGTCCATCAAAGTTAACCAAATAAGGACCTATCATGAAGATAAGTTATAGAAAAGGACAAAGCAAAAATCATATTCCAAATATGACTATGACAATACATCTTTTTAATATTTATTTTACGAGCAACACGCTATTACTTTGTTAAGAATTAAATAAATTGGTAAAAAGTGTAAATAAAATTGATAATAAAATATATGTAAAAAAGGTAAATATATAGTAAGAATGACTAGGATGAAAGTAATTAGAAGTTGAATGCATAATTCAAACACTTGTTTAGAAAATGTTATGAAGATGCATGAACGAATAAACTATAGTTAGGTTATTTTTTTTCCTATAAAACTTGTGGCTGTAAGGATTCCATTGACTTTTATGAAAACTTTTTCAGCTTATGGACCCATCTGATTGTCCATGATTGTGAAGTTTATCCAGAAAAGGGAAAAGGACAGTAATAATTAATAATATGAAAAGTTTGCCTCAAAAGTGAAATCTTCTTAGTAGGATCACTTCAATTAATAACTATATAAATCAATAAAGGAATAAGATATTTGGAATTCAGTGTAAATTTGACTTTTCATTAATTATATCCTTTTATAGTTTCTTTTAATCTCTTCTTCCATACCCTTTTTCTTTTGTTCTTAAAAAATCATGTATATTATACTATTAATGATAGTAAACTTATTAAAGGAGATATTGATGCTTTATAAAAGGGTTTTACTATAAAATTAGCATGATGATCATATATACAAATTATACATGATTTTTTTAAAATTCAAATTATTTTAAAATTGATAGTGATAATATTTTATATTAAGTTAAACCATACTTTCAAAACTACTAAACCTAACCTAAAAATACAAGTCTTTAATTAATAATATAAACAAACTTCCACCTTAATGTTTAAACAAATCAAGCTAAGTGTTTTTTCTTTTTTATGAAACTCATCTACCCTATCTCTCACTTTCTCAACCAACAGTATAACCTAACAGTAATATTAAAGCTAAACTTTATAAATAAACAGTCAAAATTATTTATTTTGTAATACATATATTGAATAAGATTGGAGAGTGGAAAATGTGATAAATTTCCAGTAATGGTAGCGTATGTGTTAGGAGATTATTGTAAGTGTTTCTCCTATGTATGTGTAATGTTAAATCACTGTTTATTCACCAAACACATAGATTTATTTTTGCACCATTTAGTTTGGGAAATAAGTTGAAGTTTGAACTAAACATTCAAAAAGAGAAGTTTGTCACTAATAGAGTTATAGGCAACTACATCTTAAAAAGAAGAGGAGACCCAGCCAACATTCTAACCTAACATCTGTTTTCACCGATCTAACCTAACAATTATACAACCTAACGTTTTTCGTTTTATAAACTAGATAGTTAATTTTTATTTAGTTTTTAAAAATAAATATTTCGATATTGTATTTACTTTTATGAAGAAAAAAAATTTAATCAATATTTAGTTTGGTAAAATTAGTGTTAAATTTTTTTTATCGGTTTTGGTGAATGATACATTCTTATTAGAAACTATCTTTATTTAATGCATTTTTATGGAATAAATGTTTGAAATTATTTTTTTGGAAACATATTTTCTTTTATAAGTAAATATTTAAAATTGCTTATTTTAATAAAATACTTTTTTCTTTTATGAAATAAACAAACACCCTTAGGGTCATGTTAAGGAAAAGATATAGACAAACACTAATATAGTAAACTTAAGTCTAGAATAATACGGGATTTTACCCCATAAAAAAATTACAAATTAAATTTAACAGGACTCACAAATACATATATCTAAAATATATCGAACCAAAAAACCTTGGAAAAATTCAACAATAACTTGATAAAAAAAAATCGAACTGTTCCTAGGATCGTGATTAAATTTTGCATCACTCTCTAGATAATCAGCATACGAACACCAAAAAAACATTAGAAGATTAAATAAAATAAATATAAATGGAATAATAATCTTGTTTATTGTGGTTTACTCACTGGTACATCATGTCCTATACAAAAAAATATCTTATCGGTCTAAAAGTATTATAAGTTGGCATTTATGTATTAGTATGTAGGACTTCAATTATTAATGAAACAAAAGATATTGCTTATATCATAGGTTATATTCATTTACCAACATACTAATATATTATAAATTTAAATTAGGAAATACATATAAATACACTAAAAATAATTATATAGTATATTATTATCATTTAAATAACTAAATAAGATGACATTAGGATATCTCACTAAATAATGAAAAATATTAAAAACATAAAATAATTAAGTGAAAGAAGGACAACAACACCTATCAAAATATTATAATTATAAATAACATAACGTAATTTAAAAATATAACGTTAGAAACCATCCCATTAAACAATTATAATTATAAAATAACGTTTTATCAAGTAATTATAATTATAAAATAAATCAGATTAAAAATAAATAATATTTTCTTTCCTTTATCTTATTCATGACAATGACATATTCAAATCATGATCAAGACTAAAAATTAAAAATTATTTTGAATGGGAAAAATTTCTTAGAATATATTGTTTTCATTCTTTTCTTCTTTGCACTACTAAAATAAATATTGCAGGCATCCACGAAATTGATCGCGAAATGATAAAATTAGTTACAAACATCCTTAGTTATCGAAAATAAACAGTAATAAAAATCTTAGTCGAAAAACAGTTAGTTATTGACTTCAAATTGGTGGCTAAACAACCATCAAAATTATAATAGATAATCACTTATTAAAAATTTGGTCACCTTAAAATATTGAAGACCAATTTAGTAATCAAAATTTTGGTCCTTAATTTGATGTTAATAAGAACGGATTTTAATTTAATAAAATGATTTTCGGATGCTAATTCAATCACAAATAGATATATTTTTTAATTTAATTAAAATAATATCGATGATTAAATTAAAGACTACATCAGTGGCAAAATCGATGGCTAAACCTAGTGACTAAACCAATGACTAAATCAAACTGCTTATATTTAATTTTTTACTTGCTTATAAATGTTTCATATTTAATTATACTAAAAAAAATAAACTTCAATATATAATATAAAAAAAAGTAGTATAATTTATTCAACATAAAATCAAAATGAAATTAGTTATAAATGCGTATGCAAATTTTAAAATCATCACACAATTAAACTTAATTAATGTTCATGTAAACTATCTTCAGTAAAACGATTTATTACATAATCTCCATTATTAGGAGGATGAGAAAGGTGTGACATAATATTTTTCAACTAGATATATTTTAAAACAAGATTTATATGTTGTTTTTGTTTACGTATGAGTTCTTTTATTGCTCGTTATCTTGCACCAATTAGTGTTTTTTTTTCAAATATCTTGTCATTATAGCTTTTAATTTACTATTTAAGTTCAGAATAATTTCACACATTTCTTCTATCTGATCAATAATTGGAGTTTGGTTGGTTACTAGAGTGAATATACGTAGAATGAGTAAACCTTTTGCTGATCAATGCACAAAGTCTATTATACACACAGCCACCCTCCTCGCCAAAAGAACGAACACAAACACAATAAACAGTGTCAAACGATCCCGAAGAAGAAGAATAATAAGAAAACGACGTCGGAGACGAGATTCCAATTTCATCGACGGCCATTGCTGTGTGAAGCAAAACGTGGATTCAGAAGAGAGAGTCGGTGGTAATTGAGAAGTTTCTAAACTTGTCATGATGTCATCGAAGCGTGAGTGATTGAAAAAAAAGAGCATTTCACCATCAGGTGGCAGATTCTGCAGACAAATTGTAGCGCAAACAAAGAGAATTTCGTCAGCACGGAACCAGAAGAGAAACAGAGGAATGTCACACAAAAACACAAAATACAACAGGCAGCCGCATATCTCAGTTCTTAAACCTTCCAAATTCAGACAGGGACAACAAAAATGAGAATCCAGAATCTGATAGACGAAGAGAAAGACAAAAACAACAAAAAGAATAATCTGGGTTGGTCTCAGAAATCGCTTGTGATCTTCGAAAAGCTACAACCTTGAAGAATATCGCACCTGGTTGAGAAGATAAATAGAAGACCTCGCCAATACAGAGAACGACAACGACAGTGACGGTGAATATAATGATTAAGATAGAACAGCTATGAAATAAGTACAACAATGTCTTCTGCTCTCTTTGATATTATGTTAGTTTCGTAAAATTAGTGTTAAGTTTTTTTATTGATCTTGGTAAATGATATATTCTTATTAGAAACTATCTTTATTTAATGCATTTTTACGGAATAAATATTTGAAATTATTTTTTTGGACTATTTCTTTTATAAGTAAATATTTAAAATTATTTATTTTAATAAATTACTTTTATGAAATAAGCAAACAATACCCTTAGGGCCATGTTAAGGAAAAGATATAGACAAACACTAATATAGTAAACTTAAGTCTAGAATAATACGATATTTTACCCCATAAAAAAATACAAATTGAATTTAACAGGACTCATAAATACATATATCTAAAATATATCGAACCATAAAACTTTGGAAAAATTCAACACTAGCTTGATAAAAAAAGATTCTGACTGTTCCTATGATCGTGATTAAATTTTGCATCACTCTCTACATAATCAGCGTACGAACGCAAAAAAAAAAATTAAATAAATATATAATGGAATAATAATTTTGTTTATTGTGGTTTACGCAGTGGTACATCCTGTCCTGTACAAAAAATATCTTATCGATATAAAAGCATTATAAGTTGACATTTATGTATTAGTATGTACGACTTAAATTATTAATGAAACAAAAGATATTGCTTATATCATAGGCTAAATTTATTTACCAACATGATAATATATTATAAATTAAATTGATATATATATATATATATATATATATATATATATATATAATAAAAACGTGTGATGTTAAATAAAACTATTTTAATTGATCAGAACTGATCCTAAGTTCACCTTCGTATTTTCATCAATGTTTAACTAACATTCTCTAATTATAAAAAGAACAAAAATCAGCTTTAAACTATTAAGGAAAAGTAAAAGTAAGGGAAGAGAAAAATAATTTTAAAAATATTGAAAATAAATAAGTAAATAATTAAAAATTTAATCTAATTACTCAATATAATAAAGTAATATGATTTTTCACTAAACTAAATTCGTTTTCAAATCAACAACCTAATTATTTGTTTAAGTTCAATAGGCGTAATACATAAGTTCTGGAAAACAAATAAAAGAAAGTAAAACGATCGACGATTATAGAAACACGAGAAATTTATTTTCTACATACGTTTTAATTCTAAACAGGTGAAGTTAATTTAAAATTAAAAACATGAAAAATAAAATAAACACATTTTTAAATACAATGAAAAAATAAAATGAAAAATCTGATTCATATGTGACACGAAATTTTTACGTGTAATTAAGGTTTGACGCGTAGGTCATGATGATAAGGTCGTGGATTATAAACAGAGATAGATCATTTAAGAGATGAGGTTGTTCATAATTTTGGGACATAACTTTGGGGCTCCATCACCCTTCAATCTCGTGGTGGGGTACCATAATTAAATAATTATATGGAATGCTTCATATAAAATATTAAATAATAAATACAATAATAATATTCTTAAGACTAAATATGTCATATATAAGTAATATCGATTGAAAGATAAGTTCAAAATAATAAAAGTAATAATACGAAGTAAAAATAAAAAAGGTTAGACTCATAATGCTTTTAAATTGGAGCATTAATATAATTCAAACATTTGATAAATATAAGCTAATTAATAAAAATACTCAAAGCTAATATCATAAACATTTAATTATGAAGAAGATTTGGATTTCAGGCGAAAATAAATAAAGTCAATTATTTATAAATTATATTAATAAACAAGACATCAAGCGAGCAACTCGATTTGATTGAGATTTATTTTCTTTTTATCGATAATGACATTCCACTGCCAAACATGACTATTATTTTTGGCACAATCGATAATTAAAAAAAAAAATAGATGTTTATTTATTTACGAGTGTCTCCTTGAAAGTCTGAGAATTGAGAAAACAGTCCCTCAATTTTATTTTTGACCTAATTAGCAGTTTTGTAAGATTCTCATTAACATATGAACAAAATTGTTTGAATGAGCTTGCAATAAGATTAGAGATAATTGAAAATTGTGAAAATTATTTTTATCATGTAGACTCATGCAAAAAAAAAAACGTAAGTCTGTCTTTTATTTGTTATGACCAAAATTCGCAACAATCATATGCATAAAGTGAAGGTGCAAGTTTTTTGGGCGACTATTTTTCTTTATTGATTTAATGCTAAAATCACAGACCTTATTTTGTTTATGTAAATTAGATTTAATAAGCTGTTTTCAATTTATTTTTTAAATTCAATTTTAATAACATAAACTACCAATCCCGAAAAAAAAGCCTTATATCTCAATACAAAATATTTATAAAGCAATCATTAATTAAAATATTATAAAAATATAGTTAATGTTCAAACAATAGGTCCCATGGTCTAGTGGTGAGGACATTGGACTCTGAATCCAGTAACCCGAGTTCAAATCTCGGTGGGACCTTTAATTTTTAATTTTATTAAAATAAAAGCTTCTCGTTTTTGAAATATTAAGGTTTGATGTTTGATAAAAGTACGCCACATAATAATTTCATTGAGGTCCCATGGTCTAGTCGGTGGGACCTTTAATTTTAATGTTTTAAAATAAAAAATTTTCTTTTTGGAAATATTAAGCTTTTATCTTTCATGAAAATAAGTGTATAATAAATTCATGAAGGTCAGAGCTCATAGAAATATGTACCCATATTATTGAGAAGCTTTCCACCTTTTTTTTAATGTTTTGAAATAAAAGCTTTCCTTTTTTGAAATATTAAGTTTTTATCTTTCATGAAAATAAGCCATATAATAAATTCATTAAAGTCAGAGTTCATAGAAATATGTTATTATTGAGAAGCTTTCCATTTCTGCACATTAATGCTGAGTTTGAAACTTCTGAGATAACAGGTAGCAGAAAATTACTCTGCTTGGTATGGACGTAGCAGTTCAGTACTCAGTTATTTAAGTTACTAGGTCCCACAAAATTAAATGTTTATTATTTTCCTTTTTTTATTATCACAAAATAAGGTTGTACATCCTAGAAGAGTCATTTGAACAAACGACTTCTTTCTAGCATATGGGATGCTGTTTTATGAGGTTCATAGTCTTCCAGAAGCAATAATATCATACTACTTACTATTTTGGTATAAGAAGAGAGTAACTTCACTCTGCTATATGTATATCATAAAATGTTATGTTGTATGTTCAAATTATAATAATGAGTTATATTATGCATATAATTGAGTGTTTGAATAATTTAAATTAGGACGCTAGTCAATAAATAATATTGAGATAATCTCAATGGTATCAATGAAAAACTTCCTTTTAATTTCGACTAAAACGGGCTTGAGAAAGATTCATAGAAAAAAATAAAAATCAATGGTATTCACAAATAAAGCCCTTACGAACATCAATTGAGGAACATTGACTTGTACTGCAAAAAAGAAAAATTGATAATAATTAAAATCTTAAAAATTGAAATTTTAAAAGTGATAGTAGTTTAAAAATAGTATAATTCAATTATTTTAATATTAAATGATTTTAATATAAATAGTTTATTATGAATAAATTTTATTATTTTAAAACATATGATTGTTTAGAAATCACTTTTCTAGAGTTATTTGACTTTTTTTTAAGAATTATTACTATTTGTTCCTTTGTTTGAAGATCAAAGATTGTCTAAATCATTCTCGTGACGAAATCTTTAAGTTTAGTTGATCAGTTTCCGTAAAAGAGTAAGTTGGTTTCTGTTCTTTTCTTTAGTCTGTTTTTTTCTTTTTTTTTGCATGCATATCATTTGTAGTTGCATGTGTCATTTGAGTTTTCTATGCGACTCTCTACTAATTAGTGGTTCTAATGACATACCTTGATCATGATTTTATTGTTTGTAGGTGCAGATAATGTCCTTTGATCGTTGAGAGTTGTTTGAGGTTCTATAAAGTCGTTCGGTCATTTAATAGGGAAGGTAAAATAATTAGTGCTTTTGATATTAATAATCTTTAAATCAATTATGTTGCATGCTTGATTTGGTTCATAATTGATGAATTGATATATGAAATGGTTGAATGTGAGCTAGTTGAAATATCTCTACTTGGTAGTTCAGTTTCATGAATTTGGAGTGAATACATGTTGTCTAATATTGGAAAAGTCTTGTTGTGAGTGCTTGATAAATATTGCCTCCTTGATCACTTGAGTTGATGTGTTTAAAATTATAATTGGTTGAAATTTGTTGATACTTCTTGATGTAGTCAATAGGTTGAGTTTTCGATTGGTTTTGGGTCTATTTTAGAGGTTTTGACAAATAAAAATCTAAAAGAATTATTTTGGGAAGAAGTTAGATGTTGTGGTATGTTTTTTAGTAATTTATGACTTGTTTAGCCACTTAAATTACTGAAATCTAGTTTGTAACATGTAGTTTAAGATTTAAGTTTGTTTGAGTTTTTGAGTTTTCTTTGATCTAGTGAATCTCATTCCTAACCAATAAGCAAATTGGTAATCAATTTCAGTTATAAACATGTTTTTGAATCAATTATAGTGTTAAGGATATCGATTTGGATAGCTTTGGGATGCAACCAAATCAAAAATCAAATTATTGACTTCTGGTATAGTGTTTAGTGACCCTATGTGGCATTGAGCGCTGCAAAACTCGGGACACACTAGGCTCCAGGACGTTGAGTGCCATTTTGGGCGTTAAGCACTATGAAGCCAATAAACTCTCAGACTTCTGGGCGTTGAGCGGTGGAATTGGGTGTTGGGCGTCACTTTTCCACTACAAGTCTGGACCTCTATTTTCCTTAATTTGCTGGACAAAAGGTCCTCTTGCTGAGCGATAAGTGTAGCTCATTGGACACCGTGTTTCTGGAATTTTATGTTGTTTTCTTGGTTTTAACTTCTTGTTTGGTTTTAAGTTGATTATTATGATGTTATGTACAATTTGTGATAAATAATGAATGTCCAAATGCGGTAATAGTATAATTGTTTGTTTTAGTGGATCAATTATTCTAATATAAGAATATTAAAAAAAATTAAATTATTATTCTTAAGTAAACATTATAATGATATAAATTCAATAAACTAAATTACACTCATAAATATGTTTTTGTTTTAAATTTTTATATGAAAACCACATTTTTCACAAACATTTTAAATTTTTCATAAAAATAAAATATTATCTTAAAAGAATTCCATCTACACATAAAACTGTCAAAATGGGTAACCCGACCCAACCTGACCCACCACGGGTTGGTCACTTAGTGAGTCAACCCAACCCGACTCATTTATTAGCAAGCCGAAAAATTTGAACCCGACCTGTCCCACCACAGGTTGGTGGGTTAAACAAGTTGGCTCATTGGCTCACTTAACTTTTTTTCACCATCTTTTTTTGAAATTCTTATAATATTTTACTTTGATCGATCAAATTGAAACAGTAATAATTGGACCAATTAATATAAAGGAAAATGAAACAAAAGAACTCTATTATTATGTATTTTAAGCTATCAAGCATAAAATTTTGTCAATTTAGTTTAATGAGACATACACGACCGTTTGACCAAGAAATTACATATAGCCGTTAACAAATATATAACAGATGAGAACTTTTGGATAGACAACAACACAACGCAACACAAAAAGCTCTACTGCAAAGTAAAGGTTATGCGTTTTGAAAATAAATAAAAAAATATGTGGGTTGGTGAGCCAACCCGGCTCACCACGGGTTCAACCCGGGTTCTTAGCGACTTGAGTCAAAATTAGCTCATATAAAATTTTCACATTTTTTTCCAACTCAACCCGGCTCAAACCCGTGGTGAGCCGGATTGGATCACGGATTTCAACTCATTTTGATGACACTATCTACACACATACTACAATGATAAACTAAAATTCATCTCTCCTTTCTAATTTTTGGAAAAACTGAATATTTATAATAATAATTCATATATATATATATATATATATATATATATAATATATATATATATATATATATATATATATATAAAGAACTTTTCTCATAAAAGGCCAACTCCAACCCAAAAAAACATTATGAAAACAAGCTAACTTAAAATTGAATTTGGAATAGTTGATAAAAATGTCCTTACGTATCGTATCCATTAGTTATTGTTATTTGTTTAATTGCATTATTTATTAGAAAAAAAGAATAGAAATATTCAAAAGTTATTTAAAAATAAATTGCAAACGAAAGATAATAATTTAATTTTAATATGGTTTTTATATTTTAAGTACCGACTGAGTTAACCTACTTAACTGATAGCGTTGGTTTTGTTTAGATCTTATGGAGAAAAGGTTACAAATCTCAAACCTCACCTAATCCAATCCAAAACTATCTTAATTGAATAAAATAATGAATTTGCTAAAACCACTCAACATTCTCATAGAATCCATAATAGGAAATATAGGAAATAGAAAAAAGAAAATATCAATATTTATTTAACCGTGTTTTTAAGACCTATATTTAAACAAAACAAAACTAAATATATTTTCGTAAATGTAACGCATCATTCTAAAACATGAAAAAATGAAAAAGTAATTGACATATTCGATTATATACAACAATCAAGTTACAAAAATAGAATATGTCATATTCGATTTCAAAAACTTTAAGATATTATATTTATGAATCTTTTTCACTTGTTGAATTTGTTCATCACTTTTCAATACGGGAATTCACGTTCACATATACACTTTAACCATCTATCAAATGACGTGATTTTTCATGCAAACCGTAGACTTGAATTTAAAATCTATCCATATAGTTAATATGTCAAATACTTACACAGATAACATTTGTTTTAGATCAGAATTCGATCATTGAAGAACTGAATTTTAAACTGTGTTATTATTAGGGTTAAATATGTTTTTAGTCTCTAAACTATTGGTCATTTTTGGTTTTCGTTTCTGTTTCAGAGTAAGGTACAATTTGGTCCTCATTCTTTTCGAAACGTTCATTTTAGTCCTCGGAATTTTGGTTTTAGTCCTCGGACTAAAACGAAGGTTTCAAAAGAATGAGGACCAAATTGTACCTTACTTTAAAAGAGGGACGAAAACTAGAAACGACCAATAGTTTAGGGACTAAAAACATATTTAACCCTTATTTTTACAACTTTTTTTTTAAAAATTTTTCTCTTTTTTCAAATGAAAAAATAATAAAAAGTTCCTTTTTAAATGAACAAAATAATAAAAATAACTTATTTGATTTTTTTATGATTGATTTTTGAGAAAAAAAAAACATTTCTTTTTAAATTGAAATGCGCTTATTATATTTTAGATGTTAAAACTAAATATAAATTAAAATTTAATTCATATATAATAGTTTTTAGGGTTAAATATGTTTTTAGTCCTTAATCTATCAAGCGAATTTGCTTTTAGTCTCTCTTTCAAAGTAAGGTACATTTTAGTCTTCCTCCTTTAGGAAATCTTAATTTTTCGTCCTCCAAATCCAACGGCGTTAAAAAAAAGCTGAGTTGGCTAACGGTGGAATGTCACGTCATTTTGTTTTATGAGTCAATCTCCCTCTGCCGTCTCGACTCCGTCTCCAAGCAGTTCCTCCTCTCCAACCTGGCCCTCCACGGCAAGACCCCTCCTTCGCGGTCTCCGCCGCCCCCTGCGGTCACTGCCGGTAGTTCTTTCAGGAACTCCGCGACGCCTCCAATATCTAATTCCTGATTACCTCCCACGCCAACCCTCACTTCACCTTTCTCCCCCTTCCTCTCCCACCACTTCGGTCCCCATCGCTTCGACCCCTACGATCTTCTCTGCACTTCTTTCACCCTAGAGCGACCCTCAGATTGGCCCGTTCTCGTTTTGCTCGATGACTTCGCCGTCAAATTCTCATACTCTCTCTTCTTCAACTCCCTCAAATCTCGAGGCTTCGATCTCCATTTCCACCTTGCCGATGACCCCCAATTTCAGATTTTGTTGATTCGAGTCATACTTTTGTTGATCCAAAATGTAATTAAGAAGAAATTTTCTGAGTTTCTGAGTTTCTGAGTTTGATTTGGGGTATTTTGGATTGTTGCATTTTTTGGGTTTTTGTCTTGCAGGTCAGGAGGAGCTTCGCCGTTTGGATGTTGGTGTTGTTTGGGGCTTTCTCCTAGAGCCCCATTTTGAATTAGGGACATCTTTTACCGAGTTTCCACTCTTTGTTGCCCACGACTTCCCTGATTTTGCATTTATTTCATCACCAAGTATCTCATTTTCTTCTAATCCAGAGTCTGCTACACTTAAACCCAAGTCATCAAAAGAGTCGTCATACTCATCTTCATAAACCTCTAAAATTCGTTGCAGAATATGAGTCCTTATAAATCTGTTTCACAGAACTCATCATCCCGGATAGATATTGAAACTATTCATTATCAATGAATATCCATCCTATATCATAGTAACTGAGTTAGAAAAGGAAAAAGGCCAAGCATATTGCAAACATGAATGGAAAAATGCAACGATTTAAAATGCAATGATTTCAACATCTTGAAGAAATGTTTCCTTCTGATGGCTTTCCCGAGAATGTGATGATACTGTATTGATATCTCGAATTGTTTGAACAAGAATATCTGCTCTGATGACTGGGTCCTCTACATCGGCAGGAAACATCTTATAGTGGCAGCTGGAAGAGGGATGCGATGAGGTTGCTCGCGTCTGGGTGTTGATGGTGAATGTGCGTGATGGAGGATGACGATGACTGGGGTTTCTGCAGCGGCAGTTTCACGGCGACATGGTGACTGGCCAACGCGACATTGTGTTGGCAGTGTGACATTGACGACGAGAAAGATTGACGTGGCAGAAAAACTGAGAAGACTTGTTCAGGTTAGAAAAAAAAAATGGCGTGGCACTTCACCGTTAGCCAACTCAGTTTTTTTTAACGCCGTTAGGTTTGGAAGACGAAAAATTAAAGTTTCCTAAAAAAGAAGGCTAAAATGTACCTTACTTTGAAAGAGAGACAAAAAGCAAATTCGTTTGATAAATTAAGGATTAAAAACATATTTAACCCTAGTTTTTAAATAGTTTATCAAAAGAAATTATAAAAACTTTCAAGAATGAATTAAAATGTGTTTTTATAATTATTTTTAAATACAAGTAACTTCTGGACATATAAAAAATAACTTATTTTGAATATTCTTTTCTTTTAAAATTATTTTATTTTTAAGCTTAAATAAACTCAACATATATTATATTTTCAACTTTTTAAAATAATGAAATTATGCATTTAAAATATAATTATCATTAAAAAATTATTTTGAATAACTTTTTATAAAACTAATATTTATATATTTATTTTTCAAGAAAAAAAATATTAATAAAAAATTTCTTTATTTTTAACCTTAAACAAATTCAGCATATATTATATTTTAAAATTTTTAAAATAATAAAATTATATATCAAAGATATAATTACAAATAAAAAATCATTTTAAATAACTTTTTATAACACCAACATTTATATATTTATATCGAAAGAAAGAGAATATTAGTAAAAACTACTTTATTTAAATTTAAACAAACTCAAATTTATATATATATATATATATATATATATTTTTAAAATTTTAAAATAATAAAATTATATATTTGAAATATTATTACAATTAAAAATAATAGTTTTTTACAAAATCAATATTTATATATTTACATGTAATTAGAAAAGATATTAGTAAAATATCATGGAAAACTCGAAAATTATTAAACTTATAAAATAATAAATAATTAAAAATACATTAAAATAAATTAATTTAATGTTATGACCCTATTCTAGCTTATTTTATGTGAGAATTCGAGGATTGAGGTTTTTAAAAAATTCCTAATTAAATGAATTAGAAAAATGAAACTAGAAAAGTGGGCTTTGGTTTGTCAAGGCCCAGGAACTCAAATAACACCTCTACTCATCATTAATACATTACCAAACCAATTTTGATAAAGCTTAAGCCTATACAAATGTTAGAATCTCACTTGATGGATTTTTATTTACTATTTTAAACAGTTTTAAAAATCAATTAATTTCTAAGGTTAAAGTCAAACAAAAACAAATCATAATTTCTAATATTATGACATTTCATTTTAATAACACAATATTATGATATTTATTGGGACCCACGATAGCTTCATTTCGAGTGGCTCTTCTTCACTCTCAGAATTCTTCTGACAGAGAAATGTATGAACGGGTAGTTAGTTTGTTAGTTCTCTGATTCTGGTTTACTGAAAGTTGTCGGTTACATTATTGCGTGCAGTGTTTGAAATTGTTTGAAGATGGAAGAGAATGCATTGAGGGCCATGGACGCTGAGCAACTGAGAGAGCACGCTCATAAGATGGTCGATTTCATTGCCGATTACTACAAAACCATTCAAAACTTCCCAGTTCTCAGCCAAGTCCAGGTTCTTCATTCTCCTCCTTCTCTTCCAATCAACGCATTTACGTACATGCTGCTTTATTACACTATTTCTCCCATTTCAGCCAGGTTATCTGGGGAAGCTTTTACCAGATTCTGCTCCCGAGTATCCTGAGTCCTTTCAAAATGTTTTGGACGGTGAAACTTCTTACTTCGATTCTGAATTACCCTTTTTTGTTTAATGCAATGTATTATTATTATTATTAGGGTCCATTTGGATAAACTTTAAACAAACACTTCTAGACAAGACAATTAAGAATTTAAGTTATACAGCTTCTTCCAATGTGGTTTTTTAAATTGTGGTTGCAACACAGTTGCAGATTTGTTGTGAACCTTGGCATTCTAGAAGATTGCTGGCTAATGCGCCCGCAATTGCAGCAATCAATACTGGTTACGGTTGTAGACGCCATTTTAAAACTATGGTTATAGAAGAGGTTTAATTCACTTAATCTTCTTATTTTCTTTTGTCTAAGTGTTAAGAAATTTGTCCGAACAAAACCTTAGTAGCAGCAGCAGCAGCAGTAATCGTATTTTCATTATTTTAGTAGATAGTACAATTGTTTGAGCAATGCTAGCGTGACACTGTTTGTCAAATTGTAGATGTAAAGGAGAAAATACTCCCAGGGGTGACGCATTGGCAAAGTCCGAATTATTTTGCGTATTTTCCTTCCAACAGTAGCATTGCTGGATTTCTTGGAGAGATGCTCAGTGCGGGTCTTAACATTGTGGGTTTCAGCTGGATAACTTCTCCTGCTGCCACTGAACTTGAAAGCATTGTTCTTGACTGGCTGGCTAAGGCGTTCCAGTTGCCTGAAGATTTCTATTCTAGCGGTAAGGTCTTGGGATGCTGTATAGCGTGTGAAGATACAATATGCAATACTACTTGTCTTTGTTCTTTAAGCTCAAGTGAAAGAACTTGAGTATTTTATTATTTTATTTTCAAGGAAGAGATTGTATTTTCAAGGGGTGTTCGTGTCTTAACTTTGAAGTTGATATTTACCTTATGAGAGAACATATTGGATGTGTTACAAAACATAAAGCACTAACCCTCATTGATATTAATACCAGAATCGGTCCAAATTAAATATGAAAACAGATGATGAAATATAAGAAAATTGGGTAACCAATCTAAAATGTATGATAATTATAATTTAATATACTCTAAACTATTGTAAAATATAACTATGATATTATGGGATATCCTCTAGAAATCTAAACACTAAGTCTATAAATAATCTTGTAATAAACGAAGTTCATCTTGATACTTCCTCGGTCCTTTCTTTTGGCTCCACAAGTTCTCTTGTGAGTTTTTTTAGAACACGAGTCATTCTTTGTCTTGTCTCCTTTTCTTCAATGGAATGTGGACTTACATGGCCTTTATTCTTTTCTGAATTGATATCTTTCCTTTATGTTGTTGCCCAAAGAGTACAAGGAGAAGGAAAAGAGAAAAAGAAAATAGACAGTTCCATAATTTAGAAATCAGGACTCATTTAGGTAGGTTTGCATATGAAATATCTCCTGGCTTTGGATGAGCTTGTAAACTCAAGCTTGAGGTTTTCATTAACCTTCAACTTGGTTGAATTTTATAATAATTAAAATGTGAACCTAAATTGCATATGAATAGTTTATTTGTAGAAAAACTCAAATAGTGTATGTAAACTTTGACTGCAGGGAAAGGTGGTGGAGTTATACAGGGAACAGCAAGTGAAGCTATACTAGTTGTCCTATTAGCTGCACGTGACAAGATCTTAAGAAGGCTTGGAAGGAGTGCCCTTCCTAAGCTTGTGATGTATGCATCTGATCAAACACACTCTGCTTTACGAAAAGCTTGTCAGGTGCCTCTCCAATGACAGATAACAAAGAAAATGACCTTATCTTATGTACTCAAGTCAAGGACATATGGGTTTCCTTCTTGTTCATTTTCACTGTCAAGTTTAACTTTTGTTGACCAGTGCTTCTAGCTTTCTGACCTATTTTAAACACTGAACATTTCTTTAAAACTTTTATGTTGCTATTCCTTGGCATGAGTAGGTGTATCGAGATTCATATCAACTATAGATATGATCAATGTTAATCATTATAAAGCTTGAGCATCTTTCTTCATATAAGTCAATTTTGTGAGATTGAATTACACTTTAAGCCAAAATTCTAAAGAGGCCTTTTAGTTTTTTAATATTCTATTTATTTTGATTATGATTCGTTTTTTGTTTTATCAAGGAAAAGAGTTGGTTATCTTGTAAATCTATAATCATAGACGTCTTGTTAATAGTTAGCAAAATGGGGAAATAACATAGATTTTTGCTCAGTTAAATAAATTGTAATGGCTGTTTGTTTCCTTAATTATATGATTATCATGCTCTTTAGCACCAAACATATGAATATGCCAGTGTTACAGTGTCACCTGAAAACATATGACCTTAACTACGATCACTAAGTTCAAACTTATTCAGCTTATTCTATAGTCTATTAGTAGTTAATGTGTTGTTAGATAAAACCTATTCTTTTGTGAGTATTTTAAAAATTTGTTTAGTATTTATCACCCAGTTGATCAAATGATAGTCTGATTCCATTTCTGGTATGGGAGTCTTGCTCTGTGTTTCTTAGATGCATTCTTGAATATAATCAATGACAATTTTTATTGTAATAGTTTTGAACTTTCCTTTGACAGATATCAGGACTTAATCCAGAGCTTTGCAAGTTGCTTAAAGCTGATTCTGCAACAAATTATGCACTCTCTCCTGAAGTACTTTCTGAAGCAATTTCAAATGACATTGCTGGCGGTCTTGTACCCTTTTTCTTATGTGCTACTGTAAGAATTGAACACTTATATGAATTTGTAAGAAATTGCTGTATAATGCATGACCTTAACTGACCATTATTTACGTGTCTTATCTCCAATATTGTATCATATATGTTCAGGGAATTTCAAATTAGAAATTTCAGCTCATTTAAACATCGNAACATTTGCCGATGTTGTTTGCTCAGTATTCTCGATTTGTTTATTTGGTATGTCCTTAACATTTTTTTATGCAAATACTCTTCTGTGTCTTTGTTCCTATCTAAAGCTGGCTATTGTTTTTAAATGCATTCCTTTTTCTTTTCAGAAGAAAAGTATTCAGCTCCCTTAAACTTTTGATGTGTTTGCTAGTGAACAAGTTAAACTTGTCTTAATTGTTCCTTAAACTTGCGTTTCTTTGCAATTAAATACTTGAAACTTTATATCTTTTTGGTTCATAGCCCAAATTTCAATTTTATCTCATTCCTTGAAGTTTCATCTTTTGTGAATAGTCTTTGATATTAAATTCAAATTAGTTTAAATAATTTATTGGTTTTATTTGTATGAATAAGTTTTTCAAACTTTAATATAATAGAATTTATAATTTAAAACTGAATAAAGGCTTTTTGATTATTTGTTATTTTAAATTTGTATTTTTACTATATATCAAAAATATATATATATATATATATATATATATATATATATATACACATATATATATACATACATACATACATATATATATACATATATATATATATATATATATATATATATATATATATATATATATAATCATGTGACAAATGGAATAAAAAGTCCATGAATAATTGAAAAATAGCTTAAATAATTTAAATCTAATGTGATCTAAAGAACTATTTGTACAAGTTAAAGTTTGAGGTATTATTTTTAAAAAACGGTAAAGTTTAAAGTATTGATTAGGGTTAAAAGAAGTTGACGGTTTGCATTGCAAATAATATAAAGATCACGGATAACTAGTATAAAGATTAAGGATCACTAGGATAAAATTGAAGTTTAGGATCTCTATTTGTAAGGGGTTGAATGCCTTTTTCCTTGTTTTAAGCTTGCCTATTGGTTTTAGAATGCCAACTACTGGTAGTTTGATTAATTTAAACCACAGCTAATTTATTTTAGCATGTCTTCATTCTGTTAAATTATACTAGCTGTTATGCCTGTATACTTCTCTTGTATGGCAATAAATAAAGCATCCAAATTATTTTAGGAAGAGAATTACTAATTCAAGTTTTTGCAACTATTCTTTTAATACTTCTCATTTTTTCATTAGGCTTCTGGGAATGCAGAGAAGGCAAGACAGATTTTAGTTGAGGGGCTGGAGAATGTTTTGTTGTCAAAACCAGTTCTCGAGGTCTGTCTTAACTTTATTTATGTTCACTTTGATTACGTACTTAGAGATTCTTCTCTTTATTTTTGTAATGATGTTTCTCATATCTAATGAGATTCTTAATTCAATAACATGCAGGCCTTATTGCATTTTGAGGCTATTCAACCCTTTCCAAAGCGAGTTGATATCGACTTTCTGGAGTCATGGGTTTGCAAATTCATAATGCCTAACTCAGAGAGTCCTAGTGTAGCTAGTGCAATTGAGCGTGAGGAACTTTCTAGTATTTTTCTGGAGGTAAGTCCTTTTATCAAGGATGTTCTAGAATGTGTTTTATGAGTTTCCTTGAGTAATTAAATATTGCTTTAGGATATTTTTTTTTTTACTTTTTCTGGTGTATGTTTATTAGTTATTATTCCATCTACAATAAGTGGTTTTTCTGGGAAATTGGGTTGTCTAAGTTTCCAGTGGGTCAATTGATCCTTGTAACTGACTGCCAGTGATGACATCCACTTTGAAACGTGAAATGCAATCGATGCTACTTTAGTAAAGAAATATATAATGGATGGTTTAATCCATAGTCTATTGATAATTGTTAACCTTGAGGTTGTGACAGGAAAGTGTAGGTGCTTACTTCTGTGTCTAGTGTGTAAGTGTGTGTTTGTCTTTTCCAGTAATGAGATTGAGAAAAGATAATGGTAATCTATCAAACATTGGTTTAATTTATTGATTTTGGCAGCCCTTGATCAGAAGTTTAGTTCTTTTAACACTAACACAACTGTCATTTGCAGTACTAGTCTTATTATTGGATAACTGGTATGGCTAGCTGTTACTAGGGGCACGGCCTAGTTTTAATAAAATTATTGTTTTTGAAAATTTTAAGTTACCATGGATCATTTATGTATTGTGGGCTATGATGTGTGCCAGGAAATCAGAATTTCATTCAAGTCTTTGAATGATAATGATTTGAATGGAAACTGGAAAATCATGACCAAAATAGAAGGTTGAACATGTTCACAGTATAAATATAGGAGTGAGTGGAGGGAATTTAGCAGAGGGGCATCTTGATATGTTTCTCTGCCTTAAATTTTTAACTTGTCTTTCTGAACGGTTTTGAAATGGTAATTGCCTTGAATTTAACTTGTGCCTCTTTGAATGGTTTTGAAATGGTAGTTTATTTTGTAACAGTGCTTCACAAATACCATTGGCAGTATAATATATCTTTGTTCTATTCCGGTCTCTTTATAATTATTTTAATTGAACACATTTTTTAGATATTGTACATCTATTTGATGGTCTTTTGCTATTGTTTTCAAAGAACTATTATATCTTATTTTTTTTAAAAGTATGTGTCTGTTTTCGAAGGCCTTATCTTTCTATACTTGTTGAATTATAATTTGAATATTATTAATTTTTGTGAATTGTTTATTTTCCAGTTTTTGAATCTCTTTGGAGATGTTCAATCAATCAAGAGAGCAGAGGATATGCATGCCAAATTGTTTTTGCCACACAGAAGCATGTCAGAGTTGAAGAAACGTCATGCTGAGGATTTCTTAGCTTCAGACAAAGTTAAAGCGTCAAGAACTTATTCTGCTCAATCACCTGCCCAATCCGTGATTGGTGCGTATCCAAATGCACAAAACCAATGGACTAATTATGGAGTACAACCTCAAACTTGGCCTCCGGTTACACAAGCACAGGGGCAACAGTGGACTGCTGGCTACACCCAGCAGGTATGGTATCCTTTCTTATTTGCTGGCATATTGTGTATGTGGGGTTTATACGTGTGAATCTCTAATCCTGGATATTGTTTTGGCTGTTTAGACTGTCAAATCTGTCAAGCAATATAGTGTTCACTATTTTTGTGTGCTATACTTGTTAATCAGATATGATCCTGATTGTGTTTAGAAACGAATGTGGACATGTAAGACGTGACAAACGCACTCCACTAAGCTTCAGCATTATTTAAGTAGAAGTTTTGCTTATTAAATTCTTGCAATTTAACTCCATGATTGCTTCAAGCATCTTTATCAAAGCTAGCACCATTGAGCTTGTGTTTTCACAATTTTCTTATTATACTATCTCATTTTATCGAGTTAAAATTAATATTTATACTAATTTTAATTTTATCATTTTATTTAATTAAAAAATATCTGTTATTATTTTCTATATTGATGTGTAATTTATAATTTGAATGAAAACAATGTTGGAAAGACAATACAGATTCATATTTTGCATAAAAGAAGAGAATAATAGTTTTAGGGTTTGAAATATTGAAAATTAAAATATATTTTAGGATGAAATAAGAAAATGATGTGTACTCAAAAGTGGTATTCCCACTGTATGCTGTTATAGATTATAACTTGTAGATTATAGATGAACATCGTATCATGAATGCGCATAGTTTTGGTGTGTACTAAAATGATTAGTATTTCTATGACGGAGCTAAGATGTTTTACTCGTGTTCTGTGTCATTCTGTGTTTGTACACCTATATTCATAAAATAAGCACCTGAATTAGGTGTAATTTTAATTCGTTGTTTAATTGAAACGGTTATATTATTTTGTTATCAAACTGTTGTCATTCTCCGCCAATTGTTTTAGCAAGTTGATAGAGTGATATATGTTCTATACTGATTCATTCTGATTTGGTGCAGGCTTCTTATGGGGCTTATGCTGGATATGGCGGCAATTATGCAAATTCTCAATTGCCCGCATCAGTTCCACCGAGTACTGCATACGGGGCCTATCCTCCTTCTTATCCTGCACAGGTACAAAGCAGTATTTATTTATTTAGTTGATTATTTGGCCCCTAACATGTATTTGGATTAGTGGATACCATGGAACTTTTATTGTGATTTCTTTTTCTAAGGGAAAGTGATCGAATAAAACTAACCATGCTAATGTTGTTTGTTGTTTATATATTTCGATAGATAGATAGCTTCTGGTAAACATAATCATGATTAGTTTTATTAAGGTTGATTCTTTTGTATGAATTTGAATTTCAGCCGGCGGTTCCTCAACAGCCCTATGCGCAACCTGTTGCAGCCCCTGCACAGCAACCTGCTGCAGTTCCTCAAGCCTATTACGGTAGTTATTACTGAGTTCACAAAATGAGATGACAACTGTTTTCGCCTCCTGTATTTTTTTTCCTTTATTTTATAGGGTAATTTGATATTAGGTATGGAGTACAGTTGTAGTTATACTGCTGAAAATAGAAAATTGTTTGACTAATTTGCTATTGTTTTTTTAGTTATTTCTGTGTACATTCTATTGGTAATTATTTTCTTTTCACCGGTATACTTTTTTTTAATGCGGATTAAGTAACATTTAAGGCTGCTGGCAAATTTGGTCACTTAAATTCAGTTAAGTTCGTCTTTAAAATTTTATACAATTTTACTTAGTCTATGTTTCCCCCTTTTAAACGAATCTGTGCATAAAGTAGGTTTTCGTCAAGTTATGTAATTTTGGGTTTTCATTATGAATTTAAACAATTAATTTTAGAGTTGAAAGCAGGGTAAATTATAGAATTTTTTTTAGAAGACAACCGTTTAAAGGGAATCAAAGCTGTCGGGAAGAAAGAAGGACTTGAAACAACATATTAATATAAAGAATTGTAATTAAATAAACAAGCAATTTAATAAAAAACTAATTATTTTGTTATTTTGATTGAATAATTTATAATCTATCATATTTTTTTCAATCGTTTTTCCATTGTCAATTTCCTTTTTAAATTTCTTCTACTTTTTCGTTTAACATAAATTTGTCTTTCTTTTAACATTTAACATAAATTTAATAGGTTGGGTTTATCAACTTAATGACAAAGACAAATGGTACGAAGGCAAATGATGGAGGACAAATGCAAGAATTTTAGGATTAATATGAAGAAGAATATGCGTCACATTAATGTTTAGATTTATTTGTTTAATGTGAGGGTTAATAAGATGTGATGAAAATGAACCAAGACGAATAGAAAGACCGTAGACGAAATAGAGGAAGATGTATAAGAGTTCTAGCTTTGTCTAAAGTTATGCATAAGTGAGTGGAGATAAATATCATTCGTATTAAAGTGGATTAGTTTAATCATGAATCAAACCCAGCATAATGTAATTCATATGACAACAAATTTATCATTTATTTCTGATAACAACACATTCCTTAAGTGAACTTTTTCCTAGAATTTCTTACAACTAGAATCAAACATTTTTATTTGAGCAATTGTTTGTCACTTAATTATCTCATTACTTTAGGCTTTGTTCATTTGAATGTATTTCAGGATTTGTTCATTTGAATGTATTTCAGGAGAGTTATTGAATGAATTTGAAAGTAAATTTTTTGTTGTTTATTTGAGTGGATTTGGAGATAAGTAAAAGTGGATTTAGAAGTAAAATTTGTGAAAATTAGTGTAGGATTGATGTCACAAATTAAAAAATTTTATTTCTAAATCTACTCTCACTTATCTTCAAATTTACTCAAATAAACAACAAAAAATTTATCTTCAAATTCTCTTAAATCCATTTAATCACTCTCTCTCTCAAATCTATTGAAGTGAACAAAGTATTAATGTCATAATTGGTATATTTAAATTGTATATTGTGTTAGTAATTTATAAAAATAACCTTTCACACTTCAATTTAAAAGGAATCCGACAGAATTTTACTAGAAAAAAAATATTTCAACTAAGTAAAATAAAAATTTAGGTTCTAACCTGAGATAAAGTAATAATTTTTTGGTGCCAGAATTTTCATAAATAAAAATAATTTATTTGCAACATTTACTTTCCTATATATTCGAAATCAGAACCTATTTCCTACAGTTACTTTGCCTACGTATTTGAATTAAAAAAAATTAGAACAACATTTTTGTGCAAGTATGAAAATAAGCATAATTATTTATTTATGGAGAGATAGTATAGTAAAAAGAAAACAATTTATTTCACATAAAAGAGATGCGTAATTATTCACTCCTACAAGATATACGTGTTCATATATAACAACTAATATCTTATTCAGGAAAATAATCAAGTGCTTTTTCGTAGAAAAATACAGTGAAATATATGAATTATTATTTAGGTTTTGTTCACTAAATTTGGCGGAGAGTGATTGAATAAATTTAAGAGAATTTGAAGGTAAATTTTTTGTTGTTTATTTGAGTCGATTTTGGAAGTAAGTAAGAGTGGATTTGGAAGTAATGTTTGTGAGAATTAGTGTAGAATTTGATTGATGTGACAAATTAAAAAAATTTACTTCCAAATCCACTCTCACTTACCTCCAAAATTGACTCAAATAAATAACAAAAAATTTAGATTTAAATTCATTCAATCAGTCTCCCCAACAAGTGAACGATTAGAGACATTTTAACCGTTTGCGAAATTTTTGAAATACATTTAAACTGTCCCTTAAAAAAAAAGATAGAGAATAAAGACTACACAATCTATCAAACACTATTTGTAATATTGCATGAATCATGAATTAAATATAGTCATAATACGGAAGAGAAACTTATATAAAGATATTTTTTTTACCTTTGCATTTTGTGTATATAATTTTTTAGATGAAATCATCAAACAATATCTATTATTTAGAAAAAAAGTTTTTAAATTAACACAATTCAAGGATCTATTTTTGCATCATTTACACTATTGATTGAATGCTAGTAGAAAAGTTGTGACTTCTTCAGTTCGAGTCTAAATTAAAGATATCGTATGCTTCCGTAGATTCTGTCTCCATCCCTACATAATCATAACATCAGCCCAATTACTATATCTAGTAGTGTGGCGTGTACCCTGAATCTTAGCCGTCCATCATAATTTTTTGAAATCAATCTGGGCCGTTTATTACAAAGGGGCTATGGGTTATCGGCGCACCCGTTTTATTGTGAGATTTAAATATTAGAAAATATAAAAGAATCACATCACATTCCACTCACACAGTTGCTCAGTCCTTCAGGCACACCTCTCTCATATTTTAACACTCTAAGCTGCGCAGCACCATTCTCAAGCTCCGATCTATAACTCCACACTTCCTTCGTTTCCACACTTTCTCTCTTAACCCCAATCGCCTTCTTTCTCTCTCCTCTCCTTGGGCCTCTTCCTTCGTTTTTAAAGCCCAACGCCGCATCATCTCTTTCTGGATTTAGGGTTTTTGCGCGCTCTCTTCTCCTCGATCTGCCGCAAGACACGGGAGAAGCTCTGCATGCTCTGAACTTCAACGCTCTTCCAGATGGCGTCGTCTTATCCTGGTTCCGTTAGTGCCACACAGGTATTCTCTTACGGCGCTTTTTTTTTTTATTTCCTTAATCTATGCTTTGATCCGCTTCAAGTCAGAGGCTGAGTAAGTGCTCTGATTCTTTGCTTTCAGGTTGGCTCCTACTTCGTCGGACAGTACTATCAGATTCTCCGCCAGCAGCCGAATCTTGTTCACCAGTTTTACTCTGATTCCAGCAGCATGATTCGTGTCGATGGAGATTCCGTTGAAACTGCGCAAGATGTGTTGGTATGCCTTGCTAGCGCATGCATTTTGTTTTTCAAATTTGTTGTTTATGAGAAGTGGTGCTCGAGATTTCTGAGGTGGCTGTTCTGTTTAGGTTATCAATGTTCTGCGGATTTTTTTTTTAGTTTGTGCTTGGTTGGAATATTGTGGAGGATTTTTTTTTGGTATGATAAAATTGTAGTACACTGTGGCTATAGCTAGAGAACACAGAATGGATGCTCGATTTTTTAGGTTTTGGTTTTTAGATGTATTGGCTGGTGCTAATGCCTACTGGCTGAGTAGGTTTGTGTTAATTCTATTAGTTTTGGTGCTCTCATTTGTTGCTTAATTGTCATTCTGCTTCTTTTGATTAGCAATTTTCGTTTTGATTGTTACTGCCTGTTTTTACAGTTTTTTCTCTTTTGTCTGTAAATGCTTTCTATTTTCATTATTTTTTTTAGTTTTAAATAATATGTATAGGAAACAGTGAAGACAGAAAATAAAACTAGAAGTTGATTCCTGTAAAAACTTTTAAAAACAGGAAATAAAGTGAAATCAAGCTGTCGAAAGTGAGAAAAATGTTCTCTCAAAGTAAATATACCTTTATTTTTCTTTCAGATACATGCCTGATAAATGCTTGTGTGGTTTTTTTCTACCTGTTAATAGCTGACCAGGTTAGGGTTCTCATGCAGCAAATTCATTCAATTGTTTCGTTACTGAGTTTCACTTCAATTGAGATCAAGACCATCAATTCTCTCGACTCTTGGGATGGAGGTGTGATTGTCATGGTCTCAGGTTCTGTGAAGCTAAAGGATATCACTGGGAGGCGGAAGTTCGTTCAAACCTTCTTTCTCGCTCCTCAAGAGAAGGGTTACTTTGTTCTGAATGATATTTTTCATTTTGTCGAAGAAGGTGTTACATACCCAAATATGATACCAGTGCCATCTGAAATTGACAATCAACCGCATGTGTCTGCATCTCTTGCAGAGCCACCAGGTAAATTAGCTGCAGAATTATGTTTTTAGGACAATTTTGCACTAGTTTTACTGAAACTTTGTGCTGCAGTTTGTTTAGTTGAGAGGAGATTCACAATCTGTGTAAAAGGTTTAGAAAAAAGAGTTTTTAATTAACAATAGTAGGTCTCCAAAAACACTTGCTGGTGTGACAGATTTTCTCAGTCCTTTATCTTGATCTCTCCAAACTAAATATAAATAGTATGTATATGTATTGCACACTTTTTTTTTATAGAAAAAAGTACCGTGTTTGATTGAATCCTGCGTTTGTGATTTAGTAGCTTCAGACTACGGTTTGGAGGAAGAAGCTAGGGAATATGTAAACTCAGTTCATATTGACGATGATCCAGTGGACAAGTATAGTCTTCCTGAGCACCAGCAGCAGCTACATGAAGATCTTGAAACCGAAATAGTTGTGGAGGAAACTTCTGCACAGGAGGCATCTCCACCAATTCACAATGTTGTGCATACTGTCCAAGAAACCCCTGCAGCTCTTGTAGAAGAGTCTTTTGAAGAGCCTCCTAAGAAAACTTACGCATCTATTGTATGTAATACTTTCAGTTTAATACCTTTTATTTTTGTGTAACTATGCACTGTCCATTAACAACGTATACACACTGTTGGAGTAACAAATCTTTACTTAAACCATCTTTTAAGTAGTCTTTTATGTTTCCATTATCAAGATTTCCTTAAATTGTTTGCAATCTAGAATGTGTTTTGTGAAACAGTGTACATTTTTTCCTTATTTGTCTGCTTTTGGTGTTTTGGCTAGGCAGCATTATATTTTTTGGTATTTTAGATGATGGAGGAAAACAGTAAAAGGAGGGAAAAATTAAAGTCGTCAAAAAAATCAGTTTCCTTGTCAGAAGTTATTTCTTTGGAACTTTCTCTTTCTTTACCTGGCCTCTCTAAATGAATCATAAGGCATCAAATAGTGGGAAAGTCTTAATCTGTGTTCCTTTTGTATATGTGGTCCTTAAACCTAATTACAGAGGAATTGATTTTCAGCTTTTGGTGTTTTTTCTTAATTTAATCGTGTAACAATGAACTTGCAGTTACGAGTCTCCAAAGGACAGCCCGTGTTATCAGCTGCTCCACAGCATGTTCCACAATACACCTTTAAAAGTGCCCCACCTCCTTCAGAGTTGAACCATGTAGCACAGCCCGCAATTCAGCAGTCGAGCCCTGTATCTATGTATGTCCCTGAGTCAGGGTCTGAGCCTGCAGATGAAGGCTATGGGCTAGAAGACGAAGGTTTAGTTTATCATCCTGATATTATGATCAGTTTCATTGTGGTTCTGGTGTCTATATACCTTTTATTACTTGTATCATTTAGGCTGATGGTCTGGGAGTTACTTTATTTTTTCTACTAGGAGTGAAAATTATGCAAGTTTTTTCACAATTATACTTGTTGAAAGATTTTTTCGGCCAAAATTATTTTGGCAGACTTTATAGGATGTTCCGGGCATAAACCTTTTGATCCATAATATTTAGAAAAAGAAATTTGACATTATTTATAATGAAAATGGTTCAGTTCTTGCATTTTGGAAACTGCATTTCTTTACCGTTGTTATATGACTTACATTGTCTAACATGGTCTTAGAATTTTTAGAATCAAAACATCAAGTTGATTTCTGATCTTAATTGTTCCAGGTGAAGTAACCTCTGTCTATGTGAGAAACTTGCCTGCTAACGTTACTGAAGCAGAGATTGACCAGGAATTTAAGAATTTTGGCAGAATTAAGACAGATGGAATATTCATTAGGGTCCGAAAGGTAGCTCCTCACTCATGGATTAAATTGAATGCTCTCCTTTCGTGAGTAATAGAAAAAAGGCAAAGTAAAAGTTGATGTTTACAGGAAATTGGAGTGTGCTATGCATTTGTGGAATTTGAAGATATCATTGGTGTTCAAAATGCGCTTCAGGTTTGTTTGTTATTTTATGTTGTGTTTTCTTATTAGACCTAATTTTCATTTGATAATCTAATATTAAAGTAAACCTTGATAAGCAGAAAAATACGTAGAACATTTCGACATTTTTGTTGTTGTTGATTTACTGGACTGTATCTGTTTCAGAAATTATACAACATCAATTTTTCTATTGCTTAAATCTAACACATCTCTGTTTCCTTATTTTTGATTTATTGTCATTATCAATTGTTTTCACATGGCTATGTAATGAAATTGACTTGTTTTGACTTATACTTTTATGTTTCCTGGTTCAATTCCATGGTTTATTATTAGTCTTTAAGAAAAGCATGAGAGTAGTTTCTCTAGTTGAATATGTAGTGAAAAGTGAAATCAGGTATCTACATCTTATGAATTTGAAGTATTTTTGTCAATAAAACAAAGATGTCTTGCGCTCATCGTCCCTAGTAGTGCTCAAGTTATGTCACTCTAATTTAAAGTACTCCTCCCCCTTCAAAGACGTAATATGTTACATCTATTCATTTTAATGTAAATGACCCTCTTAGTTGTGGCAACACTAGTAAGCCAGTCTTCCAAGGTCACTTGTTAAACTTGAACTTTCTCTCTCACTTGCGTTTGATTTAAAAATTTAGATGAATTTGAAGTTTTAAACAGACATCTGATTTTGGCTTTGGATTTCATTTCATCTTCTATTGTTTCAGAGTTGGAGTTTGAAACTAGTTGTTGATTATTATTGAAGAAATATCATTCCGTAAAGGGGTGTAATTTTTAAATTTAGGGCAGAGGAAGTGTAGTGTAGTTTTCCCAAAACATAAATATGTAATCCTGCTCAACTCAACTGTCTTGTTATGCAGGTTGCTTATATTTTTATTCATATTGTATTTTTAATGCGATAACATGGTTCTTATCTTTGTCCATTCTATACTTCATTGTAGGCTTCTCCAATTCAGTTAGCTGGAAGACAGGTATACATAGAAGAGCGGAGGCCAAACAGTGGCAGTGCAGTTCGAGGAGGAAGTAATGTTTTACCTTTTCATTTATCTCTTATACTTTCAAATGTTTTTAGCTTCTCAAGTAGTGTGGGTTAAATCCTTCGAAGGTGTTTATTGCTTACTGCAATTGTTAGTGTCGGAGGGCACCTAATAAATACATGCTCAATAGCATTTGTGATCTGAGTGATAGCCTTATGGCTGAACATGCTAATGAACCTGTTGAGCACAAATTGGCATTTATTACTAAAATATGCATGTATGATTGAAGGAATAAGGAAAAAGAAATAAGTGTCTTCATAAGCTAACATTATCTCACGCACAAGTTAATTTATAGAAGTTGTTTATTAGCTTGTACAAAATCTGTTTTTAATGCATAAGCTAATTTTAGCTTATGGAGAAACTAATTCTCTTTTCCTTTCTATTTTTGTCTTGTAATAGTGTTTCTAAAGAAGTTTCTAATATACTATCAATATTTATAAATAAATTGACTTGGAAGAGGTATAATATGTCTGTAAAATTGATACTCTTCCGTTGTCAGTTCGGAGGTGATTTCTGTTAAAATTAGAAAATGATTTGGTTATATTGAAATCCATTTCATTTTTATTTGGTTGATCAGGAAGGGGAAGAGGCAGAGGCAGTTATCAAGCAGATGCTCCGAGAGGGCGTTTTGGTGCAAGGAACATGGGAAGGGGAAGTAATCTGGATAATTCAGACTACTCCAGACCAAGAGGCGATGGTTATCTTCAGCGTAGTTCACGATGAGAAAGAAAATGGCAAAAGCATGGACTGAGAATATGCTGTTGAAAGGGCTTATACAATTAGTGAATCTGTGCTTGGTGTGGGTATTTACTGCAGAAAATTTTCTTATGTGGTTTCACATTTAGTAGTCTTACGTTTTGGGTGCGTCTTTTTCTAGTAAAAGCCATTGAGACTTTAAACAGTTTGTTTCACAAGCATAGATCAGTTGGTTCCCCTTGAATGTTCTTTAACATGCCATTCGCGTGGGAAGTTTTGGTTGTTGTTTGTATTGTTCCATGTTTGGATTGTGGCGGCCTTTTTATCGGGAGGGGTGTTCAAGTTAAGAAAGTGGTTTAGTTTAGACATCAGTAGAGGTTGTGCTTAATTGTCAGATGTTGCGGTGCATTTATGGGTGCATCGGCTCGCTGCCTTTCCTTTGGTAAAACTTGTTGTAGTAAGTACCATGCAAATCTTTTAATTCTTCTCTATTAGTTTCGGGACATTGTTGGGACGTAGATAATTAAATCTTTTCAATTAATGATTTGACTTCTAATCTTTTCATTTAACGATTAGACTTTATTTTAAAACAACTCCAACGATGAGAAGGCTTCTCTACATTTATGTACATTTATCTATTATTTTGGAAAATTTAATTCAAAACCATTGTTATATGTAGCTACATACTTGGTCTTCACATCGCTCGTGAGCGTGGTTTTATAATTTTTATCTGTCCCGTATGGCTAATGTTTGGATGTGTTAGAATTATTTTGTATTAGCTTAACTGTATTTTAAAAGCTGCACAGACCTTTCAAAGTTAGGATTAATTAAGATTTAAGTTTTTGTTAAAATTGGGGTTAAAAAATTTCTTCTACAAAGTGCTTAAAAGTTGTATATTTCAATTGAATGTACTTAAAAGTTTTTCTTTTATTTGTTTTTAAAGGTGTTTTAAAATATTATTTTTGTAATTAATGAATAATATATATTGTAACACCTTACTTTATCTAAATTTTTCTGTTAAGTGAGATATTACTTAATTGATATAAAACATAAAGAATTATATAATTATAAAGTATATTTACGGTTTTTCATTTTTCTTGTTACAGAAAGTTTAAACATTTATAAAATATCGTACAGGAGAAATATATAACATTCAGTATAATACATCTATGTATAAAAGTCTCCAACTTTAAGAATGACCAGGTTCCCGTTTTCTCAAGATTTGTTGATTCGTATTGTTACATGTACCTTCATCTGTTCCATATAAAGAATACGATCATCATCACAGGCGAACTATGATCACAAACAAAACAGTACAAAGGGTAAATTAGTGTGTTTATAAAATGTTTTATCATCTCAAACACAAATCAACCCTCATCGCTCAAACTAATATTTCAAAAAACCATGTCATTGACTCATCGTTCAAACTAATATTATACTTACTTTTGTTTCGTAATACTTTGTTCACTTGAATGGATCTAGGAAGAATGATTAAATGGATTTGAAGGTAAATCTTTTATTGTTTATTTAAGTGGATTTGGACGTAAGTGAGAATGAATTTAGAAGTAAATTTTTTTAATATGTCACATCAATCAAATCTTACACTAATTATCACAAACTTTGCTTTCAAATCCATTTTCACTTACCTCCAAATCCACTCAAATAAACAAAAAACAAAAAATTTACCTTCAAATCCTCTAAAATTTATTCAATCACTCTCACATAATTCATTCAAGTGAACAAAGCCTAAGAGTCATCAAGTCACTGAGAGCATAAACTTGGTCAGCACTAACAAACCCATAGTCAAGGGTCTAATCATAAGAAACATGGCCGAACGAATCCAACAAAAGTCCACTGAGGTCAAACTCTTCTTCTCTTAGACCATCATGGAGTAGAATAATTTTAAACTCTGTATTATGGACTTAGCAGTGTAAGATTTATTTTTAGAATCATGTATTTTGAGTCAAATAAAATAGGATTTTTGATCACTTAAGTCAACAAAGACTAAGACCCAATGTTTTGAGTGGACGTCTAAAAGCTTGTTTGACCTAAGTGGACATCAAGTGTGTGGTGCTTTCCACCTTTATGTGAATAACCATGTGTCATGAAGATTTTTCATAGTTAGTGGTCTCATGTCTTCTTCCTAATGAAGAAGATTTTTATCACATGTCTTCCTCTTAAAAGAGAGGATTTTTACCTTTTCTAAGATAATTAAGTTTGAGTTTTTAGATTTTCCTTGTACATATTACATATTAGAGACACTCTTGATCTATAAATAAATGTGTTTTCTACTCTTATAATGTTATGTTATCATTTTTGTATCATATTACTTATTTTGGTCACTCAAGGTTAAAGCATCCAAAAATGATCTTCATTAGTTACCTTACTCATTAATTGACCTAATCTTTCTTTATAAATATCTTCCAAATATAACAAAAAGAAACTTAATTATAAATATCTTCCAAATATTTTGAATTACTTTTCATTTGTATTTGACTTTTCGATCGTTTTTTATTTAATTTAAAATATAATATTTACATATCTAAACATTATTAATTTATCGAAAGTTATAATTATATAAAATAAACATTCATCATTTACATGTTTTATATGGGAGAATATTTTGTTATAATTTTATAGGCTTTTATCTGGACTAATATACATATTAAAAATGATTGAAAGCTAAGCAAAGTTTTTTCCTTTTACTTCCAAGTAAAGTTCCATAATATTCTATAAATAAAATCTATCATCTCGTTTAAACAGGTCTTTGCTATTAAAAACCAGTTTAATACTTTGTAGCTCTCATTTCCTGTGGGTATCATGATTTGACGAAATAGGGAGTGGTATTTCCATTAGACCCATTAAAGATATTGAGCAACAGCATTCAATTCCTTCTTCTCCTTTCCATATTCAGGCCAAGAAGACCCTTAACAGCATGACTATTATTTTCTATATTCTGCACCTAAAATATCCTCAGCCAGATTGAGGTCTTCCAGAACCTTTTTCTTCATCATTACTTACAACCTTAATTCCGTCCTGCGTCAATGTTCTGACATTTGTAGTACAATGGCTTAATGTGTTGTTTCCTCAGTTTATGCCCTTTTCTTCATCTAATCTATGTTCTCCTTCTTAAGCTGTGCAGTGCCTTTGATGAAACATACAAGTACTAGTCCCGAATAAAACGTGTAATCAATCAGTAGACGTTGATTAAGTAATTAGTTTGTGCACAACTCTGACAAAGGAAAAGAACCAACTGTGCTACAGAAACTCAAAGCTAGAGATCGTAGATTTGTCTTATTAATAGAATGTGCAGCTTTCTGAACAGAACCATCCCTTACAACATTGGCTTCAATACAAGAATTTCAACACATGATGGTAAGACACTCGCTTCTGCATTCCAACTCCACCAATTCAAGCACCTGCTGTAGCCATAGCTCCTTGATGAGAATGAGGCGGCAAACACTGTGCTTCATTGTTACCATCTTCCTCTTCCTCTGCGTCCCAAAGGAAACTAGCATATGCTGCATGTACATGGCTGTTATCATAAAAAAAAAATAACTTCTTTTGTCAGAATGCATTTCAAACCATTATAAAGCTCTATGAAATAACATAGCATTCTACATGTTCTGCACAGCAGCACATACCTGTCTTCAGGAGAGGCTTGGACTGCTCTTTCAAAATAGCTGGAGGCACGTTCTTGGTCATGGTGTACCTCCCAAACCAGCTTCCCATACTGTGATAGAACATCTCCATCATTTGGGTCTGCCAGTATGGCACGAGAATAGTACTCCTCTGCTCCTTCGCGATCCTGTTTGCACTGTAAAAAGACAAAAATCATCATCACCAAAACACCTACTAACAAGACCAAGTTTTGGTGTTTTTCCTAACACTAGATTTTCACTTCCAAGTAACCAAATCCTCTGAAAGAAGTTGCAAAAGTAGCTTATTATGACCCGACAAATTGGTTATCATGAGGAGTGTTCAAACACGTGAAAGTCTTAGATATAGTTTGTTTAGATGTGATTTGTATTTAAGGTTTTCCCCTTTGAAAATTGAAGATTTTGTTTTGAAAACTCAGGAAAACAGAACTCACCTGATACAAAAAATTAGCATAATTCCTGAGAAACAAAGGATCCCCTGGATTTTCTTTCACCATTTTCTTGTAATACTCCTCCACATCATGCCTATCTCCATCATTCCCTCCAGAACCCAAAGGATTGTGATCACTACTACCTCCACCACCCCCTATGCAGCCACCTATGCCATCCCCACAGCACTCTACGCCAAGCCCCTTTGCAAGATACATTTCTTTACCACTACCAACCTCTTCCTGCTCACCAAAACTCACTCTGCAAACTCCATCTTTCGCTTTCCAAGCTTCACTCAATATCACACCATTCACCACACTCAACCCCTCTACCCCCTTCTCCTCCCCTTCTTCACTCTCACTTTCCATTTCTTCATCTTCCTCTTCTAGACGCAAGCCGCTGTGCTTACCAAGCGAGAAAGAAGGAATTGTCTCCAGCATCAAGCACCTGTTCCTCGTTGGAAACCTCTTGGAAGGGTCTGAAAATTCCAAAATGTCTTCGTTGTTGCAGGAGTAGGCTAAGTCTTGCAAGTTCCCATCAGATTGAACTCTTCTAAAGCCTTTGTTTTTCCTTTCAAGCTCACCAATTGAGGGAGAGATTGGGGAAGAACCACATGAGAAGGAAGGGAGAGTGAAGGACCCAGTTTGGGGGACATGAAGTTTGTGATAATGTTGCGGAACGCCGGTTGGTGGAAAGTGCTTGATTGCATGGCTGGTTTCTGAGTGAATACTGTTGTTAGGACTATCTGTGAAGTTGGAAAGGAGGGATCCAAGAACTGGCGTTGAAGAGCTTCTTAGCAGCATGTTTTCTGATTCAAGATAACTTCTGTGTGGCTGTCGCTAGCCTTTTGGGTACAAATCATGGACAAAATACAACAAAACTGCAAATTACTTCTTCAGGAAAACCAAAACAATAAACTAGAGAAGAGAAAGGCATAAAGCATGTCATTTTTTCAAACAGAAAACAAATTGGCATGGATACAAGGAAATGTAATAACACTAATTGCTCATTCGATAACACAAAAAAACTAATGTTTCGGTTGGAAAAGGAAGAGAAAGAGAAGAAAAGAAAAATACCCTTTTGAGACGATGTAGAGTCCTTGATGCACTATAATCTATGCAAGAAGGAAAGATTTTTTGTAGCAGCACACAACATATAAAAACATTTAAATGTACAAAAGCAGGATCCTTTATATATAAAGGAGAAGACTTTGCCGGTGGGGTGCATGTGAACATGAGTGGTTTAACCTTCTCTGTCAAATATTATAATAAGAAAAAAGATTAATTTTTCACCCTAAAAAAGCAAATTCATTTGGGTGGTGAATGTGTGGTAGATGTAGCATTTGGAAAAATATCAACTTGTGAAGAGTAGTTGGATGACAGTGCATATGGAAATTGAAAAGTACTCGGAAAAGGGCAACATTGTTTCCATTGCAGTAATTAAAATGAAAAACATTTTCATAATTATTATTAGAAAAAGATGAAAAAGAAAAATATGCATTATTGAAGAAAGTACTGGCATACCAACCTTTCACATGGAGGGCACGACCCTCCGAGCAGCAAGGATAATAATTATTGTTTGGCACACCAAAATCTTAATGCAACTTTGTTTCACGTTTGTATTGACAGAAACAAACGCTTCTTCTCCGTACACGTGCCTCATCACGCGCTTATTTGACTGTTCTACAGTTCTTGTACACAACTTGTGAACGATCTTCGAAGATATTCCATCGGGAGATTCTTGCAACGCAATTCAATTGTAGAAACAAAATCAAAACGTGATTCCTCGTGTTTCTGGAACTGCTGTTCCGCTGTACATCCTCTTATGTTAACAAGTTTTCTATTTCTTTTGTCGTTTTTAATGTTTACTCCTCCTCCACTCAACTTATATTTCACGTTCCTTTCTTTCTTCCAACTCATGAAAGATAATCAACAAATAAAACCAAACAAAAAAATGTGACAATTGAGGATCCACAAAATTAAAAAACATGCAAAAAAAAAAACTAAACAAATTTTACAATATAAGCTTTTCACATAATATTTAACACTATTTAGGAAGATATTAGTATGCAAATAAGATACAGTCGATTTATATCTTTTATAAAAGTATTATTTTTTAAGCTAATTGACTATCATTAATATTTACGTTTTTCTATTGTAATAAAATAAGTAATTAAAACAATAAATTATTCTAAAAATATCTTTTAATTATATTAACATATAAATTTTCTCTCTCATAATCGAATAATTTATAATTTATTTATTTATTTTATATAAATACGATCTTGACATTTATATTTTTATTTTTGTAGAATGTGTGGTTTAAAGTTTATATATATATATATAAAAAAAAATTAGTGTCGATAAATAAGTTAATTTAGTTTAATTTATAAAAATAAATACAAATGATTTAGTGTTTTAGTTTCATATATTTATTTAATATTTTTATGATAGAAATAATTTATCTATATTTTGTAGAGTGTAGTTTTTTTCATAAGTTTAGTGTGTTTTTCATATTTCGTATTCTTTTATTTTATTTTTTATTTTTAATAAATTTTGATGTGATGAGAAATTATTAATGAAATTTAAATTTAAATGTCAATTCTTTTTTAATATCTAATATTAATGCATAATAACTTTATTTGAAACTTATTTATTTATTTATAATTCAAATCACCTAACTTTTCATAATTTATATTTATATTTTTTTCATATCATCAAACATATTTATCACTAATTTAAATGACTCTTTTTTTTATATCTATGAAAAATAAAACTAGTAAATTGAGACATCTAAGACACTATAACAAAATTTACCTTTAAATATGTCTTAAACCCTATAAATTTAAAAATAAAAACTAAAAAATATAAAATAAGAAAATTGATAATCTTTACATATAAGACTAAGTGAGCAATTAAAGAAATAATTTTATACTTATACCTGATTAAATATCATTATTGATATAATTTTTAAATTAATCATTCTAAATTTGATATATACGTGCTAATCTGCAATTGATTACAATGTAAAACTATTTTATTCTGGATACGTAACCTATATTTTTATCTTTGTGTGTTTTCTCTCTTGTTATAATAAAAAAGTTGATTAAATTTAAATTAGAAATACTCTCTCTCTGAAGATTTTTATCAGCCGACACCTAACAGTGTAAACCCTAAACCTCTTCTAATTAGAATTGAGGTCACAAATTCATCAATTCATTTATACACATTGATTTCAAATATATATTATAATGATAACAAATCTCCTAAGTTTTTTAAGTTACAAATAATATATTTTAACAATATTGAATGATCGAAAATTTGATAATCTTATAAAGAAATATGGTTTTAAATATAAAAAAAAATAAGTATAATCATATATGAGAAGACAAAAGAGTTGCAGTTTCAAATAAAAGGAGAAATGAAAGTGGAGCAGTTAGACTTGTGTAAAGATTAACATTTTGTTTCTATATAAAATTTGAATTTGTTATTGGAAAAAGTTATGTACTTTTGATAAATGATGGCTTCTAACAAATACTTATAATTTATAAATAAAGAAATACCAATACAAATTACTATGCAAAATTAGGTTAGAACACAAAGTCAATATGAGGATGCTTAATAATCACAATGAGATTGTTAACTACTACTTTTAGAAATTTGACATGACAATTTTCTCTATCTCGAAACCTTGATTTTTTTAATTTATACTATAATTTTTATTATAATAATGAAAAAAAAGAAAAAAAGTAATCTAATAACAATTATGTGGTTGGAAAATAATATTATGAACACGTTATAAAAATATCTATGACAATGTCATTCCATCTTGAAATATTGACATCACACAAAAGTTGATGAATCGAATTTTGAATTTAATGTTTTATTTGGACTAGGAGTGAAATAAAGAGGAATCAGCTAATAAGAGAGAAAATAATATAAATGATATAAGTAAATAAATAATCACTGAAAAATATGTTTTATTTGGATGAATAAAAATAACAAGTCAACAGAAGAGAAAAAAACATATAAGTTTTTATATAAATTAAAAATATTATTTGTTAACGTAAAACTATTTATTTATTTTACCCCATTATTTAAATGTCTTATTATGTGAAATATATATTAAATTTAGCATTTGGGTGTGTTAGACTAGTAATGCATTGAATAGTTTTTCCTCTGTATATTTGTAATGGCTCAAATGCGATGAATTTCATTTCGTGGAAAATTTTGTATTCTCTCTCTCTCTAAGTTAAAACGATATATTTAACTAAAAATATAATTGAACTTGTATGTTTCTGTTCTTGTATTAACTTTTGTATACCTTCAAAAATAAAATAAAATAAATAATTTGATACATAATTCATTTAAGAATGTATAAATACCTTTAAATGGTTAAGAAAGTTTGCTAGATCCCAAACAAGTTTATCCAAATAATAAATGAAAGTGGGTTTAAAATATTAAATTCGAATACAAATTTGCCTTGTATTTTCTAATATGGAATCAAGAATGTTAAAATTGTTATGACCTGACCTATATCAACATGGAAAATTATGCACTATTTTTATTTTCTAAACTAAAGATGTTTATAGATTGAATATATATAATAAACCTAATTTCTTGCATATATTTGATAAAATATTGTTTAGAAATATTCTTTTTTTTTACGATTTCATAATTTATATATTACTGATAACTAATTAAAAGCTTCTCAATAACATTTGATGATGAAAATATCATTAATATTAAAATCTCTAACTCAGGTTATAGTAATTTTATTTTAGAGAATGATAGAATATATATATATATATATATATATATATATATATATATATATATATATATATATATATATATATATATATATATATATATATATATATATATATATATAAGCAATTCCAAAATCAAAACATTCACATTCCATTCCATTCAAGATTCTAAAACTATTTATATTAAATATGGTTAAGGAAGTTATGTTCCAATATTTTACAAATAAATCAACCATTCAAAATGCTATTCCAATTCTCAAGGATAATAAAGAATTAAAAACTTCCACAATTTTGCATATATTTATATTTAATATACACAAAGTCAAATCATCACAGAAAAACGTAAACTAGAATTTGGAAAAGAATTAACTTATCTTCATCCTTAAGATAATTAATTAATAAGATGAGTAAAAGATATCGAAAAATCTTCTAAAATATTTATAAGAAGTCAAACATAACAAACAAATTATATTTTAAAAGGAAAAATTTACAAAAAAAAAAAAAACTTAAAAATCTAAGCTCAAAGAAAAAAGAAGACTTAAAATATAAGGAAAATATCATATAAACTTTTGGATGATTATATTTAAAATATAGAATATATATTCTATATTTTTACTTTATATATATATATATATATATATATATATATATATATATATATATATATATATATATATATATAAAGTAAAAAGATAGACATGTACTATGAAATGCAATACTATATAAAAAGTCTAATTGTCATTTAAGTGACTATTTATTGAAAAATAAAATGTTAAAGGACTTTTTATCATTATATATTTTTTAACATATTGAAAAAGGGAAAATAAAATGGAGTATTAGAATCGACAAATGTTTTAAAATAATGACATCGAACATTTTCATGTTTAAATAATTTAATAATATAAATAAAATTTTATAAATATGTCTTGTTACTTAAAATATATATAATTTATTTAGAACTCAATTTGTAAATTTCTTTTCTCTTGTATACGAACCTTCTAACTCTTAAGTCATCTCTTTGACAATCCGAAAGTACCTAAGAGATCACAACGACGATATCTAAGAGTTCATCCGATTAGTCTTCCAAAAAGAGTAAGTTAGTTTTTATTTCTTTCCTAATTTGAGTTCCTTCTTGTACGTGAGAAAAATTTCTCATCGCATGTAAAATTTTAGAGATTTTGTTTGTTCTTCGAGGATCATTGATCCTAATGATCTGTTTGAATCAAATTTCGCGATTTATAGGTATTTATAGAATTTTTTGAGTTGAGGTGAGGAAGTAGCTCTTTATAGTCGTCTAAGCTTTCCCAAAAAGGTAAGGAAAGTTAAAATTGTCTTTGATTTCTTGTCTAGAAGATTCTAAAGGTAGGTCATGATTGATGTGTAATAAAATTGTGTTTAATTGATGAGTTATTATGAGGTGAACTAATTTTGTTATTGACTATTGACAAAAATTTGATGTTTTGTGTGAAAATTGATTATTGATTCATGGTGTTGTTGATGAAGGATGGTATGATAAACTTGTACTGAGTTGTATTGATTTGATCATATGAGGTTGTTGTATTAGAGTATAGGTTTGGTATTAAAAACTAATGTGGTTTTGAGATTAGTAAATAAATAGAACTTATGTTTAGTTTTGGATAAAAAAGGAGGCTTGATAAAAGAAGGCTTGATAGGTGAATTTTGAGTCACAGGTTGAATGTGAAAAGTTGAGGTTTAATGTCTATGTTAAAGTCAATTTAAACTTGAAGAGATCTTTAATTGAGCTAAATTTGAAGTGGAATAGGTTATGGACTGATAGGTTACATGTTAAGTTGTTTTTGGTCAATTCTGACTTGTTTAGAGGTTGAAATTTACCAGTTTTGGTTAGAAATGAGGGAGGTTGAATTATGAGCTATCAATTGGTGTTCTAGTTGGAGTTGGGTTAGGAATTCATAATAAAATAAGTTTAAAGAGGTTTGAGTTAAGTCATACAAAATTGGATAGGTCAATTGAAGGTTTAGAATACTAAATAGGACTGTAGAAGTTAGGTTGAGGGATACAAATCTTGCAAAATTGATGTTCTACAAAATTCTACAGGCTCGCTAGGTGAGTAAAAGAGTGTTTTGACAAAGAGTTTTAACAGAGAGTTTTAGAGGCTAGGCGAGCTAGCTTGCTGAGCTGGAGAAGCTTTCTGTTTAGACTCTGGTTGGGTAATGAGAGGAGCTCGCTAGGCAAGCAGGTCCGCGTTGGGCACTTGGTTTGTTTATGTGTTATGTTATTGCTTTTCTTTCTTATTAACAACCATTACTATAATACTTTTAAGAATGTTTGGTAAGTCAAGTGAAATGTTCAACATGATTTATTAATGAGTTTATGATTAAAATTAATGAGGATATGATTTGTTTAAGTATGTGAAAGGGGATTCTATGAGGAAAGCCCTTATGTAATGTTATGTGGTGAGGAGTAGTAGAAAGTCCTTAGCCTCGGATCGGTTTGACCATAAGCGTTTGACGAACTAATCTTGTGTGACAGTTTAGGTGATATGTTGTTTCACCACACATGTATCTGGATGATCATGTTTAGAGTCTAGAAATATGTGTGTCAAATTATGCTTGGTTTTAATTGATTTGATACTAAAACTGTATGTTTATGATTTGTATTAAAATACGTTTGATTTTTTAAAATTAGTTTATCATGTTTGCTTGTGTTTTGTTGTTTTTTTCTTTTGCAATCATCTGGTTAGTGTGAAGAGAAATAAAAGTCTTACTTAGAAGTAAAGATGCCTATACATAGTTAACCTAATATAATTTTTAAATTTTAGATATTGTTGTGTTAAACTTTTAGTTAAAGGTTTAGATGATATTAGTATTAAGTTATATTTTTGGATAATTATAATTATATTTTTATGTTATTTGTTTGTTAATTGTTTTTTGTTATAAAATGTATGATAATTTCTTTTATAATATTAAAACTATAATTTTAGAGTGTTACATAAAACTTTCATCAACTACTCGTATAAAAAATAAGAATATTTAATTATTATAATATTTTCATAACATCTTTGTGAAAAAATAGAAAGAAATGATTCCCTTTGTTAGAATTGAATTTGACTCTCTGGTTAAATGAGTTTCAATCGGATTAAATGAGTAATTATTTTCACTTTTTTTTTTAAGATATTTTACTTAGAAAAGTTTTTTTTTTCAAAAATAAATAAATAGACAAGCATGCTTATTATTCCTCTCACACCTATGCAAAAGATTTAAGAATTAAGTGAAGAACAAAATCACAGTTAACAAGAAATCGAATAAATCAAATGGTAAATTATTTTCAAATTTGAGTTTTGGGTGGAATAGTTCTAAAACTGGTTAAAAGGAACAGTGTCACAATCTTTCTCCAATCTCGTCCTGTAAGTTTAGGGTTTATCATAAGTGTGCTTTCAATCCATTTTCGTGCCCAAAAGAAAACGTAATTTTTTTTTATATTGACGTTCATATACTACGCAAAATCGCAATTTCTTGTAGTTCGTTTTGGTAACTCACGAAATCGCGAGACATTTGTTGATTGATCATGTTGGTAAAGAGATTAAGCTCATTCCTTAAACTCTCCCCAAAACCTCAGATTTCCTCGTAAGCTCTCTGGTTCTTCTTCTATTTCCATCTTATTGCTTTCCTTGTCTTTATTTTTGCCTTGTATTGGATTTAATTATTGTTGAATGGTACTCGTAAATTTTATTGGCGGTTTTATATTTTCTAAGTTACGCGTTTCTATTAGAGATCAATTATTGGATTATATGTATGTGACTGGGTTTGCAAGAATTGGGGATTGGGGATTTTGAGCGTACTCAAACACTCATTTATGTCCTCAACTTTTCACGCTTTAAAATTTCAGAAATCGTAGCTCAACAAAGTAATTATATTCTGTAACTCAAATTAGGAATTTTACCGTTTTCATCACGCTAGGTAAAACCCGTGAATTCAGAATATAGCGAGACTAGTCCTCAAGGAAATGAAGTAAAATAATAGGCTGAAAATATAATTTTGGCTCCTCATCTGAGTCTTTGGTTTCAGGTGGGTATGTCAAGTTTAAAAAGTTTTTATTTAGGTGTGTTAGATCAAAATGGTCTCTCTGTCTATTTTATGCACTAACATTGTTAATTTTGTTTAAGTGGTAAATGCCCACCTGAAGTTGCATCTCTCGAACTTTGTCAGGCATCACCAAATTTAGCAGAGTAACGTGTTAAAGTGAAATTTTTTAAAATTACCGGAGCAAATTGAAACAAAATTTCAGATGAGGGATCAAAACTTAATGCTTATTTATTAATTTTTTTCAGCTGAATTTCTTTTGCAAGTGAAAAACGTGAAGTACTTGTTAACATTTTTATTTAAATGAATACGGGGGATAGATATTCCTACAGATTTCTGCTCTTGCAGATTATCATACATAGTATTCTTGAAATTGACATCATAATTGAAAGGTAATGTGGTTGTGACTACCAATGTTTAAACTGTTGCAGTGCCACGAAGAGTGTGGATGAAGAGAGCAGCAAATACTATGGTAGAAAGGCAGTGTCATTTATTTTGATTACAATTACAGGTGGTGTTGCTCTGAGTGCTCTTGATGACCTTGCCATCTATCATGGATGTAGCAGGTATACGTTGAGCTTTAATTTGGTATGCTGTGTTAAGAGTTGATGATAGCTGGTTATTTTACCTTAATCACTTGGATTGGGAATGCATTAGCCAGGCTTGAGAAAACTATGAAGAGGTTCATTTTAACATAATGTGTTTTTGTAGACTTTAGAGCCCAAAATAAACCTTTTGATTGATTTACGTTGTTTATAATATTTCCCATCTCCCATCTCCCATCTTCATTGTCTATGGAAAGGGTATGTTCCTCAAGGAGGTCAAAACTTTTCCTTGTTTAACTGAAACCTCACCATTCTTACCTGTCCTACATAGTAATGACCAAAAATGCGATGGCTATATTTAGAGAAATATCGATTTTGTAAGGCATGTTTGGCATCTAAAGTTTGTAGTTATCTTCCTTTTCAATATAGTTTTGTATAGCCTTTTCATTTTTCATAGAAAAGAACAGGGGGCACTAAGGTGGTGCACAAAAGCCAGATCTAGAATACTGAGATAATAATTGTACTCTATGTTGCTAACTACAGAAGTTTCTCATAGAGTAAAGAGGCTTTCTGAGATATTTGTTCTTTTTTTGTCCTTTTCCATGCACACTCCAGCTACCCAGCGAGTTGCGATATCTTGCTTCATAAAAAGATAGTAGCGCTCTAACTTTGATTAAAATAATCGCTACTTTCAAATTCTTCACCATCCTATCTCACCTTATGAATCCTATTCTATTTTTATTTTTATTTTACATATTAGATACTAGATAGTTAGCTTATTGAATACTTTTATGAGACTGCTACTAATACTTATGACTTATCACATAAGTAGTTTCTCGGCTTTTGTTCTTTACATTTCAAAATTGAAAACTTGTCTACCATGGCAGCCCCTAAAGTTATTGGCTGCAAAATTTTCAGCAAGGCCATGGAAAAGGCGATCAAGAACCAAGGACTAATAGATGCTGTCGGAGAACCCATTGTTAAAGGTCCATGGTACAATGCATCTCTTGCAGTAGCTCATAAAAGACATTCTGTTTCATGCTCATTTCCTGTTTCTGGACCGAAAGGCACCGGTATCTTGCAGCTGAAGGCAGTTCGAGATCGAGGTTAGCAATTTGAATGTTTATCTGTATGATTTGAGTGAAAACTTTTTACCAAACTGGAAGTTAACCATTTATGTCTCTATAACCACCATGATCTGCTTGTTTTGCTTTGAAATGTTATATTATTTTGCTTGTGAATTGTTTGGAAAGTGGGAATACCGAGCCCAGTTTTTGATAGGTAATGGAAATTATTATTGGTTTGGCTTCTTTGAAACAGATGACACTTGGTCTTCCTTTTTCCTTCATCGTGACTGGGACATTTTAATCATGGATGCTCTCCTCCATGTACCTGGGAATGAGGAGAGGCACCGAACATTGCGGATCAATCTTGCTGACAATCCTCTTTCTTGCACTGCTTGCACCGAGAGCACACCTCATCCATCGGAAAGTTCAAAGGCAAATTTGACTTCTAATCAATAAAAGCTTAATTGGCACTCTTAAATTCATCTAAAAGCAAGTTTTGGACCTTTATATTTAAATATTTTATATGATTTTGAGGCTAGGTAGACGTCAATATTTTGGCTGACAGAATAAATTTATTTCCAAATTTTCTTTGGGTAACGTGTTATAATATTAGTCACCCACTTATTTTATGAAAATAAAATTTTCCTTGTGGATTGATGTAAATTTTCTTTATTTTGCATTTTTCTTTTGCCTTTTGATCTTGCTAGCTATCTTTTTTGAGATGGTAAATTTTCTTTACTGAGGTAAGCACTGGTAGATTTTGATTGGTGACTTTGTCCATTGGTACCTATACTGTCGGTCTGGGTGAATAAACATTTTTATAAACACTTTCAAGAGAAGAAAATAGAAAGAAAAAGTGAATAAAATTTTCAAAATCATTATGGGTCTAATTTTTAATTTGGGTTAAATATGTTTTTAGTGCCTAAACTATTGGGCGTTTCTGGTTTTCGTCCCTCTTTCAAAGTAAGGTACAATTTGGTCCTCATTCTTTTCGAAACGTTCGTTTTAGTCCTCGAAAAGAATGAGGACGGGACGAAAATCAGAAACGGCCAATAGTTTAGGGACTAAAATATATTTAACCCTTTTAATTTATATAAACTAATTTTAAATTCTGAAGAATTTTTTCTTATTTTTTGTCTCAGTTTTTATGAAATTTTTTTATTTAAACATATTTCATATATGCTTTTGGAGTGCTGGTTAAGGTTGTATTGGCGGAATTGATGAAAGCAAAGTAAGAATAATATTATAGTTTTAATTTTTCGCTTCCAGTTTTGTAGTTTCACAGTTGTTTGAATTAATTTTCTCATGCCAAATTAAATCAGATACGTTTAAAATTAAAAAAAGAAAACCTTTAACCAGACTTGTTTAATAAATAAATCGGAAAGAGGATATTTAGTTCGAAAAGATAAAATTTGAGATATTTCTTTAGGGCTTAAATTTTGCTCGGGTTTTAATATAAGAAGTGTTTATATATATATATATATATATATGAGTTTGCTAACTTGGGTATGTCTTTTTAGATGATACATTTTAGTAATGTGTATCAGGTTTTAGTGGACAAAAATATTCTTATAATTATAGATTCTAAGTTTTAATCATAAGGGTATTTTAATAATTTTCATTCTTAAAACTAAAAAAATAAGAAACTCCTAAACTTTTATTTACCTCCCTCATCCCTCTCAACTCTTTATCTTTCATCTTTCCAACTTTTATATTTTTTCTGTCATTCCTACGATAACCCTAAATGAAAAAAATCAGAAACACTGTTAAACAATTTCTTATAAAAAATAATTTTATAATGAATTTTCATTTTATAATTTTTGTCTTATCTAATTTTATTTAATTTTCACAAGCATAATGACGTCTAAAAGAATTGGTAATTGGTATGGAAAAAATAAAAAACACTCGCGATCAAACAATTTCTTACATATGATGAAAGTGATGAAATTGAAGAGATCTTGAACCTTTACCTGAAGACAGAGTGTTTTTTTCTTTGTTTTTTTAGTTTTGAGAATGAAAATTATTCAAATACCTTTAATTTTAACGCTTAGAATCCATAATATATAAAAAGAAACGTACACAGCAAACTATATATATATATATATATATATATATATATATATATATATATGTATATATATATATTCTTTTTTTTTTCAAGGATCGTTTAAAAATTAAAATTTTAAAGCTATATGTAGCGGCAGAATATATATGTAATTATATAAATATTATACAATTATCTTAATTATTCAATTTTTATTTTAAAAGAGAACTAAATACACAAATTATCCATATATTTAATATATAAAAGCATGTTTGAAGAACTTTATCTCATATCAATTTCATTTCGATACTCTTACCAGTAACTCCTTTATATGGACAAGACTTACCTATTCTATACAACTTCAACTTTTGGCAAATATTTTGTAGATAATTCAATAGTTTCATTTGTAATTATTGAGGTATCGAAATTGAAAATGATTGAAAGAGAGGTTGAGGTAAATAAATAAAAAAGAATGAAGAATCAAATAAAAGTTCAAGGAAGAGATAATCATACAAGATATCCGAGACAAGGTCAGCATAAGGTTGAACTCGAAATACATTGAAAAAACATTCATAAGGAAAAATCGAAAGATAGATTATACAATAATTGAATTACGGTAACTGTTATAAATATAGGTCTAGCATGTATAACTTATGTAACGTAAACAATTATTAGATAATTATTCTAATTATTATGTTATTTTATTTTGATTTAACTGCCAAGAAATAGTGAAAAAATATAAATAGGTTATTTATGTTTAAAAAGATGAAAAATTATATTTATTGCATAAATATTCTGAAAACGCCGTGAAGAAGGTAATGGTACCATCTGAAATATAAAGTTTACATTCTAGACTATGTATTCTGGAATGTCTCCTAATTTTGTATTTCGGAGCTCAAAACCTAAAAGGGGTAACGTTAGAATTTTCAAGTGTACATCTGTGCAGGAAGAGATTATGGAGGTACTGGAAGAAACTGCCTTTCTGCTGTCGTGATGATCCCTAGCCCATCGGAAAAATCTCTGTACCTCTATTGGTAATAACTGAAAGAAACAAACATGGTTATTTTGCTACCCTTGTATAGTTTGTGGGTACATGGACTCTATAAGAAAAATTGATGGTGCCGGAAAGTATCTACTAGTTATAAGGTTTAAATTAAATATATTACTATTTGCTACTGAATTACACATCCTGTGTTTAAGCGGCCATAGAGTGAAACCATCGTATCAGAGTTTAGCGGTCATGGCCTTTTATGGAACAAGGGTGTGAGACATTGTAACCAGAAAAAAAAAACATAAATTTTAGACTCTCCTCAAGCTGGTAAAAATTTAGTGAAAATAATTTAGTAAAAATATCTACTAACCGATCACTTGAATTAAATAATTATATCTTGATATTTCTAGATACAATCATTCTCTCGATGATTATCGCATATAAGGATCATTTGAGTGACATTTCAACATTGAAACTCTTTAAACAATTGTTTAAGATAAACAAGTTTACAAGTGGTTAAGACCATAACTCTATATTATGCTTCTGCACTAGATTTAGCCACAACATTTTGTTTCTTGCTTTTCCAAAAGATTAAGTTACCACCAATGGAGACACAATATTCGAATGTAGACCTTTTACCAGAAGGAGATTTTGTCTGATCAACATCTGAATAACAAACCACATTTGTATGGTTATTAAAACCATATAACAACCTTTTTCTAGGAGATCCTTTAATATACTTTAATATACGGATAACTGCATTCCAATGATTTTCACACGGGGAATTAAGGAATTGGTTTACCACACTAACTGCAAAGGAAATGTCAAGACAAATAACTATAGGATAATTCAATTTTTCAACCAGTCTTCTATATTTCTCGGGGTCTAACATATGTTCCTCTTGTTTTGGTAGAAGTTTAGTATTATGATCCATGAGTGTGTCAACAAATTTTGAATTCATCAACCCAATTTTCTCAAAAATATCTAATGCATACTTCCTTTAAGATATAACAATACCATAATTGGATTGTGTCATCTCAATACCCAAGAAATATCTAAGTTTGCCAAGATCTTTGGTCTAAAAATGGTTGCAAAGATGTTGTTTCATATGAGAGATGTTATACTTGTCATTTTAGGTAAGAATGAGTCATCCACATATACTATCAATTAGACACATCCAACACTCGAGTGACGATAAAGGACTGAATGGTCTGCCTCACATTGAATCATACTAAATTGTTGAACAATGGTATTAAAATTTTCAAACCAAACCCTAGGATACTCTTTTAAGCCATATAAGGATTTGCAAAGACGACATACCAACCCAAAATACTTCCCTTGAGCAACAAATCTTGAAGGTTCTCCATATAAATCTCTTCTGCAAATCTTCGTTGAGGAATTCAATTTTGACATCCAGTTGATAAAAATGTCATTGTTGAAGAGCCACTATGACTATAAAAAAATGAATAGATTCCATCTTTGCCACCAGAGAAAAATTTGTGTGTAACCTTTGGCTACAAGACCAACTTTAGGGCGATCAATAGTTCCATCAAGACCAACTTTGATAGCAAAAATCCATCTACAACCATCAACAAATTTTTCAGACAGTAATGAGACAAACTCCAAAGTTCCACTATTTTGAAGAGTACTTATTTCATCTAGCACGACCCTTGACACCAACCAGGATGAACTAAGGCATCAATAACAAATTTTAGGATGGTCATAGAAGAAATAGACGAAAGGTAGATATAGAAAGGTGAATACAATCTATGATAACTTAAAATAATATAATGTGAAGAGGGATTACAAGTAGAATGTATGCCTTTTTGGAGGACAAATGGAAAGGTAGACATGGTTGTCGAAGCTGGAGGAGACAAAGTAGTTGATACTTGAATTGAGTCACTTGGTGGTTGTTGAGGACACCTGGTAGAATAGGCACAATTGGAAGAACACAAATAACAGGAATATTGATAATATTAGAATGAGACATATCAGAAGAAAAATGATCATTAAAATAAAAGGAAGACTCATTGAATGTGACATTTATAGAAACAAAATAGTGAATAAGGAAAGGAGGAAAACACTTGTTCTCTTACTTTGATCTAGTAAAGCCTAAAAAAACACATTTTTGTGATCGAGGAACTAACTTATCAAGACCAGGAAAGGAACTACAAATTGGACAACTTGGATAAGCTAGGAATAAGCTATTGCAATTTGCCAAGACTATGATGACCTAACTGAGCATGAAGAAGAGATGAGAACTCCATAACTGCGCCAACATGTGTAGTGGGGCAAAGATGATAAATACGATGAGACTCACATTCAGTGTCAATCATCTGTCTTGAACTCCGGTCTTGTAAACAAATAAAATCTTTGTTAAAAGAAATGTAACAATCAAGAGAATGAGTTAGATGACTAATGGATAATAAGTTAAAAAGAGACTCAGGGATATAAAGAACATTATCAATGGATAAAAAAGGAAAAATGTTAACAGTCCCAACACCATGAGCTAAAACTCTAGATCCATCAATGGACAAAGAGGAAAACAAAGATTTGTTACTAGTAATGTGATATGTGGCTCTTGAGTTAAGAACCCAAGAGCCAAAAGAAGAAGATGGTGTCAAAGCAACAAAAGATGTATCTATGTGTGCTATAGATGCAATGAAACTAGAATATTGTTGATCCTTATACCGTTTGAGAAATTTACTGAAAATAATAGAGTCGTCGATAATATCGGATGTAGGAAGATCCCCAATAGATGATTGTGAGGGAGGAGAAGTCCGAACAATAACAAAAAATCTAAAAGGGTGACCATGTAATGCATAAAATCTGTCAATCTTGTGGCCTAACTTGCCACAATGATCACACTTGAGAGGTCCTTTTCCCGACATGCGAGAGTGATTGCAATCATGATGTTGAGATGCCAACAAAAAGAAAACAAGTGTATCATTGATGAGTTTACTAGGTACACACAAAAGAATGGAACAAATAGAAGTCAAAGTGGGAACAACAGATGAACCCAAAATCTGATCACGGATATGAGAATATTCATCAGCAAGGCCGTGTAACACCAATAACATAAAGTACTTTGGTTGTTGCCTTAATTCTTGGGCATGAGTAGGCAGGAGGCAACAATTCATTAAATTCATGAAAAAGAACATGAATTTTACCCATATAATTAGTCAGAGTTCTCATGTCGAGGAGCAACAACATTGAAAAGATCATGACAAACACCATCAAGATGTCGAATATCATTGGTGTATTATAATTTGGAATGTTCCCAGATTTCAAAATATGTTTCGTAGGAACGACAAATTTATTTTAAAGAAGAGTGAAAGGTATTTTTGAGAATGATGCAGTACTAAGAATCAATTTTCAAGCAACGGGTAACCGCAGCAGAATCAGATTGTGATTGTGAGGGTGTCTGGACTTCGAGGGTGACGATCTCGACAGACATGGTGGTCGCTTGGACAGGACGAGCAAAATCGTGATTGTCAATTGAAACTGATGCTCCGTCGATGGTGTTAATGGCGACGGCGGTTTTAGTAGGCAAGGATAACAAACATTTTTTTTTCAAAAAACCTTAAACTCTAGATATCATGTTAAAAGGTATATTTTAGCCTAAATCAACTCGACGAAACCAACTTGTAAGATGATATTTGAATTCACTTATATATTCTAAATTAATCTTATCTATTGATGTAAAACTTTTAATACATGTAAACAAAACCCTTTGCATCACAAACAAAGTTAAAATATGTGTTAAGGGTTGCTATGGGCTCTATATTATCATATTAGTGGTGTCTCAAACTATATGGTAGATGTCTTTGTCTAACAACAATGTTACAGGAAAAAACATCAAGTCCTCAGGTACAAGCAATCCAATGAATTTAGAAAGAATAATGGCCTGGATTAAGGGTTGGGAATTTTGAATTGATGGCCTTTTTTGCGTTGCTACGGTTTTGATAGACTTTAATCAATGGACAGGAGTTGAGAACATTAACTAACGCAATGTAATACAATTTTGATTTTAATTTATGAAAAAGCACAGTACACATCAGCCAATGAAATCAAAGAATAAAAAACCACAGAATGCACAGAAGATGTTGCACCAATGCGAGAACTTTGGAAACAACGTCAATGTTCACACGTGGTCCATGTGGTTGTTGCAACAGTATGTAGATGTTAACGACCAAACCTACCTGGGCGGAAACCTCAATGTTTCTGACGCCGACTCGTTCCAAATCTCACTTTTTGCTATTCTTCACATTTGCATCCATGTTCAAGTTCCCTTCCTCACTACGAGGAATTGGGGGCACTCATTCTAATCCTCCCTCCTCGTTCCCAACATTTGCTATTGCCTATGGAAATTGCACTTTCTCTTCACAGATCCCAAACCCCACTTATGGGTTCTTCATCTCCTGGGAACCTTTCTTCTTTGGGGCGTTGCTTTGCCTCAAAGGAAAGAGATTGGTGTCACCCGTTTTCCCGGATATGTTGTTCCTCCATGGAACGAAGGCTGAGACCAAAACCAAAGAAAGGGGGCCATGTTGAAAGACAAGTCACAGTTTTGGAGGATACCCCGATCTGGAAACCGTCCTCTTCTGCGATTTGTCGTCAGATAGAGAAGTTGGTTGTGTGTAATAGGTACCGGGAGGCAATGGAGTTGTTTGAAATTTTGGAAGTTGGACATAATGGTTTTGGTGTGGGTGGTAGCACCTATGATGCTTTGGTGAGTGCTTGTGTCGGTTTGAGATCGATTAGAGATGTTAAGAGGGTTTATAATTATATGATCAACAGTGAGTTTGAGCCTGATTTGTTTGTGATGAATAGGATATTGTTTATGCATGTGAGATGTGGTCTCATGCTCGATGCACGAAAGCTGTTTGATGAAATGCCTGAGAGAGACTCGGCTTCGTGGATGACCATGATTGGTGGACTTGTAGACTCTGGGGATTTCTCTGAAGCTTTTAGGTTGTTTCTGTGTATGTGGGAAGAGATTAATGACGGAGGATCTCGCACGTTTGTCACCATGATTCGGGCATCTGCTGGATTGGGTCTTGTTCAAGTTGGAAGGCAAATTCATGCATGTGCTTTGAAAAGAGGGGTCGGTGATGATAATTTTGTGTCTTGTACACTGATTGACATGTACAGTAAGTGTGGTAGCATCGACGATGCTCATTTTGTATTTGATCAAATGCCAGAGAAGACAACTGTAGGATGGAATTCCATTATTGCTAGCTATGCACTTCATGGTTATAGTGAGGAAGCTCTTAGTTTATACTATGACATGCGAGATAGTGGAGCAACAATAGATCACTTTACTATTTCAATAGTGATAAGAATTTGTGTGAGATTGGCGTCATTGGAACATGCAAAACAAGCTCATGCTGCTTTAGTTCGCCATGGTTATGGTACTGATATAGTGGCAAACACAGCACTTGTTGACTTCTATAGCAAATGGGGTAGGATGAGGGATGCCCAGCATGTTTTCAACAGGATGCGCTGCAAGAATGTCATATCTTGGAACGCATTGATTGGTGGATATGGTAACCACGGTCAAGGAGAAGAGGCTGTAAAAATGTTCGAGCAGATGCTTCAAGAAGGGATGATTCCTAACCATATCACTTTCCTTGCTGTCTTATCTGCGTGTAGCTATTCAGGTTTATCAGAAAGAGGTTGGGAGATTTTTTACTCTATGAGCAGAGATCACAAGGTTAAGCCCAGAGCAATGCATTATGCATGTATGATTGAACTATTAGGCCGGGAGGGCTTATTAGACGAGGCTTACGCACTAATTAGAAGTGCTCCTTTCAAACCAACGACAAACATGTGGGCAGCATTGTTGACAGCATGTAGAATGAACGAGAATCTAGAGCTGGGGAAGTTGGCTGCTGAAAAGCTTTACGGGATGGAGCCGGAGAAGCTGTGTAATTATGTAGTACTTCTGAACCTATACAACAGTTCTGGTAAATTAAAGGAAGCTGCAGGTGTTTTACAGACCTTAAAGAGGAAGGGTTTAAGAATGCTTTCGGCATGTAGCTGGATTGAAGTCAAGAAACAACCTTATGTCTTCCTTTGTGGAGACAAATCTCACTCCCAAACAAAGGAAATTTATGATAAGGTAGACAGCCTGATGGTTGAAATATCTAGGTATGGCTATGCTGTGGAGAATGAAACTTTGCTTCCTGATGTGGATGAAGAGGAGCAGCGTATTCTAAAATACCACAGTGAAAAGCTGGCTATAGCTTTTGGACTTATCAACACTCCATACTGGACACCTTTGCAAATCACTCAGGGCCATCGTGTGTGTACTGATTGTCATAATGCAATTAAACTTATAGCCAAGGTTACAGGGCGGGAAATTGTGATAAAAGATGCTAGTAGATTTCACCATTTTAGAAACGGTAGTTGTTCATGTGGCGATTATTGGTGATAACAAAATTTTATCATTCACGTCACAGTCCTATACACTGAGTAGCTTGTTGTTAGCTCATCTTAGCCTCACATTTACTTAGGATACAACTATAATACATGTAATTTATTCTGTGATCAGTTAATAAAAGTCCTATCTCTTTGTTGCACTTTAGACTTGCTTGTCATGTTTAATTTGTGTTTATTATTGCCTTGGTTTGCTGAGGACTGACTAGCTGAAGTTTGCCTGATCTCGTTTTTCTTATTGGATAACATCTTTAAACTCATAAAAGCTTAAAATAAACTCAATAGTTTGTAGTGTTATGTCTGTTGATGCCACAAATTGCAACCTTGCACATATAAATCAACATTACATTGGGCATTTAATAGACTATTGTAAGTGCTTAATCGATTTTTAAGTATTGACAGATTTTATCCGTCGTCACAAAAATTTAATGTCGTCAGTTTAAAGTCACTTAACAATTTAGGAGATTATAGTAATATTTTTGTTTTTTAGGGACTAAAAATCCGTATTTTTGGAACATAAATGAAATCGAGTGTAGTACTTAAGAGCCCATAGGAAAAAAAATGAAAGAGTTTAGTGAAAGAAAGATAAAAGTCTAAAGCTTGATGCACTATTTTCTTTGCTTATTTTTGTTTTTGTTTGTCAGGATTGAGATTATGAGTTAAGGAAATCGTGCATTGCTCAAGTGCACCGATCCAGTGGATCTTTGTGAAAGAAAGTTCCTCACATTTACATGTGTCAAGAAAAAAAAACTCAGACCAAGTTACTTTTGTTTACTTCATCAGTACGTCTAGAGAGTTATTATTCCTATTCAAAGAACAATAGGTACAATTGCTTTACCTTGGTTTGTGCTGAAATCTATGTCTCTGTACCAAAATCAGGATACAAAAGAAAATTTATTTGCAAAAATCAATACATCTTGATATACCAATTAATTTTTAAACATAAATGCGAATAGCTGATTACAATATTACAGCTCTAAACAGGTTGATGAACAGGATAAACTGATTTCGGCTTCTACATTAGGCCATTAACTGGTGATGTGCTAAAAACTGGTGACTCTTTGTTGTTAGCTGCATCATTGCCACCGCTCTTTCTTCGAGGCTTAGCCTCTCCAAGCATCATAATGACATCCCTCATGGTTGGTCTGTCCTTGGGGAGCTTGGCAGTGCACAGAATCGCTATTCTTAGAACTAAAAGCATCTCTTCTACAACATGCCTGCTATTTCCTACACTGGGGTCTAATGCTTCTTCCAGTGATTTGTTGTCTCTAATCTTCATTCTAATCCACTCTACAATGTCTATTGACTCTCCAAAGTCTGAATCTAAAGGCCTCTTTCCTGTGAGAAGCTCCAACAAAACTACTCCATAACTGTAAACATCAATCTTTTCATCTACCTTCAAGGCATATCCATATTCTGCCAAATAGTAAATCATTGAAATGTCATGAATTTGTACATCTAAGGTGGAGAAAATATGAAAGCAGACAATCTTCACAGATATAAACATTTAATGACATGCTAACTGTAAGATACTTTCTCTAATGTGTACGCTACATGTCCTGTTTGATCTAAAGTGGTTTGGAAGCTAATGTAGCTATGACCTGATAAAGTAAGATGTATAGAACTAATAACTCACCAGGGGCAATATAACCATAAGATCCAGCAACCATGGAGACTGTTTCATTCTTCTGGATCATCATCTTGGCTAAACCAAAATCTGCTATCCGTGCCTCAAGATTTGCATCAAGCAATATATTGTTTGACTTGATGTCTCGATGGATAACGGGGGGATGACAGTCATGATGAAGATAAGCAAGTCCTTGAGCAACTCCTAGAGCTATGTTGTACCGTGAAACCCAGTCTACAAGCAATCTTGTTGCTTGTCTACCGTGCAAGGCTTCTCCTAGGTTGCCATTGTGCATGAATTCATAAACTATCATCACATCAATGTCATTATGAAGAAATCCTAATAGTCTAACAATGTTTCTATGCCTTAGTCTCCCCAAAAGATTCACCTCCCCCACAAGGTCGTCACTACTTCCAACTTCAATATCAGTTCCTGTTCTCCACAATTTTTTCACTGCCACAACTGTGTTTGATTGCGGTACCTCAGCCTTATAAACAATCCCAGTGGCTCCCATGCCAATCACATTTGTTTCCTTGATGCAAGCTAGAATCTCAGTACTAGTAAAACCAAGCCTCTGAAATGCCATCAATCTCCAGGGCCATCCTTTGCTACCCTTGTAAAATCTTTCTCGGAAGCAAAACCCATCAGTGTACCATCTTATGTACAAAGATCTAGCAACCACAATCGCTATCCCAATAACTAGGATTGATGATATTCCAGTGATCCATGCTGTAATCATATGCTTTGTGCGCAAGCTTCGTTTCCTTGATGAGTATGCAGAGTTTTGGTCACATGGAGGGAGGACACCACCACATAGGCCAACATTGCCGACAAGGTCATTTGGGTTTACAGTTCTTAGTATTCCGTTCGCTGGGACTGGGCCTTCCAGCTTATTGTATGAGACATTGAGTGCTTCAAGAGCTGGAGAAATTCCAAAGCTTTCAGGTATTTGGCCTGTCAGAGAATTGTTGGAAAGGTCAACCATGGCCAATGAAGGCATCTTAGCTAATGATTTTGGGATTTCACCAGTCAATTGGTTGTTTTGGAGGTTCAAATTTACTAACTTCTGACAAGAAGCAATGCTTGCTGGAATGCTTCCAGATAGATGATTTGATGAGAGATCAAGAACTGCAAGTGATGGACAGTCCTGGAATTGGTCTGGGATTTCTCCTTCCAAGTTGTTGTTGGAGACAATGAAAGCTTGCAGGTTTGGAATGGAAAGGACGGAGGAGGGAAGAGAAGAATGGAGTTTGTTTCTTGAGAGATCAATGAAGGAAAGGGATGTGGAAGAAGCAATGTCATCAGGAATTCCACCAGAAAGACTATTGTTAGCCAATTCTAACCTTTGAAGCTTCCCAAGCTTGCCAAGACCCACAGGAATTGTCCCTGAAAGAAAATTGTTGTGAATTCGAACACGTACAAGTGAAAAGCACGTTGATAGGCTTGATGGAATTGGACCAGAGAAAGCATTGTTGAATAGTATAAGCTTGGTGAGATTGCCCTGGCTGCAAAGAGTTTCTGGAATCTCTCCAGAGAATGAATTGGATGACACATCTAACCATTGCAATGGTGAATTTTTGCCAAGGTTACTAGGCAATGGCCCTGACAAGGAATTGTTCCATAGCTCAAGTACCTCCAGTTGTGGCAAATCTCCAAAGCCAGAAGGCACAGGACCAGACAACTGGTTGCCCATCAAGTTCAGAAGTTTTAAATTCTTCAGCTGACTTATTTCAGCTGGAATTTTTCCTGACAACATGTTATCAGAAAGATCCAGCAACTGCAAAGAAGTCATATTGCCAATTGCTGCTGGAATTCTATCATCAAAATTGTTGTTGTAAAAGAAAACCGTATTCAATAACTTGAGCTTTCCCAATACACTTGGAATCTCACCACCAAGATTGGCCACTGCTAAATCAAGATACTTAAGATTGGTGAGGTTGCCAAACTCTTCTGGAATGACGCCTTCAAATTCATTATATCCAAGGATCATATACTCCAGTGATGAAAGTTGTCCCAGCTCTCCAGGAATTTTACCGGTGAGATTGTTCCCTGATAGACCAAGGAACTTCAACTTATGCAAGTTACTGAACGATTTTGGAACTGACCCTTCAAAAAAACTGCCTCTGAGATCAAGCATCTCTAAGGAAGAGGCATTTCCAAGATCCTCAGGAAGAGAACCTGAGAATTCATTGCTGGATGCATTTAAGGTCATGAGTCTCCATGCTCTTCCAAGGCCTAATGGAAAGTCACCATTGAAGGAATTTTGGCTCACATCAAGTTTGTTAAGTGTGGTGAGATTGGCTAAGGATTTTGGCAATGGTGATGAAAAAGCATTGCAACACAAGTTGAGAGAGGTAAGACTTTTAAGTCTCTGTATAACATCGGATACTGTACCACTGAGATTCTTGTGGGACAGATCAAGCTCCTCTACGGCTCCAGCTGAGTTGCATTTGATGCCAGTCCAGCTACAATGAAATGCATCCTTTAGCGGTGCTTTGTCATGCAGTTTCCAATCCCGAAGAGTGTTCAATGGATCAATGAGACCTGCTTTCATGGAAAGCAAAGTCGATACTTCATCATTTACAGCAGCAGAAAAACCATAGGAGGAACAACCAATGTAGCAAAAGAAGATGAAAAGCTGGATTTTCATTTGGTTCTTGATCTTCTTCATGCTGTTTGATTAATGGCTCACTTGTCCATCATTTGCATTCTTGTGAAACGAGGCAGAGAGTAATATGTGCAGTTTGTGAGAAGTGGTTGAAAGAAGAACAGCATATGCATGTGATTCTGTATATTATATGACCAATAAATAAACTAGAACAGTAGTTTCGGTTTAAGAACTAGTCAGGTTTATGAAGTGGTATTTCAAAGAAGCTAGCAGTGTGCGACAGTGCATGTAAAGACAGGTGAAGCTTTGGATCTATTAGAAGTTTATCCGACATAAAACATGGGAGAATATGGCTCTTAATGCTGTTTAAGTTTCTACTTCTTCCTCTTTTGCTTATCCTTGTCAATTTCAAGAGGGATAATGCAGTTAATTTTTTTATTCAAAAATGTTTATCTCTTGTTTGTTTATTAAGAATTTCTTTTACAGTAATCAAATTCTTGCTAACAAGATTGTGAGCGAAGGAATGTGAGAATTTAAAATCTTCTCCCATAATAGATCAGAATACTGATCCACAATGGCCTTGAGATTTTATATTTCTTTTCTGGCAGTTAATGTTAATAAATGTAATCATAATAATTACTGACCCCATGTCAGAGTTACTTTTCAAATTAAACTATCCGAACACTAGATCTCATAGCTTCACAAATATAGACATCAGTTCCACAATCTATATTTGAGATCAACCAGATGCGGGAAACGAGAAAAAGTGAGGTAAAAATATACAAGAATATGACAACCACATTAACACAGTACTACACTGTTAAAGTGTTAAAGGGAACTTTATTTTGAGACAATAAGCATTGTCTAAAGCATCTTTCTCAGTACATTAAATACGACTTTTTTGTTAAGCCGCTTTAAGTGTGTTTCATACTATGAGTGTGAAAATGCACTTTCAAGTTCGAGCTGATTGAAGGGTAACTTCTAAGTATGACAAAGATTCAGAAATGATGCATTAGTGGGCCAACTAACATATGGTTATTGTAGGATCCACCAAAGAACATTGATGTACTTGTGATTATCTTAACATCAAATTCCAAACCAGTCATGTGATGATGAGAATAGCTTTTAACAGAGAGAAAAATCATGTCCCTGTATATATTTTAAGTCCACTAGTAAGGGCTAGAAAGAAAAAAAGACACACGGGTGGGAAAGGGAGAAGATGAAAATAAAAATAAAATAAAGATCTGAAACACCACCCATCATGCACTTGATGGTTTTAGGCTCATCAATGTTAATTATTCATTATGATTTTGATGAGGGAATCTTTCCATGTTATAAGGTGAAAGGAACTTGAAAATAAGACAAGTTCTACCACCCATTAACTTAAAAAAAATTAAAAAAAATGGGCCACAAGAATAGTGCAGGGTATTTTTAAACCAGTGCATAGCTTGTACACTCAATTGACCATTGGTGAAACAGTAGAAGGCTATGCATATGCACCAGAATAAATCCTGAATTGCATCCGGGAATTAATGGTCCTTGTTTTCTCTAGACTTTAGGGTAGGTTTGTTTATTTGATTTTTTAGATGAAGAAATGAACAAGTGTTAGATGAAGATAGGAAGATGTTGATCATAATAATGAAGAATAAACAAAGAGGAGAATTTGCAAACAGAAGAAAATGGGAGAAAAGTGCAACTGTTGATCAATCATGGTCTGAGCCTACCAACTGCCACTTCTGATATAAAATATATATTTCTTCTTTTCCTTTCTCTCTTTCAATATTCACATGCACACATGGTGTGGACTGCTATAACAAGAAATTAATTTAGTGACAATGTTTCTGCTCTTCCTATTGCTTAGATCACATCTGATGCTGAGACAGATGGAAGTCATGTGAAACAGCAGCTTCCTAGTGAAGTACATCGTTCCTTATTATTGGAGAGAGACAGATGAGAACTTCAAACATTTTTAACTAAAACACTGTTTATGATGGTTGTTCTGTTGAATTGGTCTGATGGTTATTGCATCTAACATTTCTATGGTGGAAAATGGAGAGAGATTAGAAGTGAAAAACTTTGATTACTTGTGTCCAAATGCCTTGGTGACAAGGAAAACCAGAACCAGCTTTCGGCATTTAATAAAAAAATCAAAAGAAAAAGAGAACCATTTTGCAGACAGCGAAGAGATGCCACAATGGGATCATGGTGCTCCTAATTGCACATGCAGCACGTGCATGTGACGTGGCTCAGACTTTAATTGCTTTGGAAAATCATTCCTGGGTTTACTTTGGTTGATCAAAACCAAGAATTTGGGTTTTGGGCTTCCATTATACCAAGAACCCTCAATGCAAACCAGCTTCAAATTTCAATTTTCCAGTTATAGAGTTTCAAAGTTTTGATTTTTATTGATCTGATATAAAAATGCTCAATTTTGCAGTATTGTGTCAGTGGGAAAAACTTGAGAACCTGGTGTACTCTTGTGATTGGGTGATTGTACTTATTGAATTCTTGATTATTTAGGTAATAAAAATGATGTCTTTTTGATTGGAAACAATAAAAAAGGATCACAAATTAAATAAAGAAATAAACCAAAGTTCTAGAGATTTGCAAGATTAGGAGTTTGGTTTCACCTATGTAGGTAATGGGCTTTATCTTCTATTCCATTCCTAATCACTTGTTATTAGCATTCAATGGTTTTTAATGTTAATGTTCTTTTTCCTGAATTATAATCCTCAATAATCATTCAAGACCACAATCAATAAAAAACACCAAATCAGAATTAACTAATTTGCCGATTCAATAGCTAGTTGAAAATAAAAAATATCAGTTTGTATTTCGATCAGAAATTTTACAACTTTAAATTATTTGAACAAAAAATTGAATAATTTCATATTTTTATTTTATTTGAATAAAATATTTTTTAATTATTATTTAGATAATACCATTTAATTTTCAGCTTATGATTGGAGGGGAGAAAGAGGGTTGAGGAAAGAAGAGAGAGAGAAATCGGATATAAAGAACTTTCAGTTCTTATTTTTTTAATGAAATAAAAAAAAATTATTTTTTGCATTCAAAATATTTTAAGTACTTATTACAATCTTATGTATTATTTATTTACTATTCAAACAAATAACGTGTTAAAGCCGATGGAAAAAGGCCAAAGTATAGTATTTGTTGTAACTTTAATTAAAATCTTCATCAACAAAAAAATTAATTGAGATCTTAGCTGATTACTTAAGGTTTTGTTCTCTCGTGACATTTTCGTCGAATAAAATCTCAGTTGTTAATAAAAACGAAACAATTTAAATAATAAAAAATGTAAATTTTGATGATAGAGAATTTCATTAAAGAATTCAATTCAAAGTCTCCCTAAAAACATCCATTCCCCACTCATAATAACATAAAAAACTATTTATATAATTTATTTAGTTTTTAGGCTATTTTTAGGAAAAAAAAAGGTAATATTTCTAGTCCAAATCAGATATTTATCCGGTTGATATGTGTGTATTGTAGGATTGTTGTTATGGCTGGAAATGAATTAATCAAAGGCTAAATGCTTAAACTTTAGGTTAGGTTTATGGATAAAAATGATAATTTAAATTTAGCTCATTTATTTATGAGTCAAAGGTAAAGCTTGAATTTGAGTTGACTAAAAACAATATGAAACTTAGATTTTACTCATTTAACAAATTCATGACTAAATTATATGTTCTATTTTTTTTCCTTTGAATAAATTTTATTTATTAGTTTAGTTAAAAAAATTAGTTGATAATATAGTCATGAATTTCTTTTAAAAAAAATATTAACACATCTTTAGCATAGCTAACACTCTCATGTTTCAATCCCACATTCTTAACAAATTTTTGGTACTGTTGTTATCAAACACGTTGTTTATTTATTTTATTGGCTTTTATCCCTAATTAATTGAAATAAAACATTTTTAAATTTTTACATAATTAGACATCAAATATTTATAATCTTAATATTTCTTTTTTATATCTTTTATTTGTGTTTCCTATTTTACAATTTGTTATAATTTTAACACGACATCAAATTTTTATAATCTCAATATTTTTGTATATATATTATAATATTTCATTTTAATAGCTTAAAATTATTATAATAAAACATTATATAATTGATAAACACAAAATAGAATAACTAAGTATATCATTAATTAAGTATATCATTAATTTATTGTAGTCATTCTAAGATGTATACTAGAATAAAAGTAGTAGTACATATGCTATAAAGAAACTTAAAGTTTTTCAAAAGATATTATAAAAAGTAAGAAGTTTTAATTTAAGATCTTGCATAACATCTTTCTCTTAAGGTAATTTAACACCGATTTTATTATCTTCTCACACTAATAAAGGTGATTATTGTAAAAGAAGAAAGACAACACAAGAAAGTAAACATAAAAGAGGATAAGTTAATTTATAAAAAGAACATGCATATACAAGCAAACATATTTCATAATAAAGCCATACACTTTACATAGTCAATGTGAAATAAAACTTATAATTAGAGATTCTTATAAACTCAATTATCTAGATAAATACATTGATATTGGATTCACTAAAGACATGCACTTATGACAATCTCTATTGCTCTATAGAGCAATTGCCAATAGGTTTTATCCTATCACACATAAGGTTAATCCCCTTCTTGTCTTAGGTCAAGGAAAAACTCTATGATCTCTTGCTACTCTAACCACATAACACATTCCACTTTATGAGTTTGAATGTTTATTAGAATGTCAATATATCTAATTGTTTAAATTCATACATTAATACATACACTATCCGATAAATGGGAGTTCCTCATCATGGAATTCTTTCCTTCAAACCAATTCACACTTTACTTCATCTTTGTTAACCATTATCACATACAAAATCCATTAAAGACATCATACATTTGTCATACGTGTATATACTCATAAACAATTTCATTATCACATTCAAAACAATAAACAAATGTAGTATGATCACCACCTAACACCACAAATCCCGCCTAACAAAATTCTAACGAAGTGCCCTTAGAAGAACTCATCTAGTGTCAGCCATCACCAGCTTCAACGCCTAACAAACCCCATGGGCGCCCAACGAGGACACCACTAGAGTTTTCTTGATTTAATTCGAATATTTGATGCCTAACAACCCTAAGTGACGCCCAACGGCACCCATCAATGAGATATCTAACTTTGGTTTCGTTTAATGAGAACACTCATTGTCCAACAACCACCATATTAAAGAACTCACACTATCCAGGTGGCTTTTAATGCTATCAGTGTCGTTTGACGGTGTTAATTGAGTAATTAGGACCCCTCTTAAGATAATCTCACATAATAAACTTACTACTTAAAATTTTATAATCTTAACCTAAGTACATCTAGATTACTCAATTAAAGAATTTTTTAAAGGCATTTCTAACCAAAAACAAAATAAAAAAATCACATTCTTTTAACATTGAACAAAATTTACCAATATAAATACTCTTACAAATTAGATAAACACATATCATTTCAAGTTACAATACAATAGCTACATAAAATCAATCAAATAATTTCACTTAAAAACAAGTATAACTAGCTTTTTCTCACATATGTAAGACAACTCACACACTTCTAAGAAACTCCAAAACATCTCTAATTTCACATTATATTCTATCTACACATAGAAACATCACAAGAACGATAAAGATATATATCATTATAATTATTGATCAACAAATATTCATGTAGATAACTCAAAGAACATATATAAGTAGAAAAAACACTCCACATAAAAGATTAAATACTTTATTTAGTTTAAAAATAAAACATAACTTTATATGATAGTTTTAAAAAAATATTTAACTCTATAAAAACCAATAATAAATTATTTGTAACCACAAATGCAAATATACCTTATTTCATATTCATATTTTTGTGTTTAATTAATTTTTAAAACCTCAAAACTATATTTTTTATTACATATAAAAAAAAGTAATGATAAACTATTCATCCACTAAAAATTTACTACTCCACAATTTCATTACACTTAAAATTTTTCCTTTATGCAACTATGTAATCTATATTCTTTTTCTAATTTTATTTTTGTTCGAATCATAAATTATAAATCAAATATGAAAAATAATAATATGTATAATTTTAATTAAATAAATATGTAAAAGTAAAATTGATATGAATATTAATTTTAACTCAGATAAACGCTGTTTTCTGCTAGTTTAATTACAAAATATAATGATTTGTTTTCTTCATACATACTTTAAGAAATAAAAAAAGAAAATGATTTTTTTTCATAAATTAAATTAAAATTTAAAACCTGATTGATTTTAGACAAATTAGTTCCCATATAGACTGATTTCAATTTATAAATGAAAACATTTATTTTTTTCTTATTTTTTGAAAGAATATTTTTTCAAACATGCCCACACATTCGAATCTGATATGAACCATTGAATCTAGCGACAGTGTCTGTCTATCCTACACACAAAAACAACCATTTTCCAAAACCCCAAATTTGGTTTCATCAACTGAATGGCTCTCTTTGTTACACATATACCATACGTACTTTGTTCTGTCAATACCCACACAACACAATGCTACTTCTCTCTTCCATTTATAATCACAATTCATCAATGGCAGCTTCTTTCCATTCCCTCACATTCTTCTCCAAAACTCTTCACAAATCACGTTCATCTTCAGGTACATTTATCTATCACCACTAACTTCATTTTATTTGAAAGGATTTTTCATTACCGTTCCATTCAGTGTAGCTAGAGGTTTAGGCCCATAACAAATAGTAGGTTTGTACCATCATGCATTCATGCCTTTGATAAAATTCACAATTTTGAATGTTTTCGGACTTTTGAAGTAGTATTCTGCTTACATGGTCTGATGTTGTTCGTGGCTAACATGATAATGTTGTATTTTCAGTCCCATCTATGATTTTTCATCACAGTAGCACACACTCTTCATTCAGTGGCCAATCTGTAAAGCTGCCACGTTTGAGGTTATCCAAGCTAAAGCAAAATCCTCCGAAACACTTGCCTGCCATGATGATGGCCAAACCAACCATACAGTTCATTAGGGGAACTGATGAACAGACAATACCAGACGTGAAGCTTACTACATCACGTGATGGAACAAATGGTATGGCCATCTTCAACTTCGATCAACCCTCAGTTTTTGATTCATCTCGTGAAGTTGCCGATATCACTGGTTTATACATGATTGATGAGGAAGGGGTTCTTCAGTCTGTGGATGTGAGTGCTAAGTTTGTCAATGGAAAGCCTTCAGGAATTGAAGCCAAGTATGTGATGCGGACTCCAAAGGATTGGGACAGATTCATGAGATTTATGGAACGATATTCTGATGCAAACGGTTTGCAGTTCATTAAAAAATAAGTTAATATGGAATACCTTCTGTCTTCTACCCTTTGTCATGTTAATTTTTTACGTTAATTCTGATTCAGAAAACATGTAAAGATGAGAGTTTTGACTAAATCTTGGCACAACCAATTTATTTAGCATTTATAAATGGGCTTACTCTTAAAGATTCCTATCGAGTTTTTTCTACTAAAACTCGTAACACCAACTTCAGTATAAATTCTGAAATCATAAATAAACCTATTGAACCAATAATCATAATGATTACTCCACAAGAGAAACTTAATAATCTGCTACTGTTCTCCATGCTACTTTGACTTCCAAGTCACTGCCACAGGGCTTCTGACCCTGTTGGAACCATTTTGTGAGTGTACCCATGTCAAATTCCCTTCTGCATAGGTCACCAAACCATCACCTTTTTTAACCCTTTTTCTCGATATAAACCATACCCTGTAAGCCAACCTTTGATTCACTTGCTTAAATACAAGCCGCTTGGGTTTTACTATCACTTTTACTCCCTCAGGTGCCTTAACCTCCACTGAGTAGATGGAGTTTGCATTTCCCACATTTGTTAGTCTCCTGATGAACATCTTTCTCCTCTCCCCAGCCTTAAATATCACTGAGAATGAGGGATAGTTAAGGCTGAAGCCTCTATTCATCTTCAAGACTCCATTGCAACTCACATTTCTGTGTGTGATGCTGAATATTTCTGACTTTGTGTATCCAAGGCTGCAAAGGTGGATGATATAATCATCTGGCCTAATGTCATACACAAGTCCAGGATTCAATGCTCTCTGTGGATTCACATGTCCAGCTCCCATGTCAAAAACTCCTGCTGGTTGGTTTTCATCAAGAATAGGCCTTCCGGTGTGGTCGGTTACCTCGGCTGTTGTCATGATTGCAGATTTGATGGCTGCAGGACTCCAACTCGGGTGAGCCGAGCGAATGAGAGCAGCAATTCCACTAACATGAGGGCATGCCATTGAGGTGCCAGACATGACAGAGAAGTTAACTCTTCTAGAATCTTCTGGAAGGCCTGTAGGACCAAGATTCTGAGGCCATGCAGCAATGATGTTCACTCCTGGAGCTATAACGTCTGGTTTGAGGATTGAAGGGTTTGTATAACTTGGTCCTCTAGCTGAAAATCTTGCCACTGCTGGAGCTCTAGACTTCCCTATCACAGTTCCTCCAAATTCAATCCTTGCAAGAGGCCTTCTTGTGGAGTTTATGTAATCTTTCAAGGTAAGTGCTTCATCAAATCCAATCAAAGTTGCAGGCAAGACATGAACATCAACCGAATCCTCTCCCAAGTTTATCTCCGTGTTGGCGAGAATCATAGCAAGGCCACCAGCCTCCTTGACCACTTGTCCCTTCTCTGCTCTTCCGTTCACGCCTCGATCGCAGACCACCATTTTGCCTTTAACTTTGTCCCTTGGAAGAGACCCTCTGAGGCAAAATTGACTCTCGGTGTCCCCTTCAGACAGATAAACCAGTTCAAGTTCTTTTCCATTGCTCATTGGATGGTTCAGTGGGTACATGGACTCTCCATAGAGCATTTGTCCATTTCCCATGCGAACTGTGGCTGGGAATTTCCTGTCTAGTGTGCTTGCACCGATGGTGGCAATCCAAGGAGCCTCATTGGCAACAGACATTGCCGTAGGACCATTGTTTCCTGCCGCACATATCACCGAAATCCCATGCTCCATTGCTCTAAAGCTTCCAATGGCAATGTTATCATCATATAGAGGCGTAGAGAAGCCACCTAGAGACAAGGAGAGAATGTCCACCCCATCTCTGATTGCCACATCCATTGCAGCCATGATGTCTGAGTTATAGCAGCCATTGAACCAGCACACTTTGTACACCGCAATGTGGGCACCAGGAGCCATTCCTCTCGCCACGCCAGAGGCGTAACCAAACACACTCGCCAAAGGCACAGGCAGTCCTCCTGCTGTGGACGAAGTGTGTGTGCCATGTCCAGAGGAGTCTCTTGGAGAGAGATATTCCGGAATTCTAAAAGGTGACACTGAAGAATGGCCTTTGGTGAAGTACCTTGCACCAATAAGCTTCCTGTTACAATTGGAAGAGTTAAAGGCCTTCCCAGCTTGGCATATACCCTTCCATTTCTTGGGAACTGGGGGCATTCCTTGATCATTGAAGCTGGGACTCTCAGGCCAAACTCCAGTATCAAGCACCCCAATTATGGTTCCACGGCCGAAACCGGATTGGTACCAACCATTTTCTCGAGCAGGGTTCAGTCCCAAGAACTTGTAAGAGTAAGTGGTCTGCAGCGGGAGCATGCTGTCAGGCCTAATTGAGATAACATCGGGCAAGTTCTTGAGGTACTCAAGCTCAGACTCGGTTAACTGAGCTGCAAAACCGTCCATGGCGGAACGGTAAGAGTAGAGAAGGCGCGAAGAAGGGTCCTCACCGGAGGAAAGGGTTTGCTGGATGAATGAAAGGTGCCATTTGAGCTTGGAGGTGAAAGCAGAGCTGGTGATCCCATGAGGGTGTAGCTGAACTATGTAAGTTCCAAGCGTTTCTGCGTTGACGAGGGTGAGAGTGAAGAGGAAAAGGGTGAGGAAAAAGAGTTGAATTTTGGATTTGGATTCCATTGGGTGTTGTAGTACGAGGTTGTGTTGTTGTTGTTGGTTGGTTGGTGATGCATGATATCGTGGAGGGGTATTTGAAGGTGTTGAGAAGAATTCAAAACTGGACAAGGTAAGCGTTGTTGATAGAAAGCTCGTGAAATATGAGAGCTCTTCATCACGAGGATCCTTTGTTGAGAGAGAACTCCCAAACTGAATTTGACTGAGAATTCGGGAGCCGAAAGCTCGCAGTAAGTGTCACGAGATGTTTTACTTCCCTTTAATAGGAAAAACAAAAACTAAGTAGCCGTTTGTTTCAAATTCTCTCAATTCCATCTTACCAAAATATTACTCTTCTATATTCATTTACACTTCCTTTTTTTCCATATGAAGGAAGAAAGAAAACATCACATTCTCCTTTTCTTCCTCTATTTCTCATAAAAAAAAAAGAAAAAAATTGAGTGTAGAAATAGTATTATTGCTTCTGTTTACTAACTAAATTATGAGTTAAAGGACCCAAAAGAATTAGAGAATGATAGAAATTGTATTCATTTATTAAACTTGTATGCTTTAGATTTGTTATTTGGCTCCTTCTCTTCTGTCTCTCGTGCTGGGTGTATTTCAGTGCATGCTCTTCTTTCTATGACGGTTTAACTTTAACCTCTCTTTTTTTACTTTGCATTTGTTGCCTTGGATGATTACATAATTAACCCACTTGTTGTTGTTCTGTCGTGTGTTGAAGAATTTAATTAAGTTTTATACGTGTTTATCAAGTATTTGGAAAATGTTGTGAAAATAATATATATGATATGCATAAATTGATTTTAGGTTTATTCTAATAAACTTGTTTTTGTTTACTCGAAAAGAAAAGAAAATAAAATGAAGAAAATAAAGTTGTATACATTTCTTACCACTTTTATTTATACTATGTAGAAAAAAATCCACGGAAAAAAGAAAAAGGTTGTTAAAATATGTTGTCTTCATTCATCCTTATGTTTAGGTGAAAGATAAAATAAGTGGGTAGGTCCACCGCTTCACCTCTTTCATCCCAATGGTGAGAAAAAAAAGAGGGAAAGAGTTATTATTTAATATTATTGCTATATTCAGTTTACTTTTTTTTTCTCTAACAATTTAAAAATTATTTTATTTATACGTATTTATTATTCTTTTCCAACAAATGTGGAATAGAAAGAAAAAAAAAGAGGGTCTAGGATAAATAGTTTCACTCATGAAAGATGTAAAATTTGAGTGAAAAGACTTGTATTTTCAAGTTTCTTTATAGCCATTGTCCATTTATTTATCTGTGTTATCTAAGTTTTAAGGGAATTTGCATTGTTTTTGGTAGTCTTGTTTATTTTCCTTCAATTTTTTAATATATCCAAACAAGTGACTTGAAATTATTTCATTATTAAAGTTCACCAATTCATATAATTCATATAGCATAATTATCCACTTGAATTATTTTCTTATTTCGCTATTTATTCTCTTTCATATTTCAACTCTTATTCAACATAGACATAACTTATAAAAATAATTTACAATCTTTATAAAACAATTTAATCCTATTTTCTTTTCAATTATAAAACAACTTATTTATGACAACTTATATAGTATTCGATAAACACTCATTTTTATTTTACTCAATCGGACTCTACTAGTGGTCCATCATATAAAAAGTTTATAAAATATTTGAAAAATGAGATATAATAACTTCTGAATTAATGTACATTCAAAATTTCAGGAAGAAATTATTGCGCTGCCACTTCCCTAATTAGTATCTCTGTCTCCTAACAGCACGTAAATGGTATGATAAATTCTGAAGTTTCACTATAAATAACATTGTTTTGTCTGAGTGCCCAGTTTGTTCAAAGATAGACATTCATTTTGTTGTGTTAACTCTAGTTGAATATCTCAAGGGACAATAAAAAGAAGTTTGGAATCAAGATTGTATCCAAAAATTAATTTTGAATATAGATTTATCAAAATATTAATTAAGTGTTATTGATAAATGTCATATGACTCATTTCCTAGCAGTCCACATTACACTAAGAAGATTGTATCATTTTCAACAACTATGCTCTACATTTTTATATGAACATTTGATGTTTGTGATGAAAAGAAATGATGGATGACTGCAAATCTTGAAATTGATGAAGATGCATATGCACCCATGAATGCTTCCTGCACTACATTTTAGAAAACTATGTCTATGCAGTTATTGATTATCCACTACGATCAGCCAAATAATATATAACAATGTGTGGACTAATTATTGCAGGTTAGATGAACCAAGGCAACCACCTTCAAAGTACATGTAGCATCTAGCAAAATCAATCCATATAGACTATTCCGGATTGAACACGATGACTCAATTATTGTTAGTGTTTGTTCCGGATTGGACATCCAGGAACACAAAATATGTTTGATAATCCGGAATATACTTTTGGATCTAGAGACAAAATTTAGATTGAGAGTTCTGAAATACATGTTTAGATTTTGAATTGAGTTATTTGAACTGTGTCACTTGATTTGAAAATGTATTTAGATTATCCATCAATACTTATGAATATTTGAAAAAAATATATAATTAAATAAAATTAAAAAATATAAAATAAAATATAAATTAAATTTTAGTTAAATTAAATTTAATAAAATATATATTTTATTTTATTTTTATTTAAGTTTAATCTAATAAAATATAAATTAAATTTTAATTTTAAATTTTAATGTATATTATATTACCCTAACTTATTTATAAACATATATTAAATAATCTATTATTTACTAATATTTATTATTTGTAAGTATCAACGATAAATTTTATTCATAAATATTTTGTCAATGACATTGCTAAAGTGAACAAAGACTAAATAAAAAGTCTTTGAACAAAGGTGAAGAAAAAATTAGGTAGAAGTGGTTGAACAATGGTGAAGCAAAAGTTAATTTTGTTGGATTTATAGAGAATAATGTTTAATTATATAAAAAGTTAACCCTACGTATTCTCTATCAAAACCTTTAAAATAATGAATTAATATATTATATAATGATATACTTTTTCTATATAATTAGACTCAGATTTAATTAATGTTATTTTTTTCAATAAACTTTATTATTCAGCTTTAAAAAATTAAGTTTAGCCTTATTTATGCTTGGAAATATGTAATCCACTTGGGTGATATGTGTATATGTATGTCTTAAACCCAAGGAAAGTATTATCTATCTTTTTCACAAGCTCTATCAATCAACATTTTATAGAGGTAACTTATTATTTATTGTTTAATTTTTTTTATATCAAATATATAACATTTATAAACATTTTTGTCCTGTTAATAAAGTAAATGGACAATAATGATTATTAAAATTAGAATTCACTTAATATCACAGCTACTTACGAACTTTTGTAAAATTTAATGTTAATTATTCTTAACCAGTGTCCCCAATGTATATTTTATATTTTCTTTGTTATTTATCTATAATTTTTTATCTATATTGCTAGCCATGCTTTTTCGGAATCCCTCGTATATATTTCTGTAAAAGATTTATGGACTGTATATATTTGGTTATCCGATTCATAACACTGCCTGATATCTATGGTTGAGGAATATGTGAATATAAGCCTCATGATGCAGAGACTGGTTGTGGTTTACGAAACGGGAAAACAATACTCATATGAAGGCTTCAAAAACCATCGATAAGCTTAAATAATAAAAGACTAAACAACAGATAGATGGATGATATTAATGCAGAAGTGACCTCGTGCATTACATCAGATGTCGTGTTGCCAAATGCCAAGAGTGTGTGTGGTACATGCCATGCCATGCCAGAGCTCACAACTGAAAAACAGAGTCATGCATGTTTCTTTCATTCAACTCCTTTGGGTGTATACCTGCATGTGTATCCAGCTGATTCACTTCACATACCAGACATACATCCTGGGTCTTGTGGAGACACTGACAAAACAAAAAGCCAGAAACTAGTAAAGCAACAAAAAGTTATTCTCCTTGTTTTCAGTGTCAGGTTCCCTGAACAAATCAAAATTTCCGTATTTACTACCTACAAGAATCCCCTTTGTAGCAGTGTTTCAGTAAGAAAGACTGAATTGTTATCCACTCATTATTTTCAAGTCCTCTTCCTCCTGCTATGGTAGTCTCACTTTTCTTGGTGTAGAAAATTTTAACACAATAAGAACCTTTATTGTTTTCTATAATTTTCAAATTATTTGTGATCTTTGACAGAATATAAAAGAATAAATAAATGGAATTCAAATTTCATTTATCAAATATTAAAGAGCCAAATCAAACATTTGACATCAAATACACGATTATATTATTGATCAGACAAACGAAATAAATTATTGATTGTGATTTTATAGGCAATAAAGTTTTTTTGCATAGCCTTTTATAATCACTTTCCCCGCAACTTCTCTTCTATCTTGCCTCATTGCACAGTCATACTGAACAGAGAGAAGGACATTCAGACATATACAAGCTAGCAGAGTTTTCTAAAATTAAAAAGACGCCAAATGCTATGGAATGCCATGCAAGTAAATTCACCACGGTATAAATCCCAAGTCCTAGATAATTTCAGTGAGAAATCTATGCCAATTTCCTTTTTTTTGTACATTCACAATTAAGGAAATCAGAATACTCTCATCTGTCAACTAAATTAAAGAGTAGATTTCATTGTGCGCCCAATTTTTGTTTCTAATTCTGAATAAAACAACAATAAGGGATCAGAAACAGGAGTTTTTCAAATCAGAATCAAAAAATAACCGTAGTTTTCATTAGATGCATGCTTTATCGGGCCATGTAATTAACCAATCAAACAGATGAAGGCCTGAAACAGTATATTAATACCACCCAACATGTTTGCATCATTTGGCTAAAAACAATAGATAAACAACTGGTAAAATATAGCAACCGAAAACATTTTTTTTCACGGTTATCAAAATAGAGTAATCTATTAACCACAATCCAAATAAGGCCACTAACAATGTAGGCAACTCTGATAATGCAGCTGCCAAATGATATTATCATTCATTGAACACTTCCGCTCATTGACATAATTTTGTTTATATTTCCTATATGAATCAAGGGGAGAAAATATAAAGTAACAAAGAAATTATTAATTTAGGAAAATACATCTAGAAATACATATGACAGATATCAGGGAAAAAAAAATCTATATAACAAAACTGTAGAAAGCAGCGATATCTCTCCATGCTAGTGGTTTTCAACGAGAAAGCCTGCTCAGTAAACTCAGGTACATGCTCTGGAGTAAGATCGTAGCAACAACCCAGCAATTATTTTATAGCTTTAATTCTTCCCTAATTCAGGGAAACCATTTGAGTCAGTAATAAAACACATCTAAGAACCTACAGATGCAATTTTTACCTCCCCTGCCTGAATCAAGAAGTATCCCTTTGCTCATTTTTCCAAGAATTCTTTGCAGCCTCAGAAGACAAATCACTGGAATCCGCATTTCCATCCTTGGGTTTAGAAAAGAAGGGATCCCATTCATGAGGTCCAACCTCGCGCTGTCCCGCATCCAACAACGCATACTTCCAACTATTCTCCTCAATGAAATTATCATCGGTGCGACCTTCCATGATGTCCTTCCTCAAATTGGTAACCTTGTCAATCACAGCCTGCACCGAAACATCAAACGCATCCTTAAGAGTCTCAAGTTTGGATCGAGGATCCGCGTACACCAATCTAGGGATCAAACTAATGACCTCCTCTCTCATGATCCTGACTTCCTCCTCGGGAATCTGTCTAAGCCTCTCTTCTATACTGACATTCCTCTTCCGAATATCGTCCTCCGGAATGAACACCGAGTACTTACTATAATTCTTGGGAAGGTGCCAAGTGTATTGAGTGTAAGCCGAACCCGGATGAAAAAACACAGGTATACACCCAGCTAGCATTGAATCAAAAGCAGATCGTCGGGTATAGGAATCCCCTTGAGGCTGAAGGCAGAAAAGTGACCCTTGAAACATCTGCATTATGCTGCTCGGGGAATGACACTTACTCTCACCAAAATCACACTCCAACAACTTACCCACCTTGGATCTCTTACACTGATCAATAATCTGCCCCCGAATCGATTTCGGGTTATCCGGACGCGGAGCCCCGGCGAAAGAAAACAACCACTTCCTCTCCAACCTCCGCATCCTCTCCTGCCAGATGAAGACATCATCATCCTTAGCAGGGTGAAAATAGGTGGGATAAGGAATCCCAAAATCATTCGCATTCCAGGGACTCGACTCCACCACAAGCATGGACATGTTCCGCGCCGCAGGTAGAAACAAAAGCTTGTTCCCCCAATCCGATTCGTCCTCACTGAGTCTTCTAAAATCCCACGTGATCCTCCCCGCCACGAGAAAATGGTCCCTCCCGTTCATGATCTTCCACTCGGGCCTCCTCACAAGCCAATCAACGAGATCAAGCGACGCAGAGTCTCTGACGGATATGTTATAGCCCCAGAGGTAGCGGGCGATGTCGAAGCCGGCGTAGAAGGGGACGAAAAATGCAGCGGCAAGGGAAGGGTCCTGGGTGAGGCAGTCGTACTGTTTCATCCGGTTGCTGAAGATGACGTCAACGACGAACTGATTGGTAGCGTACCAGCCGGTGTCGGAGAAGACGCCCTTAACGTTTTCCAAGGGGGGGCCGAGGCCGGCGTTGGTGGTGAACTTGCACATGTTGGTCCAAAGGGAAAGCGTTCTGCACTTCTTCAACATGTCCTCGTTGAAGCGGGAGGGGAGGTCGTGGACGTAGATGTAGCGGCCTCCACACCTGTCGGACTTGTTGAGGGCGGTCTGGAGGGCACGTGCGAAGGGAAAGGAGGGTGGCGGAGGGGCTTCGATTAGGGTTTGGGAGCCGAGGCTTTTGCGAGGTTGCTGAAAGGTGACGGTGATAGGGGTTAGTTTGGGGGATTGGTTTCCGAGAACGGCGAAGTGGAAGTAGAGGAGGAGGAACCAGAAGAATGCGGAGAGTGTTGCCAGGAAGCAGATGCGGGAATTAGGGTTCCTGGCGGAGGGTTTCTCCATCTCGTCAGGGAGAATGGCCGCCACGGGGCGCCGTCTCATTGGACTCCGAATCCGATTCCGATGGAACTCCGGCAGCTCATCGAAACCCTACGGAGGATAAGGAATGTGAATGTGGATGAAATCAGAGGATTGAGGAATGCATATCGGAAGATATCTGTGGCGGATTGAGATGAAAAGGAAAAAAAAAAGTTCAGAGTTTGAAGAAATGGAGAGTTTGGAGATCAACAACGTGCGCTGGTAGCAACTGTCGCGTGTCGGTGCCTTCGTATGTTCCTCTAACACACACCTCCCGTCACGTGTCGGTTTCCCCAAAACTATTTACTATCTTTACTAATTTTATTATTTTATTATTACCTCTATAAATTTAATTAACAAGTGATGATTGATAGAAATGAAAAATAAATAGCCGGTTAATTACTTTTTAAAATGAATTATTGGGTGGTAGTTGTAATTAATACTGGTTCAGTTAATAATAATTGTAATTATTGAAATATTAATGACTGTATATCAGTAGTTGTGCTGTTGGGATTGAAGACATGATTCAACAGACTCTCTTGGACTCATTTTTAAATGGAAATTTTGATTCAAAAGTAAATTTTGATTCAACAGTGGAAGAATTTTTCACCGCGAAAACGTTAGAGCTGGGTTTATAAAAATAGTTAACACTTGATTACATTTGACTCGTAAAGGAATTGTAAAATGTTTCTCCGTCATCTTCAAAGAGAGGAAATCTAGGAGAAAGAATATAGAACAAGAAAAAAATAGTTCATTTTGTTTTATTCTACCGTTTGGAATGGTAACAGGACAGAATGGGATGCTGCAAAAATAATTTCATTTTGCATGTATGTAATATTTTTTCGATTACATGCGGCATAAAAGAGTTTAAGATGAATGTTTGTAAGTGATTATTAAGATATGTTTAAATAATTAATTTGATTTATTTTTAGATAGAGTATTTGTGAGAATTAGAACTTTAGGAATATATAAGTCAAACTTAGTTCAGGTAAGGAAAATTTGTTATTTTATGGTAGTGTTTGATCGAATGAGTGGATAGTAGAAATGTTGTCATCAGAGTTTGTGTTGTAAAAAATATAACATGTGGATTTGATTGGTGTAACTAAATTGTGATTGATTTTTTTTTTCCTTAAGAAATATGATATTGAGAAGTTTATATGGTTGAGTTATTGGTTTGACCTAGATATATCATTTTGATCAATTGATTCTATTTGAAGATATTTTTCAACTAAATTATAACATTTTTTAAAATTGCACCTAATCGATTGTCTAATATATAAATATAATTTTTTAAATTATGTAAATTTATTAATGAGCTAACCAATTGTTGGACAAAAATGAAACATTTAATTTCAAAAACTTATAGATGATTTACCTACGGAGCAAGTATAAAATAAAATATTGAATGTGTGTGGAGCTTGGAGTTTTTTCAAACGTCTTTTTTGTATAAAATAAAAGTTTAGGCTTTTTTTTTTTTGTCAAAATTGACTCTTAGAATGTTATTTGATATGTATACGTGATTGATATGAATGTAGTTATTTTTAAAGGTAAATACTATATTAAGCGATTTTTAAGAGATGTATTGAATGAGAATTTTAAGAATAAGATTATTCTCATTCTATTAAAATTGAATGCATCATCATTTTAATCCAAGCAGGTAAAACTCTTGCATTAGGTCTTTTCTCAAGAAATACTACTAACCTTTTTAGTACTAATATATCTTTATTAAATTAATTATAAAATTATGTTTTAATTAAATTATTATGAGTGACAATTAATTTTTACAATAAATTGTTTTATTTCTTTATAACTAAATACGATTTACTTTTACTTATTTTCAGTTATTTTACGTATTTTTCATTTTTTTTCCCTCTCCTATTTCTTCTTTAAACAGGAAAATAACTTTTGCACTTATAATTTTACTTATACAACATTTATACAATAATAAAAAAAAACAACCATACAATACTGTAACACAGAAATAAAATATCATCTCCATTATCGTAGATATGAAGAAGAAAATAATATTTCGTACAGATTAAAGAAAAAAATTAATTACACTTTAATCATTTAATATTCTCAGACTGATTCAAAAAACGTGATACTTTAACAGAATAAAAAGGTATAGGCTCCGTTCTGATATATAAATAACAAAATTAAAGTAAATTAAAATAAATTAACTCCGTCAAACTGTCCTATAGGGTCGCAAATCGAGAGAAGACGCTGAAATGAGAAAAAGTCGTCACAATCACTTTCCCATAAATTATTAGGTTAAGCTCACTCACTCCACTAATCACTCCCGACAAATCTACACATTATTACAGATAAACACGTCAAAAGTGACACGTGTCAACTAATAATGCCTTTAATTGTGGCCATAACTATAATTTTATTCGTAAAAGAGAGGAAACAAAACTTCATATGAAAAATAAATAAAAAAGTTTAATCATTTTCGAGATCTTAATTTTGCTAAGAAGTCTCAATTAGTTTTTAATTATTTTTTTCAATTGGACCTTTATTTTCGAAAAATTAAAGCAATTAAGTATTTATTATTAGTTTCTTACTAACATCGTTAAAGAAGGTATCACATGTCAGTTTCGAGTTTTTTTGAATTTTTTAATTATTTTTTTTTATTTTTAATTTCTTTTAAAAATAAAATAAACGTCACGTATTAAACTGATATTGTGGCATGTGGCAATGATAGTATGACATGGCACTGACAGTGTCACGTGTCATCATATCATTGCATTTTTCATGGAGAAAGTTTCTATTGAAGATCAAGAAGAAACTACCTTTTAATTATCGTTTTGGAAAAAACTTTCTCCAATTTTTTATTTAAGAAAAAGTGAATTTTCACATCAATAATTTGTTCAATGAGCTAAATTATTTCGAAAATTCACACCACTATGTTATATCATTGTTTTCTTTTAACTCTTATAGGTATATTTAATGAACATAATTAACATTTATATAATTAATTAAATAAAAATATAAACAAACTTAATATTGTTTAAAATATTTAATAAAAATATTAATCTTGTTAAAAATATAACAAAATTGTTTAATTTTTAAAATTAGGACTAAATTGAGACAAAATAAAAATAAAGGGACGAAATTGAGACAAAATAAAAATACAAGAACCAAACTGAGACTAATGCAATGACATATGACCTAACAGTGACACGTGACACAATATCAGTTTGACACGTGACATTTTTATTTTATTTTATTTAAATAAAAATATTTAAAAAAATTTAAAAATCAATGACACTTGATATCTCTTTTAACGGTGTTAGTATAGAACTGAGAGACCTTATTATTTTAATTTTTCAAAAATAAAAACTTAATTGAGAGAAAAAATAATTGAGAACCTAACTGAGACTTCTCAAGAAGCTCGAGAATGATAAAAAAAAAATTATGAGTATTTGATTTAGTCCAAGTGATTGAATTTTAATTTTCTTATTTCTTATTTTGGGGTTCGAGAAAGAAACTTGAAAACCACATTTATTTATGAACACATGTTTATGTCTTCTCGTGTTTACAATAGTAGTGGTCGTGAATACGTGCATTCATCAACCACGAATCTTCATCTTCCAGTGGACTACCCTAACCAAACATTTAATGTTTAATTTATACATAGGAATACATGGATTATTTTTAATAAAAAACATTCATCATACACCATTTTTTTATGCAAGGAAATATATATATATATATATATATATATATATATGGGGTTTGCTAACGCGCGTACGTCTGTTTTTCAGTTGGTACATTTTAGCAATGTGTACTGGGTTTTAGTAGACAAAAATATCCTTATATACTATGCATTCTAAGTTTTAAGGTTAAGGGTATTTTAATAATTTTCATTCTCAAAACTAAAAAAAAAAAAAAAAGAAACCCCCCAAACCCTATTCACCTCTCTCATTCCTCTCAACCCTTTCTCTTTCATCTTTCTCACTCCAATATTTTCTCTGTCATCCCTATTGTAGTCCCAATTGAAAAAAAAAAATCAGAAACACCCTACTCTAGCCCCAATTGAAAAAAACACTTGCCCTTAAACAATCTTACAAAAAAATGATTTTATAATGAGTTTTGATCTTATAATTTTTGTCTCATCTAATTTTATCCAATTTTCAGAAGCATAAAGGAATTGGTAATTGACCTGGAAAACATCAGAAATACTTGTTGTTAAACAATTTCTTACAAAAAATGATTTTATAATGAGTTTTTATTTTATAATTTTTGTCTTATATAATTTTATCTAATTTTCACAAGCATAATGACATCAGAGGAATTGGTAATTGGCCTGGAAAAAACCAGAAACACTCGTTGTTAAACAATTTCTTACAAAAAATGACTTTATAATGAGTTTTCATTTTATAATTTTTGTCGTATATAATTTTATCTAATTTTCACAACCATAATGACATTCGAAAGAATTGGTAATTGGCCTGGAGGATTTTTTTAGAGATGATGATTCAACATATGCAGATGATGAAATTAGAGAAATTAGTGAAGATGGTGAAATTGAAGAGATCTTGAATGAACCTTTGCCTGAAGGTGAATATGTCAATGACTCAACTCTTTACAAAGGCAAATTGTTTAAAGGCAAGTGTTTCTGATTTTTTCAATTGGGGCTACAGTATGTATGACAGAGAAAAAGGTTGGAGTGAGAGAGATGAAAGAGAAAGGATTGAGAGGAATGAGAGAGGTGAGTAAGGGTTTGGATTTTTTTTTTTTTTTTTAAGTTTTGAGAATGAAAATTATTAAAATACCCTTAACCTTAAAACTTAGAATCCATGATATATAAGGGTATTTTTGTCTACTAAAATCCGGTACACATTGCTAAAATGTACCAACTGAAAAACAGGTGTACGCGCGTTAGCAAACCCCTATATATATATATATATATATATATATATATATATATATAATAATAATTTTTCTTACTCCAGAATATCAGTTATTTTCTTTAGATGGAAAACTTATATCATTATCACATTTAATAGTCTTACCTCATTTAAAAATTGAAACTTAAAACTGTTTAATTCTTTTTTAAATGCTTATAAAACCGTAATAAAATTCTAATATCTAATGTGAACAATACCTTAAAATATGTGGTAATTTATATTACTAAAAACAATAATAATAATATTAATTATTCTAGTTGTGATGGTCCATTGCAGGCCTTATAAACAATTCTAGAACCGCAAAGAGAGTTCTTTAGGTTGAAAGCGGCATCCAGAATTTGTTAATTATGATGTCCAACATTCTTAAAGTTGACCTTGACATACATGAAAGGAACAAGACAACCATAAGAAGAAGTCAAACATGAACACATGATTAGCAATGCCATATAATGCCCCAAAATAATCCAACAACTCAAGATGAATTTATAGCATACCTAGTTAGTTAGAACACAATAATGACGAATCTAGTTGAGAATATAAACACCAAAAGAAACATAAGAACTAACAAGTTTGTTATGCAAAGGCAAAATCCAAATCTGTTGTGCCAGAAAAAATTCTCGCTGGATGTGGGAGTTCCTCTGTCAACCTTCAAGTTTTCAAAGTATAAACTAACTCCTGGATCTCTCATCCTTACCTGGCTACCGTGCAACACCGAATTTGAGACACCTTGAACATTGTTGTTCACGTAAATGTTGATGCAACAGCAATCCTTTGGGTCAACCTTTGTGCTTCTATGGTGAATGTGCATCGTGGCACCCACGTTTTTGCCATCCAAGTTGATGTATTCAAAGGAGTCGTTCTTGAACTTTGACTCCATGAGAGAGTCATCAGTTGTTCAAGAGTGTGAGAATGGGACACTTCTTGCTGCTATGGGGAATATCGTTGTTTCTGCTGTCGGATGCCTTTGATTTCAGTTTTGACAAAGTTTAAGATTGGATCCAAAGGTTTCCTATTGCTGAAGGAACCCAATGTTCGACATCCTTGAATTACTTGAAGCACACTCTAAGTGGAAAATAAGAAAAAGAATCTTATACATTCCAGAAATTTTATTTTGAAAATGTTATTTCGGAAATTCCAGAACTTCTATTCTGGAGTTAATAATTTCGAAGTCAGTTTTACAAAGATGAAATAATCATTTTAAAATGCTAATAGGGTGCAAGAAGAAATTGATGGAGTGCAAAGAAGCAATTTATTAAGTCAATAAGGGCCGAATGACAGGCTAGAGAGAGACCCGTGTATAAATTACTACTAGTATTAAATCTCGAATGATTAGCTTTTTAATCATGCAGAGTGATAATTAAAAAAATTTATGGAAGTTATTTCTTAATACAAAAAAAAAATATATTAGTTTATGGCTAATTGGGTCACGATTGAATCATAGGGAAATTGGTCCAAATCTAGAACATAGGAGACCTAAACATGGCTATTGCTTCCTCCATTTCACTGTTCCTAAGTTCATCCCCACAATTACAGGAAAAGTTCAGCCGTAAAGGAAGAAAATAAAAAATATGAAAAAAAAATTCCGAAAAGAAGTTTTTTCCAAAACATATCTAATGTAAAAATACCCTGAAAAATCTCATTCTAAAAAACTTATTCTAGAATACATTCCGAAAATTCTGTTTTGAAAAATATTATTCTAAAAATTAAAATTTTGTTTCAAAAAGTTTTTGTTTGAAACATGTAACCCGAAAAGTTACTTTCATGGAAGATAAAATGGGCATGTTGAAAATTTGAGGGGGTGCACGAAAAAGTATATGAAACTACTGTATTAGTAACAAAAATTAAGAAAACCAAGAAAATTAAGAAACATTTTAGAAAAGATAACTACTATAACATTTAGGGAGGAGATGGATACGAGCTTAATTCTAAACTTGACTAAGAGAAAATTGTGGAATACAGAAAACTAGATTAAACTCTACAGTTCTCTCTAACAGTGCAAGATCCTAGTGCCTCATTCTACAAACTACTTCGTTGCTTTCCTGTAAGCACAGATACTCTTATTGTTTGTTACAAAGCATGCTAACCATGCCTGAATTTCTCAATTCTAAGGGGAAGAATCAAACAAATTTCTGCCAGTGGGGTGCTTGATTGATGAGGCACAAACCTCTCCTTTTATTTGTTTGTTTCCATCTCGTGGCTATGCATGCCCGGAATGCAACAGTGGCATGTAAGGTGGCATCACTTCCTGCTTCAACTTCTGAACTAAAGACACCGACATTCCATTTGATCTAAAATTCTGGTATACCACTCGAACGTGATGAATACTCAGTCACCAACTTCAGAAACATGGAAGACTTGTCCTCTAATAGTTTTGTAGGCGTGTCAAACTCTGCAACTCGACCTGCAAAAGTATCCAAAGGTTAACTTCAGAAGCACATACTAAAAATCCATAATGCAGTTTTTATATAAATAGAGAAGAAGAAAAAGGATACAGGTCATGCAGAAGAACAAGACATTATGCTTTTATACGCACCATCACTTAGCACAAGAACTTGATCACTGTCGATGACAGTAGGTATACGATGTGCAATGGTGCAGACAGTGCAGGCCTTGAATTCACTTCGGATGATCTTCTGAATAAGATTATCTGTGGCGGTATCAACTGATGCCGTTGCTTCATCCAGTACTAGTATTCTTGACTGCTGCAGCAGTGCTCGGCCCAGAGCAACAAGTTGTCGCTGTCCTACACTCCAATTATCTCCATTTTCTAGAACTGCAGATTTCAAAGTATTTGTTATGTTTGCTACTTGTGACTAAACACTATTTTTTCTTTTTAAGGGGTGAGGAAGGAAGGATACTGTAGCTTTTCATTTGTCTTTTGGCCACCTACCTGGTGTATCAAGCTGTTGTCCTTTGTCACGGATGACCTCTCCAAGCTGAGACTTGTCAAGTGCCTGAAAAAAATTAAAACCCAATGGTCACTGTTAAGTATCGTCGTATAGAAACACAAGAAACAAGGGGAAAAAATACTATTTTCTATATTCAGTAATTCTGAATTCATACAATTCAGAATACAGAACCAAAATCAGAAAGAATGTAAGTCTATCTACCCTCCGAAAGTTCCCAGGTCCCCTCACACCCTTTATTCCCTCTCTCCTCTAATGAAAAGATACCCCCATGATTTCACACCTTCCATATCAGTCATTCTGTTATTTCAGAATCAAGGACGTGTGCATGTGGCCCCCAAGTGATGGGTTTCCACTTCTTCCTCTCATAAACCTGGTGATTTTTTTTACTCTGCCCTTGCACTCCTCCCCCTTCATTTGTATCAATACCTACCCCTCGAAAATTCACCTTGTCCTCAAGGTGAAGTTCAGGAAACGATTCCATCATCTTGTGCAGAGGTTCCCACGAATTTTCACAAGCTGGAAGACTCTTCCACTTCACTAACACTTCCATAGTCTGTTCTGTTTCTCCTCTGACTGCTAAGACTTCTTCTGGTTGGACTTCGAGCTCCAAGTCTTCAGTCACAAAAGGGGATAGTTGCTGGACAACAATGTCATCAGCCAACCTTGGTTTCAATAATGCCACATGAAAGATAGGGTGAACTCCGTTAAAATTCTTTTCATTCATCTCCTGCAACATTACAGCCACCTCTTCCATAGGGGTTGCTGTTACATCACCTCGAACTACTGGAGGAGGGTCCTTCCGTATAAAACCTTGAATGGTGTCAGTTTAGTGGACTCATGATAGGTTGTATTGGTACCAAAATTCAGTCCAACTGAGCCATTTAAGCCACTGTTTGGGTCTCACTCCTGCCATGCACCTCAGACACGTTTCAAGACAGCGATTCACCACTTCAGTTTGCCCGTCTGTTTGTTGATGATAGACAGAACTGAACTTTAATTTGGTTCCTGCTAGCTTGAATAACTCAATCCAGAAAGACCTCATGAAGACCTTGTCCCTCTCTAACACAATCGACTCAGGAAACCCCTGAAGCTTTACCACTTCCTTCAAGAACAGCTCAGCAACTTCCTTGGATGTGTAAGAGTGTGTCAGGGCAAGGAAGTGGGCATATTTACTGAAACAATCTACTATGACCAAGATAGTATCCTTGCCACCGGATTTTGGTAACCCTCCAATAAAATCCATGGAGATATCTGCCCAAATCTGTTTTGGAACGGGTAGGAGTTGCAGCAGCCCTGCAGGGCTGAGGGTTTGATACTTGTTTCTTTGACATACTTCACATTTCTTCACATACTCTTGAGATCCTTTTATAAGTTCTAAAGAAACCCAAATGCCCTCTTACAGCTGAATCATGAAATTCCCTCAGGATTGAATTGATTTTAAGGGACCCCTTTGGAATAACAAGCCGACCTTGATAGTACAACCTGCCCTGGTTTATGTTATACCCTGAATGCTCTCCATTCTTCACTGCTAGGTCTTGGATTATTTGCTTCAACCTTTCATCCTGCTCAATTTCTGCCTCAAGATCTTCCCACTCCAAGAATTTGACTGTGTGGATGGCTGCATATTGTATTCTTCTAAGGGCATATCTGCTCTATTTTCCTTTCCTGGTTTGTATTTAATGTCGAAGTCATACCCAAGCAACTTGGAGATCCACTTATTTTCTTCCTCACCCGTTAGACTTGGATCCCTTAAGAACTTCAAACTTCTCTGATCAGTATGGATTATGAAATGCCTTCCCAGTAGGTAATGCCTCCATTTCTATACAGCCATGACCACTGCCATCAATTTTTTTTCATAAACCGACTTGTTCAAGTTCCTGTCAGAGAGTATTAAAACTGCACCAAGGTCGTGACCTGAAGCATCGGTTTCTATCACAAAAACCATTGTAAAATCTGGCACAGCAAGCACAGGCACCTGTGTCATTGTTGTTTTCAGCTGCTCAAAAGCTTTTTTGAGCTGGTGCATCCCACTAAAAGCTGTCTTTCTTCAGCTGTTGAGTCAAGGGCCATCTTCCCATACCCCTCGAACTTTCTGTAATATCTTGTGAGGCAGAGGAAACCTCTCAATCCTCTCACATCTTTAGGAATTAGCCAATCTACCATAGCCTTTATCTCGTTAGGATCAGCAGCTACTCCTTGGCCCGACTCAATATAGGCTAAATACTCAATACTCCTCCTTCCAAAAGAGAATTTCTTTTTGTTCACCACCAGACTATGTTGCCTTAGAGCATCCAGCACCTGTCACACATGCTCATGATGACAATCTACACTCTTGCTAAAAATAAGGATGTCTTAGAAAAAGACTAAGGCAAACTTTCTCAAATAGGGGTGAAGTACCTGTTCATGAGAGCTTCGAATGTAGAGGGTGCATTAGTAAGCCCGAATGGCATTACTAAGAACTTATAGTGACCCTCATGCGTCCAGATAGCAGTTTTGGCTATATCTTCTTCCCACATTCATACTTGGTGATACCCCGATTTTAGATCCAGCTTAGTAAAGATCAGAGCTCCTCCCAATTCATCTACGATGGGTATGGGATACCTTTCTGGTAGGGGGTACCTGTCTGGTAGGGTGAGCTTGTTTAAGGTCTTATAGTCGACACAAAACCGCCATCCTCCATCTTTCTTCTTCACTAAAATAATTGGACTACTATAAGGGCTAGTGTTGGGTCGTATGATTCTTGCCACCAACATTTCTTGCACAAACTTTTCAATCTCAATCTTTTGATAATAAGGGTACCTATACGGCCTGATATTTGGAATAGTAGTGTTGCCCTTAAGATGGATGGCATGGTCACAATCCCTCTTTGGAGGCAATTCAGTAGGGTCTCTGAACAGATCTTCATAAGCTGCCAAAACATCTACCAAGGCTAGGTTGATGGGCCTCTGTCCCTTGTATGTATCATCATATTTGTTACGGTATAAGGTAGGGGGTAATAATAAGGTTTGGAAAGTATATGAGAAGGAGAAGGAAGGTAGGAGGGAAGTGAGGCCGAACGGTATTGACCATAAAGGCCGAATGGTGGAAGGCATGGAGTGGTATAGCCGAATGGTGGAAGGTGGTGAAGAGCTGGAGCCGAACGGTAGGAGGCAGGGGGCGCCGAACGGTAGGAGGCAAGGGGAAGCAAGTCGAACGGTGGAAGGCGGGGAGAGGTCAAGTCGAACGGTAGAAGGCATGGAAAGGTCAGGCCGAACGGTGGAAGGCGGTGAAGAGCTGGAGCCGAATGGTAGGGTGCAGGGGGAAGCAAAGTCGAACGATAGTTGGACCCGATCGGTTGAAGAGTGACTATCCTAACTGGGACAACAATTAGGATAGGCGGGGAATATTTAGAAATAATTATAGTAAATAAGAATATATCTTAGGGAAATATTTTATTTAGAACAATATTCATATTTTATTCTAGGAAAATATTTTATTCTAGGGAAATATTTTATTTAGGAAATAATTAGTATAAATAAAGGGGAAGTCTAGGGTTAAAGGTATGCTTTTGATTATTGAGTATGGTTGACAGGCGACTATGCATCCTGTGAGGGAGGTTATGCTCCCAAGTAATTGAAGGAGGATATTCTCTCAATTATTGTTTACTTTTTTTTATCCAAATATTACCATCAATAAAAGAGATTCATTCGTCCATTATCATTTGTTTATTGTTCTATTACGTGTTGTGAGAGTGTGAGAGGTGGTATTTGGCTAGTTTACTGGTACGTAACAATATTGGTTGGACAAGACAGCACATATCCTTCTCCCTCATTAGTAAGAGCCTTCACCATCGCCTTCCAGGATGCTTGAGATTTGTATACTCACCTTTATCTCGCCAAGTAAGAATTAAGTTTTTAAAATTTGCTTTGACATTCCCTAGACTAGCCAACCAATCCATTCCTAACACCAAATTTGTCCCTCCTAACTCCATATTAAAAAAAATTCTGCACAATAGGAATGCCTTCCACTGCAACTTCCAAGTGCTTGCATATGCCCAGATTCCTCACCTTGGCACCCGTTCCTACCTCCAACTCATAGACCTTTGTGTCATTCACTTTTAAGTTGAGCTGCTGAACTAATTCCTCGGAAATGAAATTAGCCAAAGCACCACAATCCACCAATATTAGCACCTCCTTGCCCATAATCATTCCCACCACCTTGAAGGTTCGATTGGATGTCAATCCTTCTTTGCTTTTCAAAGAAATCTGCAATACTTTGTTGGCTATAGGTTCTCCCTAATCCTCATCATCGTCACTAACTTCCAATTCTTCACCTTGGGATCCTTCAATTAATACAAATTGAAAGTGTTTCAAATTGCATATATGATCACGACCCTAGGTTTTGCCACACTTAAAACAAAACCCCTTTCAACTTCTTTCTCTCAATTCTGCTTGAGAAAGTTTTCCCCAGTAACAAATTTCTTCTCCCCATGATCCGCATCATGCAACTTACTATTCATTCCTTCCCTATTTCCTCCTCTCTCCCACCTAATGAACCCATGAATATGTCTTCCCATTGCCTTCTCCAGCGATGTCTTTTTGAAATTCACGAGTTCCGATTTGCGCAGAGCAATATTCTTCTGTTCAAGCAACAAGGGTCCTATCCATGAGCTCCTCAAGAGACCCCATCATATATAATTTCAATTATGCCTGAATCTTTTCCTTCAAGTCGTTGAGGAAGATTCCCTTCAGCATTATTCTCTCTTCTTTCTTCAGTTGCATTCAGACTGCTCCCTGTATTTCAACAGAGTTGGTCTGCTGCAGGCTCAACAACGGGCCATAAGGATTTTGTACCAACCCTGGTTGAAAGTGTTGAATCAACGCCACGTCCACCATTGATACCAACTTAAAGCCTTATCTTCCAATGCTATCACTACAGTGTCTAATTCCCGTACTATCCAGCCATAAGCATTATCTCCTCGAAATATTGGAATCTGAAGTTTTCGCCCTCCAAAATCGTGTGAGGATTCACGGCTACTAGTTTGTGTCGTGTGGCTAGCATCGTCTTCACTCTCAAGCTCACCATCAGTGGCATTGGACATGGCCTCCCTTTTGTGTGAACGATGCTTGTGAGGTTGCCCCCTTCATGACCTTTTGATTTTTCAACTCCACCTGTTGTTGCTCAAGTCCGTCTTTGCATTGCTCCATTGCTCGATGAGTTAGTACCATACACTCCCAGAAGCGAGTGATCTGATACGTATAGAAACACAAGAAACAAGGGGAAAAAAATACTATTATCTATATTCAGTAATTCTGAGTTCATACAATTCAGAATAAAGAACCGAAATCAGAGAGAATGTAAGTCTTTCTGCCCTCGGAAAGTTTGCAGGTTCTCCTCCTTTTTTCCCCCACGTAATTCTCCCCTCACTCTCTTTATTCCCTCTCTCCTCTAACTAAAAGATACCACCATGATTTCAGACCTGCCACATCAGCCATTTTGATATTTAATAATCAAGGACGTGTGCATGTGGGCCCCCAAGTGATGGGTTCCCACTTCTTCTTCTCATAAACCTAGTGGATTTTCCTACTCTGCCCTTGCACTCCTGCTCCTTCATTCGTATCAGTCACATAACGCACAAAGTGCTATTCAAACTGCCATAATTTTAAAAAACTCAAGAATTATTAGTCTATTTTCTTATGCCATAACTTTTGCTTAGGAATAAAGGTATAAAGTGGTTTATTTGATTTGGAGTGTGATATTAATAAAGCTAAACAAAAGATCTTCCAAATTAGGCACTGAAATTACTTGTCAGTCAAGGACAAGTAATCAAGTACCCAAGTTTGATTAGTCCCAAGTTACTTTTGATACCACATTTAGCTCAAATAGAGGGTTACTTTTGGCATATGTTGTGAGTTTTCTTCCTTATCCACGGAAGGTACATATGTGGAGGAAGTTTGTTAGGTATGACATAGTGAACGATAGTGGAGGCTCTGCTTGTTTTGTTTTTGGTGGGGGAGTTTAAAGAAGTTTACTGCATAGATTACTTCTAAACCAAATATTGAAGAGTTTTTCTTTATATTATTACTTCATGTTCTCATTTTCCACTTTATCAATATCTATTTTCTGTTTGATCTCTTTGCTTGTATATCCTGAACTCCGTGTTAATCCTTAGTCCTGCCTTATTAAGAATATTTCCATTTCTCTTATAATAATTTGACTGTTACTATACATAGATATCCACAACTGAACACAAGTAAACTTTATAAGCAGCTTTCTGAACAGATAGTACAAGCTGTGCAAAAAAAGCGTGGAGTTATGAAATAAAACCAACCTCCCAAATCTCTTTATCTGAGTGCTCCTCAAGAGGATCAAGATTGCCTCTGATAGTCCCTTCAAATAAAGTTGGATCTTGTGGGATGATACTGAGATGGCTGCGAAGATCATGAAGGCCAATCTCTGAAATATTTATGTTGTCAATAAGGATACTTCCACTTGTTGGTTCAATCAATCGAAATAGTGCCTGAATTAAAGTAGATTTTCCACTGCCAGTTCGTCCAACTATTCCAATCTTCTTTCCACCAGGAAATGTGCATGTTACTCCATGAAGCACCAAAGGAAGGTTCTCCTTGTAACGGACCTTCAAAAGAGACAGTGTAAGGATAAGAGAAGTGGAGATCCAGTACTCGTGATGGGACAAAGCCAGTTGCAGCAAAAAAATCATAATAAAGATATCAATGTAACGTGGCTAACAACTAGGATTAGATACTGTACATAAAGAGACATCATACTACTCATCAAGAAATAAACCATAAATATTTGACTAGAAAAAAAAGAAAACAAAAAGCATAAATGTGAAGCTGAGCTTGGAACCTTCAAATCAATTATTTCGATTGTCCCATTTTCTGGCCATGAGGATGGAGGGCGAGAATCTTCAATTATAGTGGGTGCTTCACTAGGAATTTGGCTGTACTGATATATTCTTTCAATGGATATAATTTTATTTTCAAGTTTGCAAAAGCTGAGTATCCACCGTGATAAGCGTGCATTTAAATTTAGGCCATATGTCACAGCAAGTCCAGCCATGCCTATAGAGAAAAGGTAACAGCAATGAGAACAGAATAATATTCCATTATCGCAGTCAGCATCCTGTATAACCAGCACTTGTGAAAGTAAATCTATTTTCTAAGAGCACTTACTGGGGTCTATACTTCCTCGAGGAAAACTCACAAGCAATACCATGCAGAAAGAAAATACAAAGGTTGACAGTAACTCCATCCGCAGGCAGAGCCACTCAATTGCAGAAAGACTACAAAAGAATGGTCGTGCAAAACAATCAAGAAGATAGAGGTTCCGCTTCATGAACCTTTTTTCTTGTCCAAAACCTCTGATGGTGGATGCTCCAGCAATTGACTCACCAAAAAGATGTATAATTGGAGACTTCTGGATGCTAACAATACGAACCAGTTCCCTGGAGGATGCCATATAGTATTTCTGCAATGGAATTGGTTGTTGGCTAGACTAAATTAAAACATAGGGTTATATACAAACATTTAAATAATGCAATGAGATTGGAAGATTACAAGAACTTTTTGACCATGTACCCTCTCTTTTACTTGGAATAAAGTTCTTACTTTTCTCCAAAGAAAGCAGTTTTTTTTTCTTTTATGCAAATATTCTGGAAGAGCAGTTAGAAAGATTTTAAGCTGGACAAATTCTAATTACCTGCATCCACAAACAAGCAACAGCCATTGGGACAACTAACAGTAAAACTTGCCATGTAACTTCTGTCATTACCCCAACAATACCAATAAGTTGAATTGTTGTTGAAGCAAACCCGCCAAGTCTAAAAGGAATGTCAAGATCCACAACACTTTGATCAATCGATACCTGGTGGGATAAAGGTGACGCATTATAATTATCTACACCATACAGATAGAGATACGATAAAAAAATAATAGAAGATGAGGACAAAAGAGAACTTACCCTATTCAAGATCCTTCCAGCTGGTGTAGAGTCAAAGAAAGACATTGGTGCATGGAAAACACTTCTAAGCATTTTTAAAAATAGCTTCTGTGCAGCTGCAAGGCCAAATGTAGCCACCAGAACAGCCCTTACAAATATAAACCATGAGCTGCCAAAAGCAAGGGCCATGTATACAAGAAGAAGAACTGAGGGAGTTACTTTGGGCAGGTCTCCTTCTGTTTGAGGGTTAGCCCAAGCCATCCACCAATTGCTAGCAATCTGAAGGAACTGAAACAATGCTTGTGCAATGATTATGAGAGGAATTAACAAGCCTTTATATGCGGCTGCCATGTATGACAAGTAGACCTTCATGCTGACTCTGCCTCTAATCCTCTCTTCTTCTTGAACAAGCTGTTTCTTTCTCGATCGTTTTGCTTTCTTCTTCTCCTTAATTGCTTTTTGATCTGAAGTAGATGCTCCTTCTTGCACTTCCTTGGCCAAACTGTCTATATCATTTGCAGAACATATGGATTTCTTACTGGTCATAACAGATGCCTCTAGAGATAAATTTTCATCTGAATCTTCAGAGGAGTGAGTAGGGATATCCATAGCCTCAATGGCTTCATGGTGGGCTGAAACCAGAGTATTAAAATCTGTTCCTGCTTGTAAAAGTTCGTCATACTTTCCTGACTGTATGATGCAGCCTTCTTTAAGCACCTTCAAGAATAGAAAAAAAAAATTAGAAAAAAATCATCTTAACATCATCACATAAGTTCTTTTCGGTACTTAAAACCTTGTTAAGAGAAGAAAAAACAGAAACTTCATATAACATGAAACATTTGAGTAGGATTCTTCCTACAAAAAGCTTCCAAGCACTAAAAAATAGATTTAGAAAAAAATCATCTTAACATCATCACGTAAGTTCTTTTCGGTACTTAAAACCTTGTTAAGAGAAGAAAAAACAGAAACTTCATATAACATGAAACATTTGAATAGGATTCTTCCTATAAAAAAGCTTCCAAGCGCTAATTGTACTAGTTGCAATGGGGCACTACCATAATTATACTATAAGAGAAATTACACCAAAATGTGATGTGTGTAGAAAACACGAGTCAAGTGCACTTTGTTATGAAGGATTTTATTATAATATATATTAAGCTTTCACTTAATTGTAGTCGTACTGAAACCATCCTTTCTTGAAATGTCAAAGTTTTTGCTATCGTAAAATTGATTTGGAACGTGAACGTAACAACTCATGGGATTGGTTACAGGATAGAGATAATAACATAAGTTGGACAGGCATGGAAACCAATCGGCTCACAGTAGAAAACTTGAATCGAGTACTTCAAATAACAAACAAACAAACAAACAAACAAGAGCACCCACAAAAGGGTTTCATTGATCTATCAGAAAGGGAAAAGGGGTCCAATATTTCAGAAAAGGAAAAGAAGGTCATCAAATTTTGAAGGACGCAGTAAAAGAAAGTCGTGTGAGTCAGATTGTTATTTGTTTTAAGTAAAATAACTTCGGTCACGGGATTTAATTGCATCAGTGGAGGATATTTAGTTATTCCTAGTGTCAATGGATTTTACCCTATACATGTTATTTTTTAGAAGAAATTTGTTAGCAAGTTATGACTTGCCTTTCGTTTAAAAACACCAAAACGTGTAACTTGCAAAATATTCCTTCCATAAAGAAGCGAATAGGTGTACAAACTGACTTCATGTAAATATTAAGAGAGAACTATAATGCAAACAGGACATCAAGAGGAAAACCTCACTTTGACATACCAGAGGGCATCTTAAAAACTGAATCCTGAATCGTGCATCATGCAGGGAATACACAATTCAAAATTTAAGTGTGAAATAAAGCATTATCATAAACTTGGCCTCTTATTGCATGATGCCCGAATGTGCTCGAAAAAATTGTACAACACAGCCATACCAGTATCAAATCAGCAGCCGGAAGAAATTCAACTTGATGCGTCACATAAATGACTGTTTTATCTGCTAGTGCTGTCAATATATAATCCTGCGGTACCATGTCAAAGGGTAAGCCATATCCACAATTTTAAACAGTACTATCAACTCCGTGCTAAGGAAAACTAACCCTGAACAAGTCAGATCCAGTGTGAGCGTCAACTGCACTGAAGGGATCATCAAGAAGATAAATATCAGCATCTTGGTAGAGTGCTCGTGCAAGCTGAACCCGCTGCTTCTGGCCACCACTCAGGTTTATACCTCTATCACCTATAATTGTCTGATCACCGTGTGAGAAAAGTTCTAGGTCCTTTTTCAGTGAACAAGCTTGAAGAACACTCTTGTACTTTGCTTTGTCCATTGGGCTTCCAAAGAGGATATTTTCTTCTATAGTTCCTGATTGTATCCATGCTGATTGGGAGACATATGCAGAAGATCCACACACTCTGACCTGAAAAATAAATGAATGCATTTTGTAAAAAGTGTGAAAAATTACAAAGATTAAAATGTCAACAGACAGATTAATATAATAAAGAGGGAATCAAAAGCTCAAGGGCACCAACATACTTCCCCAGAAGTCTTGGGAATTTCTCCGAGGATGCAAGACAGAAAGCTTGATTTCCCAGAACCAACCATGCCACAAACAGCCACGCGCATCCCTTTTTCAACTTTCATTCTTATCCTTGATAGAGTAGGTCTGGAAGATGAAAGGTCCCAACAGAAGACACCGTCCTTAATTTCTATAGCAATGTTAGTGATGCCTTGTGGCAAGGCAATAGTTGCATCTTCCTGCAATTCTTCCTCCAGAAGGAAGCCAGATAACCGATCAAGAGAAACTTTTGTTTGAGCCATTGTTGACACCAAGTCTGGAAAATTCCTCAAAGGTTCTTGCAGGATCCTGAAAGTAGCCAGAGCAGAAAGTACACCCCCAGCAGTCAGCTGACCACCCAACAATATGGAAGTACCGAAAGTGACTGCTGAAACAAAAATCGGCGAGCTCCAGAATATAAAAGTTATGAAAGCCTGAGAATAGAGGGCTTTCCGAAGCCATTTGAATTCTACTCCACGCATATCCTCCAGTTTCACTCTATATCTGTCTTCCCAAGCTTGAAGTTTGAGAATCCTCATATTCCTCAGGCACTCAGATGTTTTTCTCATCCTCTCATCCTTAGCAGCCATTAATCTGTCTTGATAATCTTCTTGGATCCTGGCCACGGGAACAGTGACGACAATGGAAATTATTGTAGCAATCAGAGTTGCAACAGAGGCAATTCCAACATTCTTATACAAAATTGCCAGGGCAAGAACAATCTGGAGAGGAAGCATCCACATGTCATGGAGATACCAAGAGTAGTCCCCGACCCTCTGAACATCAATAGCCATGTAGTTAACAATTTCCCCACTTGTGTGACTTTGCTTGGCCAAGCTTGATATCCTTAACCCCTTTCGATATACCATTGCAGTTAGAGCCGACCTCACATGCATACCCATGATGTCCACCCCTAGATACCACTGCCTGGTAGTCATGGTCTCCACAAGCTTAGCCGCAAAGAATATCCCTGCAAGAACATACCCCTCATGTGGGAAAACCTCTTTGCCAACTAAGAAATCAACAAAATAACTTATCATGTATGGACCAACGTACGAAACTAGAGTGGTTACACCAGCAAATATGGCATTACAAGCCGCCTCCTTCCAAAATGACTTGAGAAGCGCCCATGCTAACGAAGGCTGCCCGGATGATGAGCTTTCTGCCTTCAATTTCTCCCAATTAGAATTCACAAGCTTATAGTTTGTTTTAGATCGGTCATTAGGTGCAACAAGGGGAATGTCCTTAAGCTCAAGAGGCCTTTTTGCGCCAATGGAAAGAAGGGGATTCAACCAAGACAAAGTGGCCAAGCTAAAAAGTCCAGCATCATTATAGGGAGTAACCTTAAGACAGCCGGGTTCTTCCTCAACAAGCAATGGTTGTTGCTCATCAGAAGTCCTACATATCTTTACACCAGTAACACCCCTGATTGCAACAATACACAAAAAGCCAAGAGCAGGAGTGACCGCAAAATTCGCCACAACATGAGAACGCAGGTGCTTGGAACCTTCCATCCAAACCCCTCTCCCATCAACGTACAAACCACACAAACAAACAACAAATAACACAAACCACCAAACTCTGAGCAAATTTGGAAACCTCTCACGCGCCTTGAACTTGCACTGCAAAGCCGAGAAGCAAAGAGCAACCCAAGCTAAACCCTGCACTAGAGGCACAGAAAGAAGAGCCAAACCCAAATCCCCATCCCTTTCTCTGATCAAGGCAAACCCATCAAACCCCAACACCAAAACATGCACCAACAAAACATAGAAACAAGACAACACCGACAACTTGAACCACGTTCCAATCCGAACGTCACGTGTTTCTAAATCAACACTATCACGGCCGCGGCTGGCATTGCCGGTTCCATTGTCCTTACCAAATCTAACTCCAACCCCTAAACACACAGCCACCCTCCTCGCCAAAAGAACGAACACAAACACAATAAAGAGTGTCAAGTTGGCACAGATTGCCACCACTTCCACCCAAGGCAATCCAAGGATGGCACTCCAAATACTCTCAAACGATCCCGAAGAAGAAGAATAATAAGAAAACGACGTCGGAGACGAGATTCCAATTTCATCGACGGCCATTGCTGTGTGAAGCAAAACGTGGATTCAGAAGAGAAAGTCGGTGGTAATTGAGAAGTTTCTAAAGTTGTGATGATGTCATCGAAACGCGAGTGATTGAAAAAAGGGCATTTCACCATCTGGTGGCAGATTCTGCAGACACATTACAGCGCAAACAAAGAGAATTTCGTCAGCACGGAACCGGAAGAGAAACAGAGGAATGTCACACAAAAACACAAAAAACAACAGGCAGCAGCACTTCTCAGTTCTTAAACCTTCCAAATTCAGACAGGGACAACAAAAATGAGAATCGAGAATCCAATAGACGAAGAGAAAGACAAAAACAACAAAAAGAATAACCTGGGTTGGTCTGAGAAATCGCTTGTGATCTTCGAAAAGCTACAATCTTTGAAGAATATCGCACCTGATTGAGAAGATAAATAGAAGACCGCGGCAATACAGAGATTGACAACGACAGTGACGGTGAAGATAACGATTAAGATAGAACAGCTACGAAATAAGTACAACAATGTCTTAGGTAGAGAGAGACAGAGAGAGAAGTGAATCTCTCTCTTCTGCTCTCTTTAATAGTCTGTTATTTTCCCTTTTAACTATGCTTCCGTCTCTGTGTGTGAATGATGCTGGCAATCATAAAAGTGCCGTGCGAGAATGAACAACTTTTGTTTTCTATATTAGGTTTAAGAAAATGGAAGATTTGGTGTAAGCTGAATGAAAATGGAAATCCTTTTTCGCTTTAATAGGAATCCTGTTATACAGATTTTAGCTCAGTTCCTAATGTGATCTGGGTGACTCTCACAGTGACTCAGGCCTGCTTCGCTCATTTACCATATTATTTATTTATAGCTCCATGCCAGACATACCTATCAACTTATATACTACTATTTTAATAATCTTCTCTGCGCTATCATTATTTCAACAATATTACAAATTACTTAAATATGATCAATTATAACATAAACTTATATTTTCACCTCTCATTTACTACATTTTCATTACATTTTTTATTTTTAACTGATTTAAAATCTTTCATAACTAAATATTTACTATTTATAGTGGTTTTAACAAGTTTTTTTCTTCCTTTTGTAATTAAAAAACAAAATTAGACATATTTTAAATATGTGATAAAAAGATTCGCCGTCTGTGACCAAACAAAATTATCTCCTCTGTGTAGTTTATTGAAAGAGTGCAATGAATAAAAAACAGTAGGCAATGGTCTTGAGATTGGAGCACTTCGTTTTAAAAATACCATTTTTAGGCACCTATTTGTCTTAGTGGAGTGTGTGTGTGTGATGTTCATTCAGTGGTTTCGTTTTTAAGAAAAGTAAAGTTTTCTTTCTTTGTCACTGTAATGCGAACGTACACATGTGATTTTTTTTGTATTTCCTTATTATATAATGTCGTTTTCATCTCATCATCACTGCATTTAAATAATTTCACACATTACTTCAAGTTATTAAATAATTGTTGTCATTTTATGTAATTACATAATTTTAAATTGTTTTGTTTTATTTCATGTATTCAGTTTTGAAAAAAAAAATCAAATTTATTTATGAAGGATATGTTTTGATTAAACTGAAAACTTTCTCTTTTTTAACTCTTACGTATATACTTCGATTGAAAAATTAAATAAAAATTTAAAATAGTATATATTAAATCTCTTCCTTGTACATGGTGATGGTAAATATGGTAAATAGGAGAGAAGATGAAGAGTTTTTTGTGTTTAGTTTTTTCTACATAGAGACCATTACATGTTGATGCACGTTTTTTACATGTTAGACTCACATTTTCGGCTTCATGTTGAGGTGATAATAAGGATGTCAGAGTGTCTACCCTTTTCATATAATTACTTCTCATCTTTTTCTATGGCATTTTGTGATTGAATGATATATTAGTTTTTATTTTTAAATGATTTTAATTAAATATTTAAAATGGATTATAAAAATCCTCTATTAATTTTATTTGAAGATAAATGAAGCCAGCGTTACTAATTATTGACAAATAGAGTTACGTGAAAAATTATTGTTTCCTTTTAAGTTACTGATTAATCAAATTATAATATATAAATTCATTTTATGAGTATATTTGTGAGGTTGAGCACAATATAAACTATTTATTAATATAATATTAAAGTAATTTTAAATATATCTTAATTTCATTTTATATGTTATTATGTTACGTGTTACCAAACTTTTATTTAACCACTCACAAATATCAAATATCTAATTCAGAGTATTCATTCTCGAATATAAAAGATGTTTTAAAGATTTTACACAGACTACTAATAAGAAATATAAAACAGTAGAATGCAAGTCGTAAAATATGTTACTAATCGACCTCTATATCTGATTGTATATTCGTCCGGAGGAAAAAAGAGAAATTTAAAATAATTTAAATAGTTAAAATTTCTTTTGCTTTATGTTATTATTAAATAATAAAAAAAATATTCTATGTATTTATACTTACATTTTCTACTTTCCGAGCAATGACAGCTAATTCTGACATGTTATAAATTTTCATTATTGCCAAACCAAACATTAATATTATATTTATTGGTAAAACAGTAATTGAACAAGTTAATTAAACATAAACTCATATTGAGAATCACTATCTTTAAAATGAGTGTTAATTCTTTAAAATAAAGGTTCATAATTTCTGTTGATTGATTTTCTTATAAATATCTAAAGCTTTTGTATGATACAATCAATTATTTCTTATATCAATCAATTCCCTTAAAGAGAAAGTGATAAACTCAATTACAATATCACTTGATCGAATTACCATTATTTCATGATGATTGTTATCATTTATTTTATTTTATTTTTTTGTATTTTGTCAATTTATTCATATTACTTTGGTCCATCAAAGTTAACCAAATAAGGACCTATCATGAAGATAAGTTATAGAAAAGGACAAAGCAAAAATCATATTCCAAATATGACTATGACAATACATCTTTTTAATATTTATTTTACGAGCAACACGCTATTACTTTGTTAAGAATTAAATAAATTGGTAAAAAGTGTAAATAAAATTGATAATAAAATATATGTAAAAAAGGTAAATATATAGTAAGAATGACTAGGATGAAAGTAATTAGAAGTTGAATGCATAATTCAAACACTTGTTTAGAAAATGTTATGAAGATGCATGAACGAATAAACTATAGTTAGGTTATTTTTTTTCCTATAAAACTTGTGGCTGTAAGGATTCCATTGACTTTTATGAAAACTTTTTCAGCTTATGGACCCATCTGATTGTCCATGATTGTGAAGTTTATCCAGAAAAGGGAAAAGGACAGTAATAATTAATAATATGAAAAGTTTGCCTCAAAAGTGAAATCTTCTTAGTAGGATCACTTCAATTAATAACTATATAAATCAATAAAGGAATAAGATATTTGGAATTCAGTGTAAATTTGACTTTTCATTAATTATATCCTTTTATAGTTTCTTTTAATCTCTTCTTCCATACCCTTTTTCTTTTGTTCTTAAAAAATCATGTATATATATACTATTAATGATAGTAAACTTATTAAAGGAGATATTGATGCTTTATAAAAGGGTTTTACTATAAAATTAGCATGATGATCATATATACAAATTATACATGATTTTTTTAAAATTCAAATTATTTTAAAATTGATAGTGATAATATTTTATATTAAGTTAAACCATACTTTCAAAACTACTAAACCTAACCTAAAAATACAAGTCTTTAATTAATAATATAAACAAACTTCCACCTTAATGTTTAAACAAATCAAGCTAAGTGTTTTTTCTTTTTTATGAAACTCATCTACCCTATCTCTCACTTTCTCAACCAACAGTATAACCTAACAGTAATATTAAAGCTAAACTTTATAAATAAACAGTCAAAATTATTTATTTTGTAATACATATATTGAATAAGATTGGAGAGTGGAAAATGTGATAAATTTCCAGTAATGGTAGCGTATGTGTTAGGAGATTATTGTAAGTGTTTCTCCTATGTATGTGTAATGTTAAATCACTGTTTATTCACCAAACACATAGATTTATTTTTGCACCATTTAGTTTGGGAAATAAGTTGAAGTTTGAACTAAACATTCAAAAAGAGAAGTTTGTCACTAATAGAGTTATAGGCAACTACATCTTAAAAAGAAGAGGAGACCCAGCCAACATTCTAACCTAACATCTGTTTTCACCGATCTAACCTAACAATTATACAACCTAACGTTTTTCGTTTTATAAACTAGATAGTTAATTTTTATTTAGTTTTTAAAAATAAATATTTCGATATTGTATTTACTTTTATGAAGAAAAAAAATTTAATCAATATTTAGTTTGGTAAAATTAGTGTTAAATTTTTTTTATCGGTTTTGGTGAATGATACATTCTTATTAGAAACTATCTTTATTTAATGCATTTTTATGGAATAAATGTTTGAAATTATTTTTTTGGAAACATATTTTCTTTTATAAGTAAATATTTAAAATTGCTTATTTTAATAAAATACTTTTTTCTTTTATGAAATAAACAAACACCCTTAGGGTCATGTTAAGGAAAAGATATAGACAAACACTAATATAGTAAACTTAAGTCTAGAATAATACGGGATTTTACCCCATAAAAAAATTACAAATTAAATTTAACAGGACTCACAAATACATATATCTAAAATATATCGAACCAAAAAACCTTGGAAAAATTCAACAATAACTTGATAAAAAAAAATCGAACTGTTCCTAGGATCGTGATTAAATTTTGCATCACTCTCTAGATAATCAGCATACGAACACCAAAAAAACATTAGAAGATTAAATAAAATAAATATAAATGGAATAATAATCTTGTTTATTGTGGTTTACTCACTGGTACATCATGTCCTATACAAAAAAATATCTTATCGGTCTAAAAGTATTATAAGTTGGCATTTATGTATTAGTATGTAGGACTTCAATTATTAATGAAACAAAAGATATTGCTTATATCATAGGTTATATTCATTTACCAACATACTAATATATTATAAATTTAAATTAGGAAATACATATAAATACACTAAAAATAATTATATAGTATATTATTATCATTTAAATAACTAAATAAGATGACATTAGGATATCTCACTAAATAATGAAAAATATTAAAAACATAAAATAATTAAGTGAAAGAAGGACAACAACACCTATCAAAATATTATAATTATAAATAACATAACGTAATTTAAAAATATAACGTTAGAAACCATCCCATTAAACAATTATAATTATAAAATAACGTTTTATCAAGTAATTATAATTATAAAATAAATCAGATTAAAAATAAATAATATTTTCTTTCCTTTATCTTATTCATGACAATGACATATTCAAATCATGATCAAGACTAAAAATTAAAAATTATTTTGAATGGGAAAAATTTCTTAGAATATATTGTTTTCATTCTTTTCTTCTTTGCACTACTAAAATAAATATTGCAGGCATCCACGAAATTGATCGCGAAATGATAAAATTAGTTACAAACATCCTTAGTTATCGAAAATAAACAGTAATAAAAATCTTAGTCGAAAAACAGTTAGTTATTGACTTCAAATTGGTGGCTAAACAACCATCAAAATTATAATAGATAATCACTTATTAAAAATTTGGTCACCTTAAAATATTGAAGACCAATTTAGTAATCAAAATTTTGGTCCTTAATTTGATGTTAATAAGAACGGATTTTAATTTAATAAAATGATTTTCGGATGCTAATTCAATCACAAATAGATATATTTTTTAATTTAATTAAAATAATATCGATGATTAAATTAAAGACTACATCAGTGGCAAAATCGATGGCTAAACCTAGTGACTAAACCAATGACTAAATCAAACTGCTTATATTTAATTTTTTACTTGCTTATAAATGTTTCATATTTAATTATACTAAAAAAAATAAACTTCAATATATAATATAAAAAAAAGTAGTATAATTTATTCAACATAAAATCAAAATGAAATTAGTTATAAATGCGTATGCAAATTTTAAAATCATCACACAATTAAACTTAATTAATGTTCATGTAAACTATCTTCAGTAAAACGATTTATTACATAATCTCCATTATTAGGAGGATGAGAAAGGTGTGACATAATATTTTTCAACTAGATATATTTTAAAACAAGATTTATATGTTGTTTTTGTTTACGTATGAGTTCTTTTATTGCTCGTTATCTTGCACCAATTAGTGTTTTTTTTTCAAATATCTTGTCATTATAGCTTTTAATTTACTATTTAAGTTCAGAATAATTTCACACATTTCTTCTATCTGATCAATAATTGGAGTTTGGTTGGTTACTAGAGTGAATATACGTAGAATGAGTAAACCTTTTGCTGATCAATGCACAAAGTCTATTATACACACAGCCACCCTCCTCGCCAAAAGAACGAACACAAACACAATAAACAGTGTCAAACGATCCCGAAGAAGAAGAATAATAAGAAAACGACGTCGGAGACGAGATTCCAATTTCATCGACGGCCATTGCTGTGTGAAGCAAAACGTGGATTCAGAAGAGAGAGTCGGTGGTAATTGAGAAGTTTCTAAACTTGTCATGATGTCATCGAAGCGTGAGTGATTGAAAAAAAAGAGCATTTCACCATCAGGTGGCAGATTCTGCAGACAAATTGTAGCGCAAACAAAGAGAATTTCGTCAGCACGGAACCAGAAGAGAAACAGAGGAATGTCACACAAAAACACAAAATACAACAGGCAGCCGCATATCTCAGTTCTTAAACCTTCCAAATTCAGACAGGGACAACAAAAATGAGAATCCAGAATCTGATAGACGAAGAGAAAGACAAAAACAACAAAAAGAATAATCTGGGTTGGTCTCAGAAATCGCTTGTGATCTTCGAAAAGCTACAACCTTGAAGAATATCGCACCTGGTTGAGAAGATAAATAGAAGACCTCGCCAATACAGAGAACGACAACGACAGTGACGGTGAATATAATGATTAAGATAGAACAGCTATGAAATAAGTACAACAATGTCTTCTGCTCTCTTTGATATTATGTTAGTTTCGTAAAATTAGTGTTAAGTTTTTTTATTGATCTTGGTAAATGATATATTCTTATTAGAAACTATCTTTATTTAATGCATTTTTACGGAATAAATATTTGAAATTATTTTTTTGGACTATTTCTTTTATAAGTAAATATTTAAAATTATTTATTTTAATAAATTACTTTTATGAAATAAGCAAACAATACCCTTAGGGCCATGTTAAGGAAAAGATATAGACAAACACTAATATAGTAAACTTAAGTCTAGAATAATACGATATTTTACCCCATAAAAAAATACAAATTGAATTTAACAGGACTCATAAATACATATATCTAAAATATATCGAACCATAAAACTTTGGAAAAATTCAACACTAGCTTGATAAAAAAAGATTCTGACTGTTCCTATGATCGTGATTAAATTTTGCATCACTCTCTACATAATCAGCGTACGAACGCAAAAAAAAAAATTAAATAAATATATAATGGAATAATAATTTTGTTTATTGTGGTTTACGCAGTGGTACATCCTGTCCTGTACAAAAAATATCTTATCGATATAAAAGCATTATAAGTTGACATTTATGTATTAGTATGTACGACTTAAATTATTAATGAAACAAAAGATATTGCTTATATCATAGGCTAAATTTATTTACCAACATGATAATATATTATAAATTAAATTGATATATATATATATATATATATATATATATATATATATATATAATAAAAACGTGTGATGTTAAATAAAACTATTTTAATTGATCAGAACTGATCCTAAGTTCACCTTCGTATTTTCATCAATGTTTAACTAACATTCTCTAATTATAAAAAGAACAAAAATCAGCTTTAAACTATTAAGGAAAAGTAAAAGTAAGGGAAGAGAAAAATAATTTTAAAAATATTGAAAATAAATAAGTAAATAATTAAAAATTTAATCTAATTACTCAATATAATAAAGTAATATGATTTTTCACTAAACTAAATTCGTTTTCAAATCAACAACCTAATTATTTGTTTAAGTTCAATAGGCGTAATACATAAGTTCTGGAAAACAAATAAAAGAAAGTAAAACGATCGACGATTATAGAAACACGAGAAATTTATTTTCTACATACGTTTTAATTCTAAACAGGTGAAGTTAATTTAAAATTAAAAACATGAAAAATAAAATAAACACATTTTTAAATACAATGAAAAAATAAAATGAAAAATCTGATTCATATGTGACACGAAATTTTTACGTGTAATTAAGGTTTGACGCGTAGGTCATGATGATAAGGTCGTGGATTATAAACAGAGATAGATCATTTAAGAGATGAGGTTGTTCATAATTTTGGGACATAACTTTGGGGCTCCATCACCCTTCAATCTCGTGGTGGGGTACCATAATTAAATAATTATATGGAATGCTTCATATAAAATATTAAATAATAAATACAATAATAATATTCTTAAGACTAAATATGTCATATATAAGTAATATCGATTGAAAGATAAGTTCAAAATAATAAAAGTAATAATACGAAGTAAAAATAAAAAAGGTTAGACTCATAATGCTTTTAAATTGGAGCATTAATATAATTCAAACATTTGATAAATATAAGCTAATTAATAAAAATACTCAAAGCTAATATCATAAACATTTAATTATGAAGAAGATTTGGATTTCAGGCGAAAATAAATAAAGTCAATTATTTATAAATTATATTAATAAACAAGACATCAAGCGAGCAACTCGATTTGATTGAGATTTATTTTCTTTTTATCGATAATGACATTCCACTGCCAAACATGACTATTATTTTTGGCACAATCGATAATTAAAAAAAAAAATAGATGTTTATTTATTTACGAGTGTCTCCTTGAAAGTCTGAGAATTGAGAAAACAGTCCCTCAATTTTATTTTTGACCTAATTAGCAGTTTTGTAAGATTCTCATTAACATATGAACAAAATTGTTTGAATGAGCTTGCAATAAGATTAGAGATAATTGAAAATTGTGAAAATTATTTTTATCATGTAGACTCATGCAAAAAAAAAAACGTAAGTCTGTCTTTTATTTGTTATGACCAAAATTCGCAACAATCATATGCATAAAGTGAAGGTGCAAGTTTTTTGGGCGACTATTTTTCTTTATTGATTTAATGCTAAAATCACAGACCTTATTTTGTTTATGTAAATTAGATTTAATAAGCTGTTTTCAATTTATTTTTTAAATTCAATTTTAATAACATAAACTACCAATCCCGAAAAAAAAGCCTTATATCTCAATACAAAATATTTATAAAGCAATCATTAATTAAAATATTATAAAAATATAGTTAATGTTCAAACAATAGGTCCCATGGTCTAGTGGTGAGGACATTGGACTCTGAATCCAGTAACCCGAGTTCAAATCTCGGTGGGACCTTTAATTTTTAATTTTATTAAAATAAAAGCTTCTCGTTTTTGAAATATTAAGGTTTGATGTTTGATAAAAGTACGCCACATAATAATTTCATTGAGGTCCCATGGTCTAGTCGGTGGGACCTTTAATTTTAATGTTTTAAAATAAAAAATTTTCTTTTTGGAAATATTAAGCTTTTATCTTTCATGAAAATAAGTGTATAATAAATTCATGAAGGTCAGAGCTCATAGAAATATGTACCCATATTATTGAGAAGCTTTCCACCTTTTTTTTAATGTTTTGAAATAAAAGCTTTCCTTTTTTGAAATATTAAGTTTTTATCTTTCATGAAAATAAGCCATATAATAAATTCATTAAAGTCAGAGTTCATAGAAATATGTTATTATTGAGAAGCTTTCCATTTCTGCACATTAATGCTGAGTTTGAAACTTCTGAGATAACAGGTAGCAGAAAATTACTCTGCTTGGTATGGACGTAGCAGTTCAGTACTCAGTTATTTAAGTTACTAGGTCCCACAAAATTAAATGTTTATTATTTTCCTTTTTTTATTATCACAAAATAAGGTTGTACATCCTAGAAGAGTCATTTGAACAAACGACTTCTTTCTAGCATATGGGATGCTGTTTTATGAGGTTCATAGTCTTCCAGAAGCAATAATATCATACTACTTACTATTTTGGTATAAGAAGAGAGTAACTTCACTCTGCTATATGTATATCATAAAATGTTATGTTGTATGTTCAAATTATAATAATGAGTTATATTATGCATATAATTGAGTGTTTGAATAATTTAAATTAGGACGCTAGTCAATAAATAATATTGAGATAATCTCAATGGTATCAATGAAAAACTTCCTTTTAATTTCGACTAAAACGGGCTTGAGAAAGATTCATAGAAAAAAAATAAAAATCAATGGTATTCACAAATAAAGCCCTTACGAACATCAATTGAGGAACATTGACTTGTACTGCAAAAAAGAAAAATATTGATAATAATTAAAATCTTAAAAATTGAAATTTTAAAAGTGATAGTAGTTTAAAAATAGTATAATTCAATTATTTTAATATTAAATGATTTTAATATAAATAGTTTATTATGAATAAATTTTATTATTTTAAAACATATGATTGTTTAGAAATCACTTTTCTAGAGTTATTTGACTTTTTTTTAAGAATTATTACTATTTGTTCCTTTGTTTGAAGATCAAAGATTGTCTAAATCATTCTCGTGACGAAATCTTTAAGTTTAGTTGATCAGTTTCCGTAAAAGAGTAAGTTGGTTTCTGTTCTTTTCTTTAGTCTGTTTTTTTCTTTTTTTTTTGCATGCATATCATTTGTAGTTGCATGTGTCATTTGAGTTTTCTATGCGACTCTCTACTAATTAGTGGTTCTAATGACATACCTTGATCATGATTTTATTGTTTGTAGGTGCAGATAATGTCCTTTGATCGTTGAGAGTTGTTTGAGGTTCTATAAAGTCGTTCGGTCATTTAATAGGGAAGGTAAAATAATTAGTGCTTTTGATATTAATAATCTTTAAATCAATTATGTTGCATGCTTGATTTGGTTCATAATTGATGAATTGATATATGAAATGGTTGAATGTGAGCTAGTTGAAATATCTCTACTTGGTAGTTCAGTTTCATGAATTTGGAGTGAATACATGTTGTCTAATATTGGAAAAGTCTTGTTGTGAGTGCTTGATAAATATTGCCTCCTTGATCACTTGAGTTGATGTGTTTAAAATTATAATTGGTTGAAATTTGTTGATACTTCTTGATGTAGTCAATAGGTTGAGTTTTCGATTGGTTTTGGGTCTATTTTAGAGGTTTTGACAAATAAAAATCTAAAAGAATTATTTTGGGAAGAAGTTAGATGTTGTGGTATGTTTTTTAGTAATTTATGACTTGTTTAGCCACTTAAATTACTGAAATCTAGTTTGTAACATGTAGGATTTAAGTTGTGAGTTTTTGAGTTGTTTCTTTGATCTAGTGAATCTCATTCCTAACCAAATAAGCAAATTGGTAATCAATTTCAGTTATAAACATGTTTTTGAATCAATTATAGTGTTAAGGATATCGATTTGGATAGCTTTGGGATGCAACCAAATCAAAAAATCAAATTATTGACTTCTGGTATAGTGTTTAGTGACCCTATGTGGCATTGAGCGCTGCAAAACTCGGGACACACTAGGCTCCAGGACGTTGAGTGCCATTTTGGGCGTTAAGCACTATGAAGCCAATAAACTCTCAGACTTCTGGGCGTTGAGCGGTGGAATTGGGTGTTGGGCGTCACTTTTCCACTACAAGTCTGGACCTCTATTTTCCTTAATTTGCTGGACAAAAGGTCCTCTTGCTGAGCGATAAGTGTAGCTCATTGGACACCGTGTTTCTGGAATTTTATGTTGTTTTCTTGGTTTTAACTTCTTGTTTGGTTTTAAGTTGATTATTATGATGTTATGTACAATTTGTGATAAATAATGAATGTCCAAATGCGGTAATAGTATAATTGTTTGTTTTAGTGGATCAATTATTCTAATATAAGAATATTAAAAAAAATTAAATTATTATTCTTAAGTAAACATTATAATGATATAAATTCAATAAACTAAATTACACTCATAAATATGTTTTTGTTTTAAATTTTTATATGAAAACCACATTTTTCACAAAACATTTTAAATTTTTCATAAAAATAAAATATTATCTTAAAAGAATTCCATCTACACATAAAACTGTCAAAATGGGTAACCCGACCCAACCTGACCCACCACGGGTTGGTCACTTAGTGAGTCAACCCAACCCGACTCATTTATTAGCAAGCCGAAAAAATTTGAACCCGACCTGTCCCACCACAGGTTGGTGGGTTAAACAAGTTGGCTCATTGGCTCACTTAACTTTTTTTCACCATCTTTTTTTGAAATTCTTATAATATTTTACTTTGATCGATCAAATTGAAACAGTAATAATTGGACCAATTAATATAAAGGAAAATGAAACAAAAGAACTCTATTATTATGTATTTTAAGCTATCAAGCATAAAATTTTGTCAATTTAGTTTAATGAGACATACACGACCGTTTGACCAAGAAATTACATATAGCCGTTAACAAAAATATATAACAGATGAGAACTTTTGGATAGACAACAACACAACGCAACACAAAAAGCTCTACTGCAAAGTAAAGGTTATGCGTTTTGAAAATAAATAAAAAAATATGTGGGTTGGTGAGCCAACCCGGCTCACCACGGGTTCAACCCGGGTTCTTAGCGACTTGAGTCAAAATTAGCTCATATAAAAATTTTCACATTTTTTTCCAACTCAACCCGGCTCAAACCCGTGGTGAGCCGGATTGGATCACGGATTTCAACTCATTTTGATGACACTATCTACACACATACTACAATGATAAACTAAAATTCATCTCTCCTTTCTAATTTTTGGAAAAACTGAATATTTATAATAATAAATTCATATATATATATATATATATATTATATATATATATATATATTATATATATATATATATATATATATATATATATATAAAGAACTTTTCTCATAAAAGGCCAACTCCAACCCAAAAAAACATTATGAAAACAAGCTAACTTAAAATTGAATTTGGAATAGTTGATAAAAATGTCCTTACGTATCGTATCCATTAGTTATTGTTATTTGTTTAATTGCATTATTTATTAGAAAAAAGAATAGAAATATTCAAAAGTTATTTAAAAATAAATTGCAAACGAAAGATAATAATTTAATTTTAATATGGTTTTTATATTTTAAGTACCGACTGAGTTAACCTACTTAACTGATAGCGTTGGTTTTGTTTAGATCTTATGGAGAAAAGGTTACAAATCTCAAACCTCACCTAATCCAATCCAAAACTATCTTAATTGAATAAAATAATGAATTTGCTAAAACACACTCAACATTCTCATAGAATCCATAATAGGAAATATAGGAAATAGAAAAAAGAAAATATCAATATTTATTTAACCGTGTTTTTAAGACCTATATTTAAACAAAACAAAACTAAATATATTTTCGTAAATGTAACGCATCATTCTAAAACATGAAAAAATGAAAAAGTAATTGACATATTCGATTATATACAACAATCAAGTTACAAAAATAGAATATGTCATATTCGATTTCAAAAACTTTAAGATATTATATTTATGAATCTTTTTCACTTGTTGAATTTGTTCATCACTTTTCAATACGGGAATTCACGTTCACATATACACTTTAACCATCTATCAAATGACGTGATTTTTCATGCAAACCGTAGACTTGAATTTAAAATCTATCCATATAGTTAATATGTCAAATACTTACACAGATAACATTTGTTTTAGATCAGAATTCGATCATTGAAGAACTGAATTTTAAACTGTGTTATTATTAGGGTTAAATATGTTTTTAGTCTCTAAACTATTGGTCATTTTTGGTTTTCGTTTCTGTTTCAGAGTAAGGTACAATTTGGTCCTCATTCTTTTCGAAACGTTCATTTTAGTCCTCGGAATTTTGGTTTTAGTCCTCGGACTAAAACGAAGGTTTCAAAAGAATGAGGACCAAATTGTACCTTACTTTAAAAGAGGGACGAAAACTAGAAACGACCAATAGTTTAGGGACTAAAAACATATTTAACCCTTATTTTTACAACTTTTTTTTTAAAAATTTTTCTCTTTTTTCAAATGAAAAAATAATAAAAAGTTCCTTTTTAAATGAACAAAATAATAAAAATAACTTATTTGATTTTTTTATGATTGATTTTTGAGAAAAAAAAAACATTTCTTTTTAAATTGAAATGCGCTTATTATATTTTAGATGTTAAAACTAAATATAAATTAAAATTTAATTCATATATAATAGTTTTTAGGGTTAAATATGTTTTTAGTCCTTAATCTATCAAGCGAATTTGCTTTTAGTCTCTCTTTCAAAGTAAGGTACATTTTAGTCTTCCTCCTTTAGGAAATCTTAATTTTTCGTCCTCCAAATCCAACGGCGTTAAAAAAAAGCTGAGTTGGCTAACGGTGGAATGTCACGTCATTTTGTTTTATGAGTCAATCTCCCTCTGCCGTCTCGACTCCGTCTCCAAGCAGTTCCTCCTCTCCAACCTGGCCCTCCACGGCAAGACCCCTCCTTCGCGGTCTCCGCCGCCCCCTGCGGTCACTGCCGGTAGTTCTTTCAGGAACTCCGCGACGCCTCCAATATCTAATTCCTGATTACCTCCCACGCCAACCCTCACTTCACCTTTCTCCCCCTTCCTCTCCCACCACTTCGGTCCCCATCGCTTCGACCCCTACGATCTTCTCTGCACTTCTTTCACCCTAGAGCGACCCTCAGATTGGCCCGTTCTCGTTTTGCTCGATGACTTCGCCGTCAAATTCTCATACTCTCTCTTCTTCAACTCCCTCAAATCTCGAGGCTTCGATCTCCATTTCCACCTTGCCGATGACCCCCAATTTCAGATTTTGTTGATTCGAGTCATACTTTTGTTGATCCAAAATGTAATTAAGAAGAAATTTTCTGAGTTTCTGAGTTTCTGAGTTTGATTTGGGGTATTTTGGATTGTTGCATTTTTTGGGTTTTTGTCTTGCAGGTCAGGAGGAGCTTCGCCGTTTGGATGTTGGTGTTGTTTGGGGCTTTCTCCTAGAGCCCCATTTTGAATTAGGGACATCTTTTACCGAGTTTCCACTCTTTGTTGCCCACGACTTCCCTGATTTTGCATTTATTTCATCACCAAGTATCTCATTTTCTTCTAATCCAGAGTCTGCTACACTTAAACCCAAGTCATCAAAAGAGTCGTCATACTCATCTTCATAAACCTCTAAAATTCGTTGCAGAATATGAGTCCTTATAAATCTGTTTCACAGAACTCATCATCCCGGATAGATATTGAAACTATTCATTATCAATGAATATCCATCCTATATCATAGTAACTGAGTTAGAAAAGGAAAAAGGCCAAGCATATTGCAAACATGAATGGAAAAATGCAACGATTTAAAATGCAATGATTTCAACATCTTGAAGAAATGTTTCCTTCTGATGGCTTTCCCGAGAATGTGATGATACTGTATTGATATCTCGAATTGTTTGAACAAGAATATCTGCTCTGATGACTGGGTCCTCTACATCGGCAGGAAACATCTTATAGTGGCAGCTGGAAGAGGGATGCGATGAGGTTGCTCGCGTCTGGGTGTTGATGGTGAATGTGCGTGATGGAGGATGACGATGACTGGGGTTTCTGCAGCGGCAGTTTCACGGCGACATGGTGACTGGCCAACGCGACATTGTGTTGGCAGTGTGACATTGACGACGAGAAAGATTGACGTGGCAGAAAAACTGAGAAGACTTGTTCAGGTTAGAAAAAAAAAATGGCGTGGCACTTCACCGTTAGCCAACTCAGTTTTTTTTAACGCCGTTAGGTTTGGAAGACGAAAAATTAAAGTTTCCTAAAAAAGAAGGCTAAAATGTACCTTACTTTGAAAGAGAGACAAAAAGCAAATTCGTTTGATAAATTAAGGATTAAAAACATATTTAACCCTAGTTTTTAAATAGTTTATCAAAAGAAATTATAAAAACTTTCAAGAATGAATTAAAATGTGTTTTTATAATTATTTTTAAATACAAGTAACTTCTGGACATATAAAAAATAACTTATTTTGAATATTCTTTTCTTTTAAAATTATTTTATTTTTAAGCTTAAATAAACTCAACATATATTATATTTTCAACTTTTTAAAATAATGAAATTATGCATTTAAAATATAATTATCATTAAAAAATTATTTTGAATAACTTTTTTAAAACTAATATTTATATATTTATTTTTCAAGAAAAAAAATATTAATAAAAAATTTCTTTATTTTTAACCTTAAACAAATTCAGCATATATTATATTTTAAAATTTTTAAAATAATAAAATTATATATCAAAGATATAATTACAAATAAAAAATCATTTTAAATAACTTTTTATAACACCAACATTTATATATTTATATCGAAAGAAAGAGAATATTAGTAAAAACTACTTTATTTAAATTTAAACAAACTCAAATTTATATATATATATATATATATATATATTATTTTTAAAATTTTAAAATAATAAAATTATATATTTGAAATATTATTACAATTAAAAATAATAGTTTTTTACAAAATCAATATTTATATATTTACATGTAATTAGAAAAGATATTAGTAAAATATCATGGAAAACTCGAAAATTATTAAACTTATAAAATAATAAATAATTAAAAATACATTAAAATAAATTAATTTAATGTTATGACCCTATTCTAGCTTATTTTATGTGAGAATTCGAGGATTGAGGTTTTTAAAAAATTCCTAATTAAATGAATTAGAAAAATGAAACTAGAAAAGTGGGCTTTGGTTTGTCAAGGCCCAGGAACTCAAATAACACCTCTACTCATCATTAATACATTACCAAACCAATTTTGATAAAGCTTAAGCCTATACAAATGTTAGAATCTCACTTGATGGATTTTTATTTACTATTTTAAACAGTTTTAAAAATCAATTAATTTCTAAGGTTAAAGTCAAACAAAAACAAATCATAATTTCTAATATTATGACATTTCATTTTAATAACACAATATTATGATATTTATTGGGACCCACGATAGCTTCATTTCGAGTGGCTCTTCTTCACTCTCAGAATTCTTCTGACAGAGAAATGTATGAACGGGTAGTTAGTTTGTTAGTTCTCTGATTCTGGTTTACTGAAAGTTGTCGGTTACATTATTGCGTGCAGTGTTTGAAATTGTTTGAAGATGGAAGAGAATGCATTGAGGGCCATGGACGCTGAGCAACTGAGAGAGCACGCTCATAAGATGGTCGATTTCATTGCCGATTACTACAAAACCATTCAAAACTTCCCAGTTCTCAGCCAAGTCCAGGTTCTTCATTCTCCTCCTTCTCTTCCAATCAACGCATTTACGTACATGCTGCTTTATTACACTATTTCTCCCATTTCAGCCAGGTTATCTGGGGAAGCTTTTACCAGATTCTGCTCCCGAGTATCCTGAGTCCTTTCAAAATGTTTTGGACGGTGAAACTTCTTACTTCGATTCTGAATTACCCTTTTTTGTTTAATGCAATGTATTATTATTATTATTAGGGTCCATTTGGATAAACTTTAAACAAACACTTCTAGACAAGACAATTAAGAATTTAAGTTATACAGCTTCTTCCAATGTGGTTTTTTAAATTGTGGTTGCAACACAGTTGCAGATTTGTTGTGAACCTTGGCATTCTAGAAGATTGCTGGCTAATGCGCCCGCAATTGCAGCAATCAATACTGGTTACGGTTGTAGACGCCATTTTAAAACTATGGTTATAGAAGAGGTTTAATTCACTTAATCTTCTTATTTTCTTTTGTCTAAGTGTTAAGAAATTTGTCCGAACAAAACCTTAGTAGCAGCAGCAGCAGCAGTAATCGTATTTTCATTATTTTAGTAGATAGTACAATTGTTTGAGCAATGCTAGCGTGACACTGTTTGTCAAATTGTAGATGTAAAGGAGAAAATACTCCCAGGGGTGACGCATTGGCAAAGTCCGAATTATTTTGCGTATTTTCCTTCCAACAGTAGCATTGCTGGATTTCTTGGAGAGATGCTCAGTGCGGGTCTTAACATTGTGGGTTTCAGCTGGATAACTTCTCCTGCTGCCACTGAACTTGAAAGCATTGTTCTTGACTGGCTGGCTAAGGCGTTCCAGTTGCCTGAAGATTTCTATTCTAGCGGTAAGGTCTTGGGATGCTGTATAGCGTGTGAAGATACAATATGCAATACTACTTGTCTTTGTTCTTTAAGCTCAAGTGAAAGAACTTGAGTATTTTATTATTTTATTTTCAAGGAAGAGATTGTATTTTCAAGGGGTGTTCGTGTCTTAACTTTGAAGTTGATATTTACCTTATGAGAGAACATATTGGATGTGTTACAAAACATAAAGCACTAACCCTCATTGATATTAATACCAGAATCGGTCCAAATTAAATATGAAAACAGATGATGAAATATAAGAAAATTGGGTAACCAATCTAAAATGTATGATAATTATAATTTAATATACTCTAAACTATTGTAAAATATAACTATGATATTATGGGATATCCTCTAGAAATCTAAACACTAAGTCTATAAATAATCTTGTAATAAACGAAGTTCATCTTGATACTTCCTCGGTCCTTTCTTTTGGCTCCACAAGTTCTCTTGTGAGTTTTTTTAGAACACGAGTCATTCTTTGTCTTGTCTCCTTTTCTTCAATGGAATGTGGACTTACATGGCCTTTATTCTTTTCTGAATTGATATCTTTCCTTTATGTTGTTGCCCAAAGAGTACAAGGAGAAGGAAAAGAGAAAAAGAAAATAGACAGTTCCATAATTTAGAAATCAGGACTCATTTAGGTAGGTTTGCATATGAAATATCTCCTGGCTTTGGATGAGCTTGTAAACTCAAGCTTGAGGTTTTCATTAACCTTCAACTTGGTTGAATTTTATAATAATTAAAATGTGAACCTAAATTGCATATGAATAGTTTATTTGTAGAAAAACTCAAATAGTGTATGTAAACTTTGACTGCAGGGAAAGGTGGTGGAGTTATACAGGGAACAGCAAGTGAAGCTATACTAGTTGTCCTATTAGCTGCACGTGACAAGATCTTAAGAAGGCTTGGAAGGAGTGCCCTTCCTAAGCTTGTGATGTATGCATCTGATCAAACACACTCTGCTTTACGAAAAGCTTGTCAGGTGCCTCTCCAATGACAGATAACAAAGAAAATGACCTTATCTTATGTACTCAAGTCAAGGACATATGGGTTTCCTTCTTGTTCATTTTCACTGTCAAGTTTAACTTTTGTTGACCAGTGCTTCTAGCTTTCTGACCTATTTTAAACACTGAACATTTCTTTAAAACTTTTATGTTGCTATTCCTTGGCATGAGTAGGTGTATCGAGATTCATATCAACTATAGATATGATCAATGTTAATCATTATAAAGCTTGAGCATCTTTCTTCATATAAGTCAATTTTGTGAGATTGAATTACACTTTAAGCCAAAATTCTAAAGAGGCCTTTTAGTTTTTTAATATTCTATTTATTTTGATTATGATTCGTTTTTTGTTTTATCAAGGAAAAGAGTTGGTTATCTTGTAAATCTATAATCATAGACGTCTTGTTAATAGTTAGCAAAATGGGGAAATAACATAGATTTTTGCTCAGTTAAATAAATTGTAATGGCTGTTTGTTTCCTTAATTATATGATTATCATGCTCTTTAGCACCAAACATATGAATATGCCAGTGTTACAGTGTCACCTGAAAACATATGACCTTAACTACGATCACTAAGTTCAAACTTATTCAGCTTATTCTATAGTCTATTAGTAGTTAATGTGTTGTTAGATAAAACCTATTCTTTTGTGAGTATTTTAAAAATTTGTTTAGTATTTATCACCCAGTTGATCAAATGATAGTCTGATTCCATTTCTGGTATGGGAGTCTTGCTCTGTGTTTCTTAGATGCATTCTTGAATATAATCAATGACAATTTTTATTGTAATAGTTTTGAACTTTCCTTTGACAGATATCAGGACTTAATCCAGAGCTTTGCAAGTTGCTTAAAGCTGATTCTGCAACAAATTATGCACTCTCTCCTGAAGTACTTTCTGAAGCAATTTCAAATGACATTGCTGGCGGTCTTGTACCCTTTTTCTTATGTGCTACTGTAAGAATTGAACACTTATATGAATTTGTAAGAAATTGCTGTATAATGCATGACCTTAACTGACCATTATTTACGTGTCTTATCTCCAATATTGTATCATATATGTTCAGGGAATTTCAAATTAGAAATTTCAGCTCATTTAAACATCGGATCAAGGGATAAATGTCCTTCTTCATGTTGCTATCTATGCACTGTCTCTTCATTCTTTGTTGTGGAAACAAATGGTTATATACCTACTAATAGGGTCTATGTTAGGACTAAAGGGGAGAGAAAGGTACTGAGATCCCAGTCTGTTTGTAAAAAAATAACTCTGATAGCCAGCAAACTGTAACACTTAGGAGAGAAGATAAAAGGAGATTCAGCTGAGTTACTTGCGGGAATTTTTATTTCAAAGTTTGGGGAGAGTCCATGTCTCTCAAATATCTAGAATAGTAGGGTGGTGTGTCTGTTATTCTGCATTACTATTTAGAATCTTACTTTCTCATTTCTGATCTTTTATCCCTTCGATACAGACCCACAGATGCAGGTTTCTGTTTATAAACGTTCTGTTTTCAGTCCAATTATGGATTTGGTTCTGGAGGCTAGTAACCTCAGTTTCATGAAACTTTCATGTTTTATTTATTTTAAATTGTACATCCAAGAGAATTTGTGTTGAATATATGCATGTTGGCTCTTTCAAGGATTAAATCTATAGTAGGTACTAAATGAATAATTAACGTGGCAAATGTTTATCACCCCGGAACTTGGAACTAATGTTTTGTTGATGAGTGAAAAGTATCTGAATCTTGATGTAACTTGAGGTAATTAAGAGTCCATTATTTGTGGATATTTTGTTTCTTGCATTAATTGCATACATTACGCATTTATGTATACAGGTTGGCACCACTTCGTCAACAGCTATTGATCCCCTGCCTGCATTGGGAAAAATTGCCAAGGTAATATATTTTATTGAGTTGTGATGTGAAAAAAGCTAGTATAGCCACTGATTCATTGTATTGAGGTTATTAAACCAAAGGCTTATTTATTTATTTTTAAAATATGACTCTCAAGGAACAGGAATGCAGTTAGATAAATGAAAACCCATAAATGACTGTGCAGTATGTTAGGAACTCAAGGATAAATGATACTTGTGGAGTTGCAAGAAGAAAAGTTCGATACATGAGTATTCCAACTGTTTTGTCTCATTGTCCCTGCTTGGGCTTTTAGGATGACTGGTTCATAAACCTCCGCAGACCTGCATCAAATTTTGTTTGTCTAGTCTTTTTAATGTATTCGGTAGAGCTATAAAATCTTATAATGCTCTGGTGCCTGTCTTTTTTGGCAGACCAACAATCTTTGGTTTCACGTTGATGCTGCTTATGCTGGCAGTGCTTGTATATGTCCAGAGTACCGCCACTACTTTGACGGTATTGAAGAAAGTGACTCATTTAACATGAATGCACATAAATGGTTCCTCACCAACTTTGACTGTTCAGTACTTTGGGTTAAGGTATCCATAACGCATTTTTTATCTCAATCTCACTTTTGAATCTTTATTTGTAACAAGAGGTTTAACTGCAAGAGGTCAAACTTTGAATCTTTATTTGTACTTCAAAACAAGAGGTCAAACTTATTACGAATTAATGACACAGGATAGAAGTTCTCTGATTCAATCACTGTCCACAAATCCTGAATTTCTGAAAAACAAGGTAAGTTTCTATTGCATGCTCGAGGTTTATGCTGAAGTTTAACTGCAAGAGGTTTTCAAACTTTTGAATAATCCTTTTTAGTTTTTCTTCTCTTTTCTATGTGTGGATCATTAAGCTTGTTCCATTCAGTCAAGGTGTAGACATCATCACATTAAATTTACAAGTTGGTTCTCTAGATGAAAATTGAAGAATATGAATTGGTATTCCAAAAGAAACGAGCATTCTGCATTAAATGAACCCAAACGGTAAAAATATACATGTTAAGGCAAGAGAGCGAGAGAAAGAGAGAAACAAAATTGAAGCATCTAAAAAATGTCCTCTTTTCCCTCTCCTCAGAAAGGTGCTTCAAATGTTACGAGTGATAAGTATTGAATACTTATGGGAACACCTAGAAATTAACCGGGGGCATTTTGTTTTTCAATTCTTTTTCTTATGTATCGATGTAGAGTTAATTTCCTCTTCCACTATGAACTAGTTCTATCCTGAGTGAACAGCGTAATGTGTCACTAGTAATGTTTCACTTAAACATGAAGCTTGTCATCTGAAAGGTCGCAGCTATTATTATTTATTCGTAGTTTTATAGTCTATTTATGTTTTTGACTTTGCAGGCCTCTCAAGGAAACATGGTCATAGATTACAAAGACTGGCAAATTCCTCTTGGTCGTCGCTTTAGGTGGTTTCTTGAAAGTTTTCCTTTGGAAGCGTTTTCATTGTTTCTTTCTCTCTATCTATATATAGATATATTTGTGTTTGTTACTGAAATCTCTATTTGCCTCGTCGAATTATTTTTTACCCGAGAATGTTCATGCATATCCTCGTCTGGGCACATAAATTGGTTTTATTCATGCATTTGGGCTCTAACTCATTTATGCCTAAATGTATTAATAAGAGGAATGATAATAATACACTTTACTATAGCTTGAAATTTATTGGAAACTATGAAATCAGGATAGAAAGTCTTTACGTGATATGTGATGACTACAAAATTTGTATTTTTCCATAAATATCGGTGAATATAGTAAAGGGTGCGTTCAAAAGAGTCTGTTGTTAACATTTCTCGTATTAATTTGTCTGTGATCTTGATTTTAATGTTTTTTTTCTGGATTTTATGGACGTCTGAGTTTCTTTTCGATGTTCCCCGTTTAAAGAGATTACGGGAACTTCTGATGTCAAAACTCCTATCAAATCATTGGTCTTACCTCTTTCTAATAAATATTTCTGTACACCTTAGAAGTTTGTATTTGCCAGCAAATGTGTGACATTGTCTATTCACTCTACTGGACTCCAGATCATTAAAATTGTGGATGGTGTTGCGACTTTATGGTTTGGAAGGTCTGCGAAGCCACGTAAGAAACCACATTGAGTTAGCTGCTTATTTTGAAGAGCTTGTTAGTCAGGACACAAGATTCAAGGTACTCTCATCCTTCTAAGAGAAGCATTGTTCTTAATTTCTTAAGGTTTAATACTACGTTTGGTTTAAATATTTGTTGGAATTATTTGAAGTGGTTTTTCAATTTTTTTTGACTCAATATATGCCAATTTTGAATATTTTTCTTAGGTACTTTATTTACTGCATATGCTTTAAAATTGCAACAAATTACCGTACACAGGTCGTTGCACCTCGTACATTCTCCTTAGTTTGCTTTCGGCTATTGCCCCCTCTCAATTCCGAAGATCATGGTAATAAACTAAATAGCGATCTACTAGACTCAGTAAATTCAACAGGAAATATTTTCATAACACACACGGTAAGCATAAATTATCTTCGTAATTTTTCAACTTTTGTTCTTTTATTCTTTCTTTATCACTAATTTTCTTTCCCTTCTTGTTAACTAATATGTGCAGGTTCTATCAGGTGAGTACATTCTACGTTTTGCAGTGGGAGCACCATTGACAGAAAGGAGGCATGTCACTACTGCGTGGCAGATTTTTCAAGAGAAAGCCACTGCTCTACTTGAGAGTTTACAGGATTAATATGCTCTCAGCCTCGAGTTTACCAATACAACATTAATTTGTGATTTTTTCCCCTTTAATTTCGATTCCTTATTGTTTTACAAAATTGTCATGTGCCAAGCTGTAAACTTGGTAGATATTTCATTTTTTTTTGAAGCAGCAATGTTCTTTTTTTTTTGTTAATAGTCGCGATAATACTCTCCATTTATAGACAGCTCAAAATATTTTTAAAACAAGAATTAGATGTTTCTGAATTGAAATAATTATAATTTTTAAATTTAAATGAAAAATTATTTAGTCAATTAGAAATTAAATTAAACTAAGAAATATATTCATATCAAATAACCAAAAATGGTGATATTACATAAACTTAATAATTGTGAACTAATAAAAGTACATAACCATTAACATTACCTAGTGGTGATTCCTATCAAGCGACTAAAAACATTAATATATAAAGTTTACGAACTAAAATCAGTCAAGCATTTTGAAATATTAGAAACCAAATTCTCTTTAAGTTATTAAAATAATATTTTGTCCCATTTTATTTAAAAATTTGACTTTACTGAAATCAATAATATATTTTAGTTGTTTGTTTCCTAGTATCTCCTAATTATCTCAACAAAATTTTATTTTAACTGGCTAAATAATTAATAAATTAGAATGCTTACTATTAGAGGAAAAGAAGAAATAACTTGCATTTATTTAAAATACAAGGTATTACATATGATAATATCATCCAATATGATACACTTTTTTTTATAGTAGTGGCAGTAAGATTTAATTCTACGATCTCGTATCTACCTAAGTTTTTCCACTAGTTTTGACCTACCCTATCGGTGGATTTCCACTGGTTAAAAGAATTCAGAAAGTTATGTGAACATTTTGTTACAACATGTTACATGGAACATCCTGTACTAAATACTACTTGAATGTGTTCTTAACGCCTTTGGAAATTGAACATCTTCACTGATATAGCAAAGACCAATGCAAAGACAACTGGGAATGCAACCATCACAGCTGCAACCACTCCAAGAAAATCATGCTCAAAACCAAAGTAGCTTCTTACAAACCCTTCTACTGTTGTTCTTCCGTCACTGGATTCCATGCTTTTGTGTATATCTCCATATTGTGAAGCCACCAATCCATACAAACTCCATGCTACTGGATTAACCCAACTGTACCATCTCCACCACACTGGGATTTTCTGTCATTATACATAACAGAAGAACAAAATAAGACAAAATACATTATGACATTCTTCTGTGCTTGGAAAATACAAATCTACAGTGCATGAGTTTGAAAGGGAGCCAAAACTTACCGGTCTTGGGACTATGAATCCTGAGAAGAGATTCCACACTGCATAGAAGGCAGAGGAAACTATAGAAGAAATGTGTTGGTTTGGGGTCACTGCTACAGACATCATGCCATAGTAGGTGAAGGTTAGGAAGGTAAAGTACATGAAGAATAGGTACCAGAAAACTTTAGTCACAGTCCACTCAAAACCAATCATGGCATAAATTATGATGCCATATACCAAAGCTTGTGCTAGAACATATGGGAGCTCAATTACAACCTGCAAAACAAGAATATAAATATCAGAAAAAAATGTAGAGGTTGCGTTTGAATATAACTAAATGCATATTGGCAGTGCTATATTTCGTATTATTAAAAGTCTGACATCGATTAGAATAAGATAATATCAATTTAGAATATATATATATATATATATATATATATATATATATATATATATATATATATATATATATATATATATATATATATATACCTCAAATTACAAATTAATGTTATAAGATTGAGTTAGGTTTAAAGTTTATTTTAACATGATTTAATGTATACAATTGCCTAATAGATATGTTGGTTGCAGTCTAGGACAATGTAGGACTTTCCACAAGGATGATTTGTGAGGATATAGCAACACTCAGAAGATAAGTTTTTTATACAAGAAATTGCTTGCCTGAGCAAAAGCATATGGCAAAGCTGAATACATTCCGGCTGCTTTTTCCCTGTAAAAGACAGTTCGTTCAACGGCAACCACTGGCTGCACTGCATTAGCATTCTTAATGCCAATAAGAAGAACAGCAGCATACATGGAGCCCATGGCATTGAAAAGATCTTGTTGTTGGTCACTGAAACGATTGATGTCAAAATTTACTGTTAGATCAAATGCTAGTTACTGGTTTTAATAGTTTGAAGCCATAAAATTTCCAAGTTTGTGGTTTGTTCTTACATTTTGGAGCCAAGGTTCCAAAACATGCTACCGATCACAACAGCTACAGTGGTGGAGTAAAGAAATCTAATGGCAGTGTACAGAGGATTGCGCCAGTAAGACCAATGTTGTTTCCATAAGCAAGCCATGCATTGAGTGAAGAACGAAGTTGAGTACTGTGAAGGAAAATAAAGGTCTTTGGAACCAGGAGCTGGTGTACTCAATTCTTTAATAAGTCCTTTATTTCTCCTGAAAAAAATTCTAAAATCAGTAAACATTCTACACTCATAAAAAAAAGTCTTGTACTTTTTGCATTATAAGTTCTTTTTCAGTGAATTATATCTGAGTTCTACAGCTTGATTACACTTCACACAGCTGAAAGTACCTGTATAGCTCTGAACTTTTGTACACCTCTGCAAAATCGATCCCCAATTCCATTTCTTTTGCTAATGTTGAAACTTCCAACATCCATGTTGCTGGATTATAGCCATCTTTTATTTTACTGACACCTTGGATTTCCTTCAAGATGAAAGTATTGACATGAGTGAAATGTTTACATGAAGTTAATGATGTGAAACAAAACACGAATTCAGTATTCCTTATTTATCATTGCACATTTTCTACCTCAAAGTAACTAATTAAATGGGAAGAATGATGTCCAAGTGGCCCCACATATATTTCTTGCCCTCCTTGCTTCATTAGCAAAAGCTGCATTCATAGTGACACAAAAAAGATCAGAAACTCAGAAATGGAAGAGAACAAATTGAAAGTTCTACTTTTTAAATTCTTCCTATGTTACCTCATCAAAAGATTCAAATATATCTATGCTTGGCTGATGGATGGTACAGACAACTGTTCTTCCAGTGTCTACTGTGTTCCTAACTGCTCTCATGACAATTGCAGCAGCTCTTGCATCTAATCCAGAAGTTGGCTCATCCATGAATATTATGGAAGGATTTGCTACAAGTTCAACTGCAATAGTCAACCTTTTCCGTTGCTCAGTTGAGAGACCATTAACACCAGGTAATCCAACTAATGCGTGCCTTAGTGGCTTCAGTTCCACAAGTTCCATAACTTCCTCAATGAACATCTGCAACCATTTAGCACTCTCAAACTTACTATTTTTGGAGCTAACACACTCAACTACCGAGAATATCTACATGCACTCTTATGTATGCATTTGTCACAGAAGCTCAATCCGGAGAAGGAAAATGTTGAATTGGAACATTAATAAAAGATACTCACGAATATTCAAGTGTTCAAACCAGTTATCCTCCTATGCAAAACTAAAAGGCTAAACATTAAAGCAGAGAAAATGAATGAGATGTGGATACTAACCTTCCTTGTTTCATCATTGATTTCTGGGGACAACCGAAGCCATGCTGAATAAAGCAGGGACTCGTATACTGTAACATGAGGAGAGTGGATATCATTTTGCTCACAGTATCCAGAAATCCTTGCAAATGTTTCTTGCTTCTTTGGATAACCAGAGATTGTGATATTTCCGCCAATATACCCCCCAGTTTTTCTACCAGCAAGTACATCCATCAGAGTTGTTTTTCCAGCACCAGTCACACCCATTAGAGCGGTAAGGACACCTGGTCTGAAAGCTCCACTGACACCCTTCAAAAGAACCAATTTATCCTCAACAAAACCTCTGTTCTTCATTTCCTGCAAGCATTTAATAACTTCATGTCACAATAACGCTAGAAAGTTGAACACAAGCCTTTTCAATTTGTTTTTTTGCTTCCACATTACCACTGGCATGTCGACAGAATATGTTACATCATCAAAGGTGATGGAATGAGGTTCAAATGGAAGAACCATTCCTCTTTTCCTGTTATGATTTGTCTCTGCATCAACTGCTTCGTGCCTAGTAGATGAAGAGTGGGGGGAGGTGCTTCCACTTGTACTTTCACCATTTCTCACTGAAGTAACCCCAACGTTAGCCGTAAGGTGTAATATGAATTGAAAATCAAATATTACTTTCCTAGATATAGACATTATTCATTTGCAGTTGGTATTGACAATAATTACCTTTATTTGAGTACTGAGAAAAGCTATGTTTTGTGTTCTTCATCACATTATTTCCCTTTTTACTACCACCATTCTGGTCATTGCTTTGAGATTCATCTGATATAACAGCCCGATGTTTCCCAAATGCTGCATGATTAATTTTGTGAAAAATTAGTACATAGACCTAGCTTAGGTGGTTTGTCATACATTTAAGGTACTCACGATTTAAGTATTTAAGGGCAAGGATGTAGCCAAGGTTGAAAAGTAATGTATATCCAATCAAAGCTCCAACACCTATCCAGTACCAGTATGACTGAGTGAAGAATCCCCGCGATTTCAAAATTTCAACTCCTAGAGGCTCAGTCGAGTTTGGTAGAACCTATCATGGGAAAATATGTTCGGATCAAATGTCATATTATTTATGTTATAAACCATAGGAAGGCATGCAAGTAAAAATAGAGATTAGTTAAAACCTACATGTCTCCATCTTTCTGCAAGAAACTCATTATTTACCATGGCATTCTGCCCATACATCATAGGTGATATCCAGAAGCCCCACAGCCACCATTTTTTTATATTGTCTGGGGGAATAAAGGGAACAAAGATGCATTGTTAGTGTAGAACATAAAGTGACAAAGCCTAGGAATGTTTAGTTCTGTATCCTTGATACCTTTTGATAGGACAAAACCACTCATAGCAAAAAGGATCGCCAGTGTAAACGACCCAAGTGTTAGAGCTACTGTCATTTCCCTCCCAACTGCTGCAATTAATCTGAACAGTGCCGAAGCCATTTGATTTACTAGTGCAAGTACAAGGTATTGCCTAAACAATCTGCATTAAGTTGACATATAAGTACTCTATTAGTTATTAGTAGGATTCAAATAGAAAATTAGCCAATAGAGAAACTATTAGTTTACTAGTTTGATGAGTACATTTGAAAGCATAAGTATTTTACCTTCCAACATGTGGATCAAAACCAATGACATAGTAGGTAAGGAATACCCAAACACCCACTTCCATAAAAGTCAAAGGGAATTTTAGGATCCATGCAGGAAGAGCATATACCCATGAAGGGAAAAAAAGATAATCCCTTTGTTTGTAGAAAACAGGAAGCCTTGAAACAACCATGGAAAGTTCAGCCAATCCATTGAACATAGTCACAACAACCCCATAAAACAAGGCACCCACATATATGCCTCCATGAGTCACTGAATCTCTGTGCATCTCTGTCCGGAAGAAAATGGTCATGGCAATAATTGCCAATGCTGCGAGCTGAAAGGAGGGGAAAGTTATCAGTAAGAAAATAACAGCATTAGGTGATAAGACAAAAAAATGAAGCATTCAATTTCCAAACCTACTTGGAAAAGCTTGAAGGTGTAAACGAATGAATTGCGTTTCATAAGTAAATATTCTCTGGATAAGCAAGCTTTTAACAACTCCCATTTTCCCACTCCATACTTTTTGGTTGTCAAAGCAGCTGGGTGACTCTTGGACTTGTCAAATTCAGTAGCAAGTTCTTCAGCAAGGCTTCTCCCAACATGAAATGATTTATGTGCCTCTGAAAACTCTTTGGCTGTGACAAATCTGTAAGGTTGATCTTTGTGTGCCCAGTACTGCTCCTGATCCTTCCTTGATGTTACCTATAACATAATAATTAATGGTGAAAGTTAAATGTATGAAACCCTCTTTTACTAGAGCAGACAGATTGAGTTTTTGAGACAAGATACAAGGACACTTACCTCTTGCAAAAAGTCTGCCACTCCTTTCCTCTCAGGACATTTAAAACCCATTAATTCGAAAAATTCAAGCACATGTTCACGGGGACCCTGATACACAATGTGACTATCAGAGAGTAGAATAATGTCATCAAATAGATTGTAAGTCTCTGGTGCTGGCTGCAGGAGTGAGATGACTGTGGTTCCTTTGAGAATATGAACATATTGCTTGAGTGAATTCACAATTTGAAAAGTTGTTGAGCTATCCAACCCAGTGGATATTTCATCCATGAAAAGAGCTTTAGCTGGTCCAACCAGCATCTCCCCTGTATTCATAGATACATAATTGTTAACTAATACAATCTTGTAATCAAACTTTCAGGAGATTAAACAAGATACACTTCAAGATTGAAATCAGGCTAACTTTACCTGTTGTAACACGTTTCCTTTGTCCACCAGAGATACCTCTTAACATAGCATTTCCTACAACGGTATCAGCACAAACCTCTAGTCCCAAAATCTGCAAATGCATATCCAAGAAACAAGTCTTTTAAACGAAATATTACATGGATTGAAAGTGATCAGAGATGGGTTTTAATGTATAAATTTTACCCTCAGTACGTAGTCTGTTATCATATTTGCCTTCTGGCCTTCGGATGCTACAGCCTGAGCATTATGAGTCAAAAGAACAATCAATTAGTCATCAGTCATTCCTATTTTGAATGGAAAAAAAATAGATGCTCACGTTTTCAAGATAACCAGCTGCTAATGCATATATATATATAAAACTGAGTTTGGAAGTAGCTGCTTTGTGAGCTGCTACAACTTATTTATTACATACGTTTTAATCATTATAAGTTTCTTGAACTGGTAAGAAATTTTGAAATAGATAGCAATTGAATTTCTAAAATCCAAACAGCTTTTGATATTAAAAACTTGTTAAGCTGTCATATTTTTCTTTCAGACTTTGGTCTGAAAGGCTACTGAATGCAAGTCAAATATGAAAAACACATGCTTGGCAAAAAAAAATACCTTCATGTAGGCATCAACATCTGGATCAGGCTTGATGCTTGCCTCCTTTTCTCTTCTGGACAATTCCGCTAGCAAGTCTACAGATGTTAGACATAGTCAAGAGTTAATTTCCTCAAAAAAGTCAACCTGTGTTTGGAATATTGAATTTAATAATGAGTGTAAGCATAAAGAACTCCGATGAGCTAACCATAACGAGGTCCAACTCCTTGGACTCTTGCCGAGAAGGCCAAAGTTTCTCTAACTGTCATTTCTCCTATGTGAAGATCATTTTGATTCACATAAGCAGCAGTTCTTTGGGGTACAAACTCATTCATCTCGTGACCATTATAAGTTACCTTTCCAGAGAACTGATGAAGAAGTAGCAGAATATTAGCTAGAGCTTTAAGTTAAGAAAACAGAACTAAAAGCATGCTAACACTGTTACACAGAATAAATGCACTTCTCTTCAATGATTTTCGTAACAAAAATCATTACCTTTAGTTTTGGATCAAGTTTTCCAGCCAAGGCTAACAAGAGTGTGGTTTTCCCAGAACTTGGAGGGCCTAAAAGCAATGTCATTCTGGAGAAGAGAAAATGAAAAAACGTGTTATATTAGTTCCAGAGGTCGTATCGCTAATGCCCTTCTCCTCCAAAGAGATTTCAATAAACACAATATCAGTACCTGCCAGGCTTTATTTTTCCACTAACATTCTGGAGAATGTTTAAATGTTGTTTCATGGTTGGAAGTATATGAAGAGAGTTTATCAGGCCCTTGAAGCAGACAAATGAAGCAAAATGCCAAGTTAGTTCCATCGCTAATATCATTTAGCAAGTTCTAGCACATAATAAAGTTGGTACCGATATACTCACCTCCACTATATTAACCATGAAGTTAGTGAACGTAGGCAAAGCTCTAGTTCCTACACGAGCTTCTGCTTCGATGTTCAAGTTCTCAAAACGAACCTCTATGGTAGGAAGATCAATTCCAACTCTAATATTATCCAATCCAAGGAACAAAAATAGGGTAAACCATTAGTGCGTTTCGATCAAAGAGACCTCTATTAAAATCAAGAAGAAAGAAACGGGAGTGAGATTCTCACCTATCGATCCTGTCCTTGAGCTTCAGCAAAAACCTCTCATTGTCCTCTTCTGCAGTTCTCACGAGTCTTTCTAGTAAAGCTCTCTTTTCTTGCAACCCAAGTTTCTGTACATCGATCTCATTGGCTTCCCCATCAGGTGAGGTGAGCAAAGCTTTCCTCATACGTGCAACCGTGGGAAGCTTCTGAATAGCAGCCCATTTGAGAGCCTCTTCATCGTTCTCCTGTTCGAATGAGTTTGAGAATATCTCCGCGTCACTGTTCCTCCAAATGGATGAACTTCCAATCCTTAAACTACCCCCACCCTCCATATATCTCAAGCAAAGGCTGAACCTTTATGACACCCCACTTGAACTGCAGACAAACAGTACCCAGAAGAAACTACAAATCTGGAGAAGCAAACAAAATAATTGCTTGAAAGCTACTTTACAAGTTTGTTTCTTTTGGTCTTGTTTTGCAAGACCCAGTAGTTTTTTTCTTTCCCTTTTGGTCTAATGAGATATAACAGAGGATGTTGGGATGTATATATAGGGAGAGAGAGAGAGAGATGAAGAAGGAACAGGAGTGAGATGATGAAGGTATGTGATTTATGTCAACGTGTCAAAATTGGCAGGAGTGTGACATAAAATAGCATGAACACAGACATAACATAGCTGGGTTGTTGACGTTGCTTGCAAATAATGGAAACGTCGAACAAGGTGGCCACGACCATGGCATGCATCAACTTGGTTTAGTTTGTTTTCTCTTTTACTTTCTTTTTAGGAAAGGAACCAAATTGGAAACGAGGAAGCTGACATCACTCATTATGTTATGTTATCTCTTATACCTTGGAACTATTACTCAGATTTTCAGGACGTGGATTTATTGGGATTTTTCTTTTCTATTAATGTACATATTCACTACGAGAATTTATCTGGCTATGAAAGTCAACTCAAAATGTGATAGAAATACAAGAGGAATTGTATAGAATAAAACTTTTACGTAACCTCTTATGTTATTATTATTTAAATTTTATTAATGCTTATCTATATATCGTAATAGTAATATTAAAAAAAAAATAATTATTGCATTAAACTTTAGTCTTTTATTTGGTCAAAGATAAATTTTTATATTACTCATTTTTTACTGATACTTTAAATTTATTTATTTTTCCTAAAACACGATTAATCTTAATGTTATAGAAATTTAAGAGTTGATTAACTTCTCTTTCAATTTCTCCTTATTTAGAATAAAACGGTGATATTGTGTTTTTGACATTACAGTATTAATTTTTAAAATGTACTAAATTTTAATTGATAAAAATATCTTCATATATTATGGATTTTAAGATTAAAAATATTTGAATAATTTTTAATTTTATTTATTTTTTATTTTAAATTAAAAAATAAAAATTATTAAAATATTTTTGTATTTAAAGTATATCTTATTTAATGAATAGATATTTTTTTTCAACTAAAATTTAATACATTTTAAAAGGATATATATATATATATATATATATATATATATATATATATATATATATATATATATATATATATATATATATATATATATATATAGATACGTGAGTTGTCATGGAATCATAATACAAATTTTAGTTCTTACAAAATTCAGTAAAACAATTTAAACTAATACATTAAAAAATGTTGTATTTACTTTTCTTGTAAATTATTATCCTAGTTTTATTATTTTTTTAAAATTTATTCAGTAATAAAGATATTTTTTTATTTCTTATAAATATCATTAAGTTAAAAACAATATATATTACACATTATTTTGTTAATTTTTATCTTAATAAAATTTACAATAATATTTTTTATAAAAAATTAATCATTTAATTAATGTAAAAAATATTTTTTAAACATTTTTATTTTTATTAAATAAATATTTCATACCAAATCAAATATCAATTTTAATTTATATTTATTTTTATTAAAGTATTTTGATCATTCATTATATTACCTAATTATTTAATTTAATAAAATTAATTAACTTTTTAATCATATTGTTTTAGTCTCTTTTCTGCTTTAGTGTTGATGAATCATTTTTCTAATTTAAATCTATCTTCCAAATCAAGCAAGGTCTTAAAAGTATTAAAATGGGTGGGGACATTGGCAATGGTAAAAAAAGGAAAAGGTGAGTATAGTTGAATGGTATCACTCACTACTTGTTAACTACTTATTTTATTGGATTCTTTTCAAGATCAATTTTTTATGTAAATTAATACTTAAGTTCCCTTTAAACGGTTACTTTTTTAATATTCTTGTCCGTCGATAACTATCTAGGGATCTAAAAAGAAAGTTATAACCTAAATTAAATATAATAATCTTTGGTTCAACTAATTTAGTTCATAACTTAATGCTTTAGGTCGGCTTCACTTGTTGTAACTTATGAATCGATATATTTTGATAAAACAATAATTATATTTTAAACATTTGAAAATTATTGTATTAAATATCAGATTAATATATCTAAAATTGAAACTAAATTTATTATTATGACTTCTATTTTAAAAGTACATGTTTTATTTTAAATCATTTGTAAAATATAAAAAAAAGTATAACATAAATTGCGTAAGTATTTTTAGCTGAATTAGTTAAACTCGTGACCTAAATAAGTTTAAATCGAAAGTTTATAAACCGGTCTATATTCTAAAGTGATAACTGCACTTAAAAAAGTTAAAAATATATTTTTATTAAAAAAGCATATTACATTATAATTTATATATCAAATTATTATATTTAAAATTAACATTAGTTTGATTACCGTCGCGTATATTTTAAAAAAAGTATATTTTTTTATGTAAAATTACTTATTTATCTATTTTTTAAGTGGATCAGAATATTTTTTTTATTAACTTGCTGACAAAACATAAGATGGGAGAAATAAAAACGTAACATTTAAAAAATTGTTAAAGAATTGTACGATTAAGAAGTCAACTTTTCATCTATTTATTCTCGTAAATCATAACTACAAATCATTATGGTTTTCTTCTCTATTGCACAAAACAAAACTTGTTTTTTTAATCTGCACATTCATTCACTTTTTTTTAGTATGGATTTAGATTTCGTAGATAAGAAAAATTGAACATTATGTATAAAGAAAATCTATAAAACTATAATTAAAAAAGATATCAACTATATACATGAATTGAATTCATGTTTAATGAGTATTGTGTCTTCTCGACCAAATTTTCTCAAAATATTTATTAATAGTATTAAAATTAAAGTTTGATATTCATGATTTAGTATCATTACAATACACAAACATATATGCATTTTTAAATATTTATAAAATATTTAAATTTTAAAAATAGTAATTAAAAGAGTGTAATTGAAAAAAAATAAAAGGTATATATAATTATAGATATAGTTATAGATAAAATAAATTTTAGTTATTGAAATAAAAAATATTAGAAATGATATTGTGTAAATAATTATTTTATTATGATTATCTATTTAAATTGAAAAAATTAGTTACTAAAATAATAAAAGTGTAAATAATTTTTTATAATGAAAAATTATTTAAGTTTTAAAAAATAATTACTAAAATAATAAAATTGAAAAATAAGACATCAAAGAGACGTATCTAGATAATATCCATAATATATATGTTCATCCATCACTTTTTTATCCACCTTTATAAAATACTCATATACTTATAAACTTCTATTTTAATATTTTTTAGAATATCCCTTTTTAACAAAATAATAAAAAAACAATATTATGAAATAAAAACTAAAATCATTTTGAAAAATAAAATAATGTAGGGAAAGGTAGTTTACTTTTAAAGCAAAGATAAAATAAAAAATAGACAAGCATACACTTTATAGTCTTTTGACTAGAATTTTCAAACATGTTTATCACGTGATTTTTGAGGCTTTAATAACCTACTAAGTCATAACAAGATGATTCTGTCTTTGATAAACGTTACCATGTTTAAATTCTAAATAAACGACAGCTTAATTCATTACTTTTTTTTTTATTTTGATATAATTTAAATTAAACTAATTAAATTCAATAATTTATTCATGTTTAAATTTCTTATTTATAAATTTAATGATATAGAATTTTTTAATACGTAATTTTGCTTTTCTTACATGTTAAGAAAAGGACAGCAAATGTATGAACAAAACATAATTAAATTTGAGGAATTTTTCTCTTCTAAAACAGCAATTTGAAAATTATTTTATTATTTTTTTAATCTATTATAATATAAAAAAATATTACGATCTAAAATAAATGGTTACTACAAAATTTTGTCAACCATTATTACGATCTAAAAATATATTTTGGAACGTTTTTCTTATTAAGTATTTTCATTTTTTTAATATGAAACTTTGATTTACATTTAAGTTTTAATAGAAAGTTATATGGTTGCTCTTACATTACATAAGCAATGATGTTGGAGGCTGATATATACAGTGATGTTGGTTGGAAGTTGGATAAGAAAAATAACAAGTAAAAACGAAAACGACACGTTATGTGATATGATGTGATGTGTGTGGGGTTATGAATGTCAACCCCGAGATCGACAAATTTCATCATCACTTATGTATATGCATGTATTGACTTCACTATCATCAATTACGACATCTATGCACATAATTGCGACATCATTGTTGACTGAGGAGTGTTTATCAGACTTAATTATTATAATTAATAAAAATAAGTACAAAACATATCATACTTATTATTCACTTTGAATTAAATTTGGCCTTTGACTTTAGGCTATTAAATTAATCTATTAAGACAGAATCTTTGAATTTAATTCAACAACAACGCCTGCCTAATGGGTGAGTTTTTTCTTATTTCCATTTTATTTATTCTATACACAATATTCAAAATAAACATTATCTAAAAATTTATAAACAGCACCCGTATTATTATTTTAGAAATGAAAAAAATATATTTCTAAAATAATAAGATATATGATAAAAACCAAAACATGGCAAAAAAAAAAAGGCATGGCATAAATATTGATTACTTTAATACGGTATTTTCACTTTACATCCATCTGATATCATTTTCAGATTGGATTATTTTAAGTCCTTGATTCTCTAAGTGAAATTGTATTGCTCAAAATTATTTCGACACTTAAAAGTTGATATCATAATAATTCGATTAGCATATAATTTTAAATTTATAATAAAATATAATTATTTATCTTCTTATGATTTTGAGATAAATTTATAATTAATATAAATTTAATATAATTCAATATTTTTGATAAACTGATTATAGATTATATTAAAATGTTTTTAAATTTTCATGATTGTTCTATCACATGAAACGTATGTTCAAATGATTTTTTGATGCGAGCCCTAATGCACTTGTTCTAGGTCACTCAGGCTGATGATGCGTATAATTAAAATAGTTTTTTACTTAATCAAACGTGCATTCGTTCATTTAAGTTAGTTGTGATATTAAAATATTTTGTTTTATGCGTATAATTGATCTAAATTGGGTGATTGTGAAGAAATTGAAGATTTGGCACGTGCAAATTGAAGTGTTGGGTTTTGAACCATAATTTCAATTAGGTGTATGAATTGAAATTGAGGCAACAGGTGGCGAAATCAGAATTTGGAGTGGCGGTTCAAACCGTTCTTTTAAGTAGCCAGGGGAATCAAAGTGTGCTAGCAGGGTATGGGTTAAAGTGCAGCGTTGAATTCCTACACCAATTTTTTTGCCAAATATGATTCTTTACTATAAATTTATAATTTATTATTTATTTTAGGTTTAAACCCTCCCTTGGTCCTCAAGTTTATATGAAAATCTCAGTTGGGTCCTCAAGTTTTTTTCTGTCTCAATTGGGTCATATTTTTTGTAAAAGTGAGCACATTGTACCATAACCGTTAAGTGGTGTGAGACGGCGTTAAATTGGTGTGAGCTGAATTTTTTCATTTACTGACGTGACATTGTGCACTAAAATTGAAAGGCCACGTGGTGCCAGATCTTCTCCTCCCTCCCCCTCTGCTTCCTTCCATCGGCGCCACCCAGCTGCTAACACTTTCTATGTTCGCGGGGCATCTGGTTTCCCTGTTGATTTGAAGACCATAGAATCCATTAGGCAAACAATAGGAAACACAATCCTTAAAGTAAAGGGTAGCCCTTCAGAGATCAAATCTGTTCCTCAGGATTCTCCCTCCAGATCCCTGTTTAGTGGTCTTTTCAAGTCCAGATCTTTTGTATTAATCTGTGAAAAGCAACCTAATAAACCATGGTGTTCCAGAATGGTCCGAATGGAAAACATATTTGCGTCACTGATTATCCTCAAGTCGCACCTGCAAATTCAAATATCACATCGTTATATTAAAGCAAAGCCAAAATTAACGATGAAAAACAGAGAAGAGGATTAAATTACCCAAGAGCGTGTGCAGATTTGATGGCTGAAACAATGTTGGGATGCAAGGGGGTTCTTTTAAGGCACTCTGCAATGTGATCGACAGTGATTCCGTTCGAGTGGAGCTCCTCCATCCATGACCCTATCCTGAGTCAATTTTCAAACGCGAAAATGAGCATGGAGGATTTCAATTGCAGGATTCATGCACGAGTATCAGAGAAAAATGGTACTGTTACTGTACCATGAGAGAGGTCCAAGGCATGGTTTGCCTAAGTTGGTTGAATAGGTGGGTGAGACCCAACTCCGTGATGATCCATCTGTCACTGTCATGGTCGATTATGGTTCGATCGAAGTCGAAAACCACCGCCACGCTTCCGCCCATTTTAGCCCTTCTCAATCTACCACTGATTGAAAAAATTGATAAGCAAGGGAATGGTTCTGCTAGAGTGCAAGGTGATAGTATTGAAAGAAAGAGGGAGAAAATGGAATATGCTGTTGCTCCACATCCGGGGATTGGTAGTGTTCCCAAAGCCATGGAAGTTGAACAGGTTGCAGCTGGGTGGCGCCGATGGAAGGAAGCAGAGGGGGAGGGAGGAGAAGATCTGGCACCACGTGGCCTTTCAATTTTAGTGCACAATGCCACGTCAGTAAATGAAAAAATCCAGCTCACACCAATTTAACGCCGTCTCACATCACTTAACGGTTATGGTACAATGTGCTCACTTTTACAAAAAATATGACCCAATTGAGACAGAAAAAAACTTGAGGACCCAACTGAGATTTTCATACAAACTTGAGGACCAAGGGAGGGTTTAAACCTTTATTTTATATCTAACTCATTTACTGTTCAATAATTTTTTGAGCTCTTAGTTTCTTTATTTATTTGTGAATTTGAGTTAAATTATTAGTAAATTGTACTTAATATTTATGTTTTAAGAATTGTTTTTAATTTGAAAAGTTGTAGTACAAATTAAACAAACTGTATAAAAATAGTCATGTATAACTAATTTCCATTGAGGTCAAAGGTGAAGGAAAAATTAGAAAATAATTATATATTTTTATTATTAAAAAACACTTTTCTTATAAATAAATTCATCACAAAATATAGAAAACTCAATGTAAAATTTTCAAGAAAAATTTTGCAATAAAATAAACCATTATCGTAAAAAGAGAAAATGCAAATTTTTTGTGAGAAGAAAAACTACTGAACGTTATATTGTCATGAATTGCTGGACGATAAAAAAAAGCATCATTACACGTTAGTAGATGTTGGACAAAAATAACAATCTAAACTTGCAGTATTTGAGTTATTGAATAAAAACATGACTCGCGTTAGAGAGTTACAAGTTAAAAACATCGATTGTTTAGTCTTGTCGACGATAATGAAACCGTTAAACGAGTTTATCTGTCCTAATACACAAAGGTCAATATTTAATAATATTTTCCCAATAATTTTGGATTTTCTTCAATTTTTAAACTAATAAAATCATCTAGGCTACTTGAAAAAAACTTAAAGACGATTTGGAGTGCTGGAAAACTCTCCCTCCCCTCCTTAGGTTTCCTATTTCATCTATGATGATTTTTTCTCTTTTGGGATTGAAGAGAAAGATGAATTGCATATTAGAGATAAAAAAAAAAAAAATACGTGATTGAAGTTTAAAATAGTTGTTAGGTGTCTTAGGAAATAACCTTCATTTTCTTGAATAAAATTGTGTTATTAATATATATTTTTTTCCATATTTGATTTTCATGTTTAATGTGAATTATTTTCATTTGTGACTGTGTTTGGAAATATCTTTATAAACTCTAGAAATTGAATTGTCTATTAAAAGCTTATATTAAAAGAATTAGTTTATTAGTAATTTTAAATCTTGTATAAGAATTGACATAGTCATTAATAAATTGAAGGCTTAATATTGTTGATCCCAATTTTTGTCAGTTTTATTTGAAATGGTCCTAATTTTTTAAAATGTTCAATGTAGTTCTAAAGATCGTAATTTGTGTTTAATTTAGTCATTTTTGTAAAAACGTTGTTTAAATCATTAACGGCCAAATGTCCAACTGTAGAATCAGTGAATGACATGTCATTTAACTACTGACCTACCTTGACTGAAACATGACGCAGCCAATGAGGGACTGCCACGTGGCAGCCCCTTCCCCACCCAAAAAATTAGGGTTTCTGAATGCAAGGGGGAAATGGCTTCTGTCGTCACGCAAAGGAGAAACAACGCTGGAACTCTACTGTAAGCGCAATTTCTATGTAGGTGGGTTCTCGCAGGCTGCTGCGATTAGGGTTGAGGGCGCAAAGGTAGTGGTAGCCTGGGTGGTATCGCGACAGCCATGGAGGTTTGAACGATGCAAGGATTTTTGTCACGATTCTAGTTTGCGATTGTAGCTCGCCATAGTGGCAATTTGGGTTTTCTGCAGGTTTACGAAGACGGTGGAGGCACGAGGGAGGAGATGATGGTAGTGCGGCATTGACGGCGGCTAAGTGAAGTTCACATGGTGGTGGAATTTGCCCTCACAGTAGAGTTTGAACAATGCCGCTTACCGCGTGAAGAAGAAGCTTTGAATGGTTGATGGCGATGATTTTGGAGACTGTTCTCGTGGTGTGACCTGATGCGAGGTTTGTTGTGGTTGGCTGCTAGGCCACCATAGTGATGGCTTGAGAAGGAGAGGCAGTGGCGTTGATGGAGATCCATGGTGAAGGAAGGGGAAGATGGTTTTGGTGGTGTTTCTGGGTGGTTGCTGGACGAAGAACATGAAGACCAGTGGTTGCAAAAACGACTAAATTGAACACAAATTACAATCTTTAGGACTGCATTGAACATTAAAAAAAATGATGACCATTTCAAACAAAACTGACAAAAATTGGAACCATTAATGGTATTAAGCATTTGAAAATATTAATTATAATTTCTAATTAAAGTTGTTTTAATGATACTAATTTCCTGTCAAAAATGAAATTGTTTTGACTTTGTTTTTCTTTTTAAATTAAAACAAAAACTTATAATTTTAACACCCAAACCCTTCCTCTTCCCACAGACCGTTCATTTCTTCCTCCATTCTTCCTGTTTCCCATTTCCCTTTTGTCCTTCCATTTCCATATAAATTTTTGACATATTGGTGTGTTTATGCCAATAGATAACAAAATGTAGATCTACGGTGTTTAGAGGCTGCCACCAATATAAGTTCTTCCGGGCAAGAATAAAAGCAAGAGAAAAATGAAAGGAGAAGGCTAAGGTGACACAGGTTGAATAGAAAAGACATAGAAGAACTTCTTGTAATCACGGTTGGTGAGAGATAAAGTGACAAAAATTGAAGCTAGCTAAGATATAATGTGCTTAACTTTCGACTAAACGAAGCTATGAGTTTGTACTGTGACAATACTTTGGCTATAGCAATTGCTCACAATCTTGTGCAACATGATAGAACAAAACATTTGGAAATTGATAGACATTTCATCAAAGAGAAGCTTGAAGCTGAAATAATTTCATTTCCTTTTGTAAGATCAAAACTACAGTTGGTTAATGTTCTCACCAAATGAGTGTAAGAAGATTGTTTAATGAGTCTCTATTCAATTTGGGAATGTGTGATATCCATACACCAACTTGAGTGGGGTGCTAAGATATATCAATTATTCTATTAACGGATATTAAACAATCAAACATTGTGTTAGTTATAATTTAAATATTATTATAATTTGTGCACCTCTCATTTTTTTAATAGGATCCTTGTGTGTGTATATATATATATATATATATATATATACACACACGTGTGTGTGGTATTCTACTTTTTAAAATAATACATCAGAATTATTTTTTAAACCTTTTAGTACCACTAACATAAGAAAAAAAATGAAATGAGAAGGTTAAGATGACATTAGTTGAATATAAGAGACATAAGAACTTCTTGTAATTACGATTGGTGAAAAATAAAGTGACAGAAAAGAAATGAAAAATGGATCATAACATAATCTTACAACGCTAATAACACATAAATCTAAGTTCATATATAATATTAATATCATCTTCAACTCATAATCTTAAAAAAAAAAATTTTCCTTTTATAATATGTTTTTTTTATTCAATATAAAACTTAAGTTCACATTTGAAAATCTAATATTTTTATAGAAAGTAAGATACATTTAATTGATAAATAATAAATACACTATAAGATATTTTCTTACAAATGTTATATTCAACATTTCTATACAAAATACTGGAATGGTTTCCTAACGCCGCTGGAAATTAAACATCTTCACTGATACAGCAAAGACCAATGCAAAAACCAATGTGAATGCAATCATCACAGCTGCAACCACTCCAAGAAAATCATGCCTGAAACCAAAGTAACTTCTCACAAAGCCTTCCACTGTTGTTGTCCCAGAAGTGGATTCAATGGTTTGCTTTATATCTCCGTATTGTGAAGCCAACAATCCATACAAACTCCAAGAAATTGGATTTGCCCAACTGTACCACCTCCACCATACTGGGATCCTCTGTTAGACCATGCCAAAAATGAACAATATAATAAATTTTCTACCTTCTATATGCTTATAAATATGAAAGGAGGAAGAAACTTACAGGCCGTGGAACTATGAATCCTGAGAAGATATTCCACACTGAATAAAACCCAGCAGAAATTATAGTGGAGATGTGTTGGTTTGGGGTCATTGCCACTGCCATCATTCCATAGTAGGTGAAGTACAGGAAGGAAAAGTACATGAAGAATAGAAACCAGAAAAATTTAGCCACACTCCATTCATAACCAATCATTGCATAAATTATAATGCTAAAGACTGCAGCCTGTCCAAGTACATATGGGAGCTCAATCACAACCTGCAACAGAAATATAGATTAGAAAGAAAGAAAGGCAGAGGTAAATTATTTTTCATTTACTTTCTATATCAAGTGTTGGGAATATTGTGATTTAGGATGATATCTAATACTGAAATAAAAGAGATGTATTCAAAAGGTGGAATTGCTTGCCTGAGCAAAAGCATATGGAAAAGCTGAATACATTCCAGCTGCTCTTTCCCTATAAAACACTGTCCGCTCAACAGCAACTACTGGCTGCACTGAGTTAGCATTCTTAACACCAAGAAGGATCACAGAAGCATACATGGAGCCCATTGAATTGAAAAGATCTTGTTGCCTTTCACTGCAATAATTGATGGGGAAATTTCATGTTTGATCAAACAGCAACAAAAGAAATGAGATTGACATGTCCAAGTTTCTTGTTTGATCTTACATTTTGGAGCCAAGGTTCCAAAACATGCTCCCAAGCAAAACAGCTATAGTAGTTGTGTATAGAAATCTTAGGGCAGTGTATTGAGCATTGCGCCAGTAAGACCAATGTTGTTTCCACAAGCAAGCCATGCATTGGGTGAAGAAGGAAGTTGAGTACTGTGAAGAAAAATAAAGGTCTTTCGAACCAGGAGATGGAGTACTCAATTCTTTAACTAGTGTTTTGGTTCTCCTGAGGCAAATGCCAAAGATCATATATTAGCAACCATTCTACTTCTGAACTGAAAATAGTTCTAATAATAAACAAAATATTATTGAACTTTTAGACCTTAAGTGCTTTCTATCAGATTACTTTCGAGTTTGTAGTTTTATTGAACTATATACAACTGGAAATACCTGTATAACTCTGAATGTTTGTACACATCGGCAAAATCAATCCCCAATTCCAATTCTTTTGCTGAACTTGTGACTTCCAACATCCATGTTGCTGGATTATAGCCATCTTTAATCTTACTGATACCTTGGATTTCCTTCAGAATAAAAGCATGACAAGAGTGAAACTTTTGCATGAAGATAACGATTTGAAGCAAAACATGAGTTCAGTATCCCTTATTTTCATAGCATTTCTACTTTTACCTCAAAGTAACTAATCAAATTGGAAGAACGATGTCCAAGTGGGCCCGCATATATCTCTTGCCCTCCTTGCTTCATCAGTAAAAGCTGCATTTTGTTGTGACAAAAAAGGTTAGAAACATGGTTATGGAAGAGAGCAGAATAAATTTGCTGAACTGGTTCTGTTTTTCACCTCATCAAATGATTCAAATATGTCTATGCTAGGCTGATGAATGGTACAAACAACTGTTCTTCCAGTGTCTACAGTGTTTCTAACCGTTCTCATGACAATAGCTGCTGCTCTTGCATCTAGCCCAGAGGTTGGCTCATCCATGAATATTATGGAAGGATTTGCCACAAGTTCAACCGCAATTGTCAACCTTTTACGTTGCTCTATTGAGAGACCATCAACACCTGGCAATCCGACTATTGCGTGCCTTAGTGATTTCAATTCCACAAGTTCCATGACTTCCTCAATGAACATCTGCAAACCACATTAATCAGTGTCAAACATCGAATTGGTCTTTTTTTTTGACACACATAATCTTGTTTCCTTCATTATTTATGACTTAATACTTCCAATCATTAATGTTAATTGATTCCAGTTTTGGCGCTTACGAATTACTGAGAAAATTTACTTGCAAACTTTAATGTATGGGTTTGTCACAACTCATTCCAGAAAAGGCAATAGTACTAGATTGTTTCAATAAGTCAGATTAGACAAGAATGCAGCATGACTGAAATGGTTAAACTAAAATGAATAAGCCTGAAAGACAGTAAAAGGCATAACATTTAGATACCAACCTTTCTGGTTTGAGCATTGATGTCTGGAGACAATCGGAGCCAAGCTGAATAAACCAAGGATTCATACACAGTGACATGAGGAGAGTGGATGTCGTTTTGCTCGCAGTATCCTGAAATTCTTGCAAATGTTTCTTGTTTCTTCTGATACCCGGAGATTGTGATGTTCCCTCCAACATATCCTCCAGTTTTTCTACCAGCAAGAACATCCATCAGAGTTGTTTTGCCTGCTCCAGTGACACCCATTAGAGCAGTGAGAACACCTGGCCTGAAGGATCCACTGACACCCTTCAAAAGAACCAATTTATTCTCAACAACTCCTTGGTTCCTCATTGCCTGCAAGTGTTTGATAATTTTTAATCAGAGTAAATGCAAGAGTTTTCAAATGGTTTGTTTTGTTTCTAAATTACCTGTGGCATGTCCACAGCATATGTTACTTCATCAAAGGTGATAGAATGTGATTCAAAAGGAAGAACCATTCCTCTATTTCCAGTGGGTAAAGTATGAGAAGGTGTATTTCCACATATACTTTCGCCCTTTCTCACTGTGATCGAAGTAGTTCCAGCGTTATCCATTAGACGTAATGTGGATTGAAAATGAACTATTACAAATCTAGACTTGACTGTGTTATCTGTTGTTAAGAGAAGAAGTACCTTTAGTTGAGTGTTCGGTAAAGTTATATTTTATGGATCTCATCACATTAGTTCCTTTATTACTACCACCATTTTGCTCATTGTTTTCAGGTTCTTCGGATATAAAAGCATGTTGCTTCCCTGGTGCTGCAAAATCAATTTTATCACATTAATAGATAGATTTACCTTATATGGTTTATTGTATATTTAAGTTGAAGATCCTCACTGCTCAAATACGTAAGAGCAAGGATGTAGCCAAAGTTGAAAAGTAATGTGTATCCAATCAAAACCGCAACGCCTATCCAAAACCAATACGATTGAACGAAGAATCCCCGTGATTTCAAAACTTCGATTCCAAGAGGCTCCGTAGAGTTTGGTAGAACCTACCATAAGAAATTATGTTCAAATATCATGCTATTTATATAATGAAGAAGACATAAAAGTATATATTATTTAAAAACTTACATGTCCCCATCTCTCTGCAAGGAACTCATTATTTACCAAAGCATTCTGTCCATACATCATAGGTGATATCCAGAAGCCCCATAGCCACCATTTTTTTATGTTGTCTGGGGGCATAAAGAGAACAAAAGTGTATTTTTAGTGTAGAACATAATGGAAAGTATGGCATTGGTCTATTTTGTATCCATGGTACCTTTTGATAAGATAAAACCACTCATAGCAAAAAGGACGGTTAGTGTGAATGACCCCATAGTTAAAGCTACTTTCAATTCCCTCCCAATTCCTGCAATAAATCGGAACAATGCGGAAGCCATCTGGTTCACTAGTAAAAGAACAAGGTATTGCTTAAAAAACCTGCATTATGTAGACATAAAATGCATGTCATTTTTTATTTGCAAGGTTCGAGTAGAAAATGAGACTAGAAAAGATCTACGAACATGATTGCAGAGTATGTGTAAAAACAAACTTCTTTTTACCTTCCTATATTTGGATCAAATCCAATGACATAGTAGGTTAGGAATAGCCAAACAGCAACTTCCACAAAAGTCATAGGGATTTTTAGGATCCATGCAGGAAGAGCATATGCCCATGAAGGAAAAAACAGATTATCCCTTTGCTTGTAGAAAACAGGAAGCCTTAAAACGGCCATGGAAAGTTCAGCAAGTCCATTGAACATAACCACAACAACGCAATAGAACAATGCACCCACATATATCCCGCCATCAGCCACTGAGTCTCTGCGCATCTCAGTCCGGAGGAAGATGGTCATGGTAATAAATGCCATTACAGCAAGCTAAAAGGAGGGGGCAGCTATCAGTGTAAGATAATAAAAGCTTTAGATGACATGACAATAAAATGAACCATTCTAATTTCAGAACCTACTTGGCTCAGCCTGAAGGTGTAAACAAACGAATTGCGTTTGATAAGTAAATATTCTCTAGATAAGCAAGCTTTTAACAGTTCCCATTTCCCCACTCCAAACTTTTTGGTTGTCAAAGCAGCTGGGTGACTCTTAGACTTGTCAAATTCCCTATCAAGTTCTTCACGAAGGCTTCTCCCAACATGAAATGACTTGAGTGCCTCTGAGAACTCTTTGGCTGTGATAAATCTATAAGGTTGATCTTTGTGTGCCCAGTACTGTTCTTGATCTTTCCTTGATGTTACCTATAGCATAGTAATCAATGGCCAAAATTAAATTTATAAAACTCTCTTGTACTTTTGCAGACAGTTTACATTGTTGAGACAATACACAAGGACACTTACTTCTTGCAAAAAATCTGCCACACCTTTCCTCTCAGGACATTGAAAACCCATTGATTCGAAAAATTCAAGCACATATTCGCGTGGACCCTGGTACACTATATGACTATCAGAGAGTAGAATAATGTCATCAAAAAGATTGTAAGTCTCCGGCGCTGGCTGCAAGAGTGAGATCACTGTGGTTCCTTTGAGAATGTGAACAGATTGCTTGAGTGAGTTCACAATCTGGAAGGTTGTTGAGCTATCCAGACCAGTAGATATTTCATCCATGAATAGAGCTTTAGCTGGTCCAACCAGCATCTCTCCTGCATTTACAAGTTTATAATTATTAAATTTCTCACGTAGATTCATTTTATTGAGTAGTGCAGAGTTAGTACACTTCGTTATTGTACCTGTTGTAAGGCGTTTCTTTTGTCCACCAGAGATTCCCCTTAACATTGCATTTCCCACAACAATATCAGCACAGATTTCAAGTCCTAAAATCTGCAAACAGAAATGAGTCACTAAAAGAAAATATCATAATGAATCATGATAATTGGAGAAGCTTTAGAAAAAATATTTATACCCTTAGGATGTAATCTGTTATCAAATTTGCCTTCTGGCCTTCAGTTGCTACAGCCTGAGTATTAAGAATCAAAAGGAGAACCACTTAATATCTGTATGGAAAAAAGAAACTGTTGTTTCAACTATAACTAATAGAGATGGCAACTGTTGGAGTTGGTGCCCCTAATTTTTGGCCTGGCCCAAAAGCTTGGAGGTGCAACCAATTTGGTGATGAAATAGTTGAGTATGCTCTTGTGCTAGAACTTTTATATGCAATAATATAGTTAATTTTCAACATAGTGAACTGTTTATCCTCTGCCCGTAATTTACTTTCTGTGAAGAGTTTTCTACGTGAAATCTGTGTTCATTCTTTTCTACTCTCTTTACCTCCACATTATTTCTAATGGTAACTGAAATTATTAGCCACTTCTCTGTTTTGCTTTTCGTACATCTAATTTATCACTTACGTTTTCTTCAAAAGAAAATTCTTCTGGATGAGAAATTTAGTAATCAATAGCAAGAAGTTGAACAGCTATAATAGTACAATTGCTAAGCTGTAAGCTGTTATACTTTCCTCTCTTTGGTTTGAACGGTTATCAGTAATCAGAAATACAAAAAGGCAAATGAGAAAAACACATTCGTGATGGACTCTGTTACCTTCATGTAGACATCAATATCTGGATCAGGCATGATATTTGCCTGCTTTTCTCTTCTGGACAATTCTGCAAGCAAATCTGCATAAAGCCATAGTTTTTACAGATAATCAAACCTTAAATTTCACGGACAATGTTAGCATGTGTTTTCAACATTGAATTTAAACAAAAGTCATTATGGGCAGACTAACCATAACGAGTTCCAACTCCTTGAACTCTTGCTGAGAAGGCCAAGGTTTCTCTGACAGTCAACTCTGCAATGTGAAGATCATTTTGATTGACATATGCTGCAGTTCTTTGGGGTACAAACTCATCCATCCCATGACCGTTATAAGTCACCTTTCCAGAAAACTGACCAAGAAACCACACTATATTACATAGAGATACAGGATTAAAAATAAAGAGAAAAAACACATGAAAATATCTTTCGAACAAACAAATTCATTTTCTTTGATGCCCCAACCTTTAACTTTGGATCAAGTCTTGCTGCCAAGGCCAACAATAGTGTGGTTTTTCCGGAACTTGGAGGGCCCAAAAGTAATGTCATTCTGAACAGGAGGAAATGGAAACATTATATTGGTTCCGAAGAGGCTAGCCAATTACGGTATACGGATCTAGTCTACCAATAGTTATATAGAACACCACTTTCACTGTTACCTGCCAGGCTTTATTATTCCACTAACATCCTGGAGAATACGTATATGTTGTTTGCTACTTCGTAGAATACAAAGAGAGTTCAACAGACCCTTTTAAGGAGAAAAAGTGAAACCAAATTAACAAGTTAGAACTCCTTGTGTAAGGTCATGTATATACACGAAAGCTGGTAGCAATACTCACCTCCATAATATTAACCATGAAGTTAGTGAAGGTAGGCAAAGCTCTATTTCCTACACGAGCTTCTGCTTGGACATTCAAGTTCTCAAACCGAACCTCTATAGCAGGAAGATCAATTCCAACTCTGATATCATCAAATCCAAAGAAGAAAAATAGGAACAGAAGAAGCCATCCATGAGTTCAATTCGATCAAAGACACATCTTCATTAATCAAGAAGAAAAGAGAATGAAAATCTCACTTATCAATACGTTCCCTTAGCTTTAGCAAAAACTTCTCATTATCCTCTTCAGCAGTTCTCACCAGTCTTTCAAGCAAGACTCTCCTTTCTTGCAACCCAAGTTTGTGCACATCAATCTCATCCACTCTCCCTTCGGATGAAGTGAGCAAAGCTTTCCTCATACGGGAAATGGTGGGAAGTTTCTGAATGGCAGCCCATTTGAGAGCTTCTTCATCATCCTCTCTGTGGAATGAGTTTGAGAAGATATCCGCATCACTGTCCCTCCAAATGGATGAACTGCCATTCCTGAAACTACCCTCACTCTCCATTTAACCAGACAAAAAAACAAAACAAAATACAACCTTAAACACTGCAACCACCGCTGCACCTAGTAACTGTTTCCCAGAAACAAAAACATTATCAGTTAGCTTTGCCGATGTTTTTAAGTGGTTAAAAGGATCTCATTCCTTTCCCTTAACGAGACACGCGATATATATGTATGGAGAGTGAGGAAGGAATTAAAAGCATGCATTTTTAGCAGGGTCAAATATGGTGGGTGGGTTTCGAGGTGGCAACATATGCATATCTGCGAACAAGTTTTCTAAAGTTCATTAGAACAGAGATATACGTCGAAAAGGGTTGGGAGATCACAACCATGTGTGGCCACCTTGACGCGGTGAAGATGCTACACTATTTTATTACTTCACACCACAGAAATGTTGAATAAAAGAAGTATTACCTGTGAGACATATGGGAAATGGAGACCCTATATATTTTAATAAGATATGTATCAAAATTGAGTTGACCTTACTCATTAATAAATATATTTTTATACTTCAATTTGTAACCTAAACATAGTACTTTCCTTGTGCAAGAAAGGTTATATTTCTATATGGAAGGACAACTTATACTTCTGATATTTTTATGTATTTTTTTTTCATAGCAGCAGAACCATACTTTTTTTATGTGAAAACTGATGAGACACCAACAGCTTGGCGTGAATAGTAAGCACTTTCGGCCTAAAGGATTTGATTATCAGGTCTTGTGATATGAAATAAACTTAATTGGAAGGAGATTCCTTAAACTGGGTAGAGGAAACTATTGCAAAAGAAAAGACAAAAGGTATTATTCATAAAAGCTTGGGATCACACTTCCAAAGGCATAATTATTGTTTGTTTTCATGGGTTACTATTTTTTTGCAAATTACTAAAGCACTTTTCTTTCTAATATTTATCAAAACTTTTGTTTAATTTTCTACTTGTGTGGTTTTACAAATTTTCAATTTTATTATGGTTGTTTTCTTTAACAAAATGAGTCAATTTTTGGTAGTTTAGTTTGAAACGTACTACTTTATTTCAAAGCTAAACTGGTAGTTTGCGTTAAGTCATGGAATTTAATGCATGTTTTAATGTTGATCTTTTTATTATTTCTATACTAGCATGTGGACCCGGCACAGATTTTTTAAAAATTATATTATTTTTATTATATTAATTTGAATTTTTTTTAAGAAATTATAATTTAATATAAGTATTTTATTTAATAAAATTAAATAATAATATGATTGTTTTTATGATAAGAATGTAATTTAAGTTATTTAAATATATTTTTAATAAAGTATATTGTATATAACTGTTTTAAACAATATATTGAGAGTATCAAAATAAATAATTTTGAGTTAAATTTTACATAAAATATTAGTTAGACAGTAAAAAAATTATAAAGAGTAAGTTTTCTAAAAATAAAAAAGATAGAAGATATTAAATAAACTACTCTAATATTACAAATGATAAATCTCGGAGAAAAGTGTAAAAAGTAACAAAGGTTAAATGATGTAAAAAAGTGGTAAATTATAAAAATATAAAAGTTAGATGATGCACCCAAAAATGTAAATAGTAGAGGATATAATTGTAGCGAGTAGAATTTGTAAACATACAAATGTTATACACGCTATGGAAGAATGTAAAGACAAAACAATTTAAAAATGTAAAAGATAGATCATACAAATGTACAATAGTGATTGTTTGTAATTTTATATTTGTTTGTAAAACTAGAAGAAAAAAATATTGTTAAAAAGACTTGTCTAATATATATGCATGGATATATTAGGATGGAAAGGAAAAATGTGCAGGTACGATGTTCATGGATAAAATTATTAAACTATTTATATCTATCTCAGTGAGTATTCGTTATCCACAAAATATAATAAAAAATTAATTTTTATTTTTTAAATTAATTTAATTAAAAATAAAAATAATTTATATTTTATTAAGTTAAATTTAATTAAAATTAAATTTTAATTTATATTTAATTTACTTTATATTTTAGAGTTAAATATGTTTTTAGTTCCTAAACTATCAAACGAATTTGTTTTTAGTCCTTCCTTCAAAGTAAGGTACATATTTAACCCTATATTTTTTATATATATTTTTGTAATTTTATTTAAATTTTATTTCAAAAATATATAAAATATATTTTTAAAATCTTTTGCAGTATCCGCAGTCGCGGGTATTTTCTAAACAAATATCTATACAGATAACGAGCAAGTTGCAGGTTATATTTATTTTTTGCAGATCGAGTTGCAGATAGACACTATCCATACTCGACTCAACCTATTGTCATTTTTAGTGACCATGCTTACTTATTAATATATGAAGAAACTTGTCAATAATGAATGTATGAAAATACTTGTATATTGTGTGCTTTTATACTTATTCTACTATATTGATCATATGATAAATTCATCATATTATATAGTCTTATCAGCATAGGTGAAAACTTCAATATTGTTTTATGATTATGATAAGCTTGAATCATTTGATTGTTCAGATCATTTGGACATGTATCATCTAATAAATGTATTTTGTTATCAAATCTGATCATTTCAACTTATATCATATTGTTTGTGTATCATTAACCATAAATGTTGAATTTGAATAAGATAGTAATTATTATTTGTATAATTTACTGTTTATTTATTTATATAATTAACTACTATTTATTATAATTTATTAACATTTATTACGAATAATTTATTATCATTAATTATATTTATTGTATTATTTATTATATATATATATATATATTATTTATTACAAATTAGTTTAAATAATGTATTATTTAAAGACTTAATTATATTTTAAGTTTCTCATAAATTAATAATTTTAATAGAGTTGCTAATTAATTTTATGGTTTACAGTACTCAATATTCAATTGAGTTCATAAGCCAATTTGTTAATGTGTTTTTGTTAACGAGGTGAATGTGGAATGACTGACATGGTTGTTATGATACAACCGGTTGAATTTTCACATGTTAATTGTTTTATAACTTTATAATTTTATAATTTTAAAATTTATATTTTGATAATTTTATAATCTCATAATTTTATAATTTTACAATAACTTTATAATTTTCTAATGTGTCAATTGAAAGTTCTTCTAAGGGTCTTAAATTTATTATTATTTGTTCTGAACTATTAATTAAGTGTTTATTAATTATAATATTTTCACATTCAACTAAAAATATTAAAAGAATTATAATTTCATAATTTTATATTTTGATAATTTTATAATCTCATTATTTTATAAATTGTTTAATGTGTCAATTGGAAGTTCTCGAATTTCAGAGATCTTAAATTTATTATTATTTGTTCTAAACTATTAATTAAGTGTTTATTGATTATAATATTTTAAGTAAGACCTTATATTTCGTTATAAAATGACGTCGTTAAAAACGGTGCAAATAAATGAATTTAAATAATTTTTTAATTTAAAAAAAGAGTATAGAAAAGTTTCTGCCGCATCATCATCACCATCTTCAGACAAATCCTAATTTCTTCCAAGAAACCCTAGCCACCGCACCATCCAGCGCCGTCACTGTCATCCTCAGCGGTAGCGTCCTCTCCAACACATCACGCACCACCATTAAAGCGTCTTCTCCCTTCTGTTGCACCTCCATCACCTTTGCATCTCATGTTCGTTCTCGCGTCACCACCCAACGCGATCCCTTGTTATGCCGTGACTACAAATCTTCACCATTTCACCCTCGCACCAGCCAAATCGTCGTCGTGTCAGCAGCACTGCCGTCTAATCTCCACCACAGAATCGTCCACCACTAACCACCAGTCAAATCGCCAACTGCTGCAGATCGCGAAACGCCACTCTTCTCTACCACTAATTGCGCTGCTGCTTGCCTCCACCTGCAACCACAACCAGACCTGCAAGCAAATTGTGGAGACCTAGGGTTTCTCGCGTTTTTGTCGCATAACTTTGGTGGTGGCGTGTGATGCGTTGGAGAGGACGGTTGAGGATAGACGTGTGTCACATGCTTATGAGATGTCACACATTTGCACAGTTATGTTTTTAACAGCGAACATGACCGGATTAAATATTTTTTAACAAAATATAACTTTTTTAAAAGTTTGGATTATTTTAAACCAAACCCTTAAAAATAGGGATCATATGTATTAAAACTGACTTAAATAAACACTCATTTAAACTATTCAAAGTTTTTTTAAGAAAGTGGTGAACAACCTTTTGAGGACTCTTCAGAGTGGTTATTATTTAAAAAAAAAATTAAAATAGTGAAATCCAAAATTATTTAACATTTAAAATTTCGAAAATTTCCACTATCTAATAATAATAATAATAATAATAATAATAATAATAATAATAATCTAATGTAATGTAATAATTAAAATAATAATGTAATTCTGTGACTAATAATAACATAATTAAATAATTTAACAATTACATGACTAATATATTACGAATATTAGTAAATCATAAATAATAATTTTACTTTTTATTATTATTTATTCCGAGTCATTGGTATTTATTATATTTATTTATATTATCTATTGTTATTTATATTAACGATTTAATATTATTTATTTTTATGTATTTATTATAAATTATTTTACTATTATTTATTATGATTTCTGTTTATTATAGTTTATTACAAATCATTTTACTATTATTTATCATATGTATTTATATTTTATTTATTTATTGAGGACACCTATTTTTATCTCTCGCATTTTACGTTACTTGTTATTACATTAATAAATTGATATTATAATTCATATAAAAAATATTTGTTCATTACTCCATTGACCATTCGTTTTAATTTTAAATAAGAACACTTTTTTCTTCTGACACGTAATTTTCCTTTTTAACATGTAATTTATAAAAGTTTGAATGCTACGTATAAGTTAACTTAAAAAATAATCATTAAACTAATTTTAAAATGCAATTTAAAAAAAAATGTATTTGTTATATTTGAATACTCAAAACACGCATATATATATATATATATATATATATATATATATATATATATATATATATATATATATATATATATATATATAATAACATACCACCATAAAACTGTTTAAGCTTTGAAAGAATTAAAAAACAGTGATATGATTATCACTAATGACAAAAAATCAACATTGATAACGATATAAAACATCCATGATGATTAATGAGATAAATACAAAGAAAAAATGATCTGCCAAAGTTCCTTATAATAAAAGGAAAGGCTATAGAGTGAGCAAGTTAATAAAGGAATGTGTGCCAGAATTTAAATCAATTTGAAAAAGAAGGATTAGACGTCATTAAGCTATTTAATTAGCCAATAAATTCTAATAAATATGCATTGGGGGGTGCATCTTCCTTTATCTTAATTCTTTTCGGGAAATTTGGATGGCCCATGCCTTTATAAACTGCATTTAATACAATAATAAATTTATATTAAAATTGATGTAAAAAATATCTTTTTTTTTCAGAACACCATTAATTCACTATTCTCGTTGTAAAAAAAATAAAAATCGTTGAACTCTAATTCTTAAGTACATTTTTTTATAAAGTTTTAAATACAGCTAATTTTTGTACTTCCAAGTTCAAACTACACCTTGAAAATTCAAGTGTAAATTATTTGGTAATTTGGTAACACTTGAAATGGAAAAAAAAAATTAAAATAAATATAAATATAAATAAAACATACAAACAATACAATTAAGTCTTACTGTATATAACTAAAATATACTACTATTAAATATAAGCTATGAAATAAGCAACACTATGAACATTACAATTTGCGTTGAAATATTGGAAAAAAAAAGTCAAAAACAAATTTCACAGAAAAAAAAAATTTCTTATTTGACTCGAGATTTTTTCCATATATAACCATCCAAAACAACTCAATCTCCTATCTATTTATGGACATCACAAAATTTCTTACACCATACCAAATTTGTCAAACCATTTATTTTGTATCAGTGATTTGTATTTTATATCAGTTTACCTTCGCAAAAATAATTAGCAAAGTCTAAAGGAAAATTCTACCCAAAATAAAAAAATTAACACAAAAAGTAAATTAAAATTTTAATAGATAATATAATATATTGTGATTTAATTATATTTAAATCAATATTTTTATATTATATTTATTATTATGCTATTAAATAAAATATATAATATATAATTTAATATAATTATTCACTATAATTTATTTATTAATTTGATCAAATTTTTAAAGAGAAAAACTTATAATATTTGATAAAGTAATCTACGGTACATTGTGATAAGTTTCAAATATGATAGAAGAACTGTGAAATCTAATTAAAATGTGAAAATACAGATTAATTTTAGTAAAATTCATACTAAAGATTTTTTATAATTACTAAATATATATTTATTATTATTATATATGTATATATTCCTAAAGAGAAATAAATAGTTGGTAGAATTTAAGTATAAATTTAAGTCATAATTAAAAAGGAAAAAAAATAAGTAACATATAATAAAAAAAATTCATAAATTTATTATTTTAAGCTTTTATATTGAGATGTCTTATTTAGTTTTGATTCATAGATGAACTTTTTACACAATAAAATTAAATGTTTAGCCAGTTAAAGATTTCAACATCTTATATTGCGTAATTTCTTTTATATAAGTAAACAACCAAGTTTATTAAAACCTCTTACAAAATCTATATTAGTCTATTTAAAATCTTTGTATATAGTTATTTCATAAATTAAAAATACTTATATTTACGATAAATTAGAAGTTAAATGTATTTTTATTGTATTTAAAATGAATATTTTTTTTCTGAAAAAAAAAACCTATAGATTATATAAAGTTCATGAAAATATCTACCTTAATAGTGATTTTCTCTTAATATTATTATTAGTAATAATAATTTTATGGATAGAAAATATGAGTAATGAGAAAATGGTGATAAAGTTAAACAAAAAATTATGGTAATTTAGTTCAAATTTTTGAGAATCCATTTTTTAGAAGGTTTTATAAAAAAAAAAAAAAAAGACAACCAACTTTCAGTGGTGGCTATCAGGAGGAGCTAACAAATAAGATTTCTTTCGGTGATTGAAAAAATAGATTAAAATAATAATAAAATAAAATAGAAAAGGGTCATTTATGGCCTATGAATAGATAAGGGAGGAGAGGGATTCTTGAGAGTGAAAGACATAATTCAAGTTAGAAGGAAGAAAGAAAATTTGGAAGAAAGGGAGGAAGGAATTTTTAGAGTGAAGATTCTGGAAGGATTATGGGAACAAATTTCGATCAAGAAAAGAATTCGAAATAAAGATAAGGGAGCTAACATTTCTAGGTTTTTACATTAATGCTTTAATGTTGATATATAATATTTATGTTCTGAAATTTCTGTGTTAATATGTGATCTGGTATGGAATCTGTGAAATCCATGCTTTGGAGTTTTTATATGAATATTGTTTATGAAAAATCTATGTGACCTTGTATTGAATATGTGAATAAAAAATTCATAAAAACTAGTTAAGGAACACTTTGGCTAAGAAAATACCTATTACTTAAGTTGTCCATTGAGACGCACTTCTCTTTTCTAAAAGTCTACTTAACGAGTTTTCAACTTATTTCTTATCAAACAGATTATATATTATTAAATTATTATGTAATATACTCAATCGGTATGAAAATCTGTGATAAATTCATTTTATTATGTTGGATATGAATTGATGAATTTGAACATGGTATGAGTCTCGCATAGAGATTTTATAGTGGCATTGTATTAGTGTACACGTTGATGTTGAGGGTCCATTTGTTAGTGGTTATTCTGATACTTTAATAACTCTCTAGTCTCAAGTAGAGAATGATGTGTTATGTGGTGAGAGTGATAGGAGGTCTTAGCCTATGTTTAGTTGTGGTAATATGTGTTGACGGACTAACTTTATGGATGACATGATGTATTATATTTTACCATGATTTTTGTTGTATGAGGAGTGAAGATCATCACAAGGGCACGACCACCCAAGATTTCCATCAAGGTTTTATCCAGATAATAGAGTCTAGTATAACCATTTGCATCTTACATGAATTTTATTGTGAATGAGTTATGTGTAGTAAGAGTGTTATGCCTCCTTTTGAATAGTTTTTTGCATGGTAGCTCACTCTTTCTTGTTTGTGTTTGTGTTGACAAATATGTTTGTGCGAAATCATATAACGTGTGTGCTATATGGGTGTAGATGAGAGAATAACGTTGGATCCGATGCAAGTGAAGAGGGAAACAGAAGAATAATAGAAGAGTTTGAGCTATTGTTATGAGTGTTTTATGTGAGATTTGAAAGAAATATATATTTTCAGTGTAAACTTTTTTATATTTTCTTATGAATAACATTACAGTATTATCTAAGAAATGTTTAGTGTGAGAATTTGGGATATTACATACTAACCCTAACCTATAAAGTTTTATATTTTGACTTGAGTTTTTTCTAATAAAGAGTTTTTTTGTTTTGTAAATTTTTCTAGCCTCAACTTATGTTGATGAGGACCAAACTATACAAAGTAGAGTAAAATTAACATATCTAAAATTTTGAAATGATAAAAAAAAAAGAGCTTGACCGTTTGAAACAAAAATAGTTTTTGAAGAAAAAATAGATTAGAAAACAAAGAAAAATAAGTTAGATCCTATTGAAGAAGAACACAGTAGTTAAGGAAAAAAAAAGTTGACCGCCTAAAACAAAAATGGTGATTTAAGAAAAAAAATTCTTAAAAATCTACATTGTTTTGAAAACATAATATAGAGTCAGAAAAAAAAATTAAGTAAAAAATTCTAAATTTCATTTTTATTCAATTTTCAAATTTCAAACCATAATTTAATTTATTTAATTAAAGTAGTAAATGGAAATATAAATGCCTTTTTATTTCTTAAAGATATAAAATAACATTCAATCTTTAATATGTTTGTAACAATATAAATTGAAGATTCATGAATATTCTACACATATCTATCATATTCCTATCTTAACATTAATTATATTTTACATGTAACACAATACTAAAGATAAAGAAAAAGAAACTATTAGATATAAAGTATTCATCAAATCAAAATAACTACACATATTTCAACTTATTCACAATATAATTATACCTATTTTTTATTTATAATTTATATTGCTCTTTTAACATTATTTTATTCAAATTATAAATTATACATTAAATATAAAAAAATAATAAAACAAAATATCGTACTGAAATGGTGAGATTCCAATTTAACATATTTACACTATTAAGTGAACTATTATAAATTAGGTATTAAATAATAACAACCACGTAAGTATACAAGTATATAATATGTATTTATAGTCTCCATGAAACTTATGATACATTCCTTAGAATTTATATATTTTTTAACAATGAAGAATTTATACACTACAAAACTATATACTTACTTACGCAACAATTACATTTTAACTAATTATTCCAAAACATTTTTAGTAAAAAATAGACCTAATGATCCAACTAAAGTAGGTTTACACATTCACGAAGACACCAATTATTTTGGTGTCATTAGAATTTAATTCTTTTAATTGGGAAACTAGGGTTTATGGTTCTAATTATATAATCATATTATTCGTGATCCAATCGATTGAGGTAGGTTGCTTGTATCTATGTAAATTTTTCACACCTATGCGTGTTTCTAATTTGGCTCACTTGAAGGATTAATATTTATAATTACGATTAAAGGGTTTAATGACTAAAAAATTAAAGTTAAACTTAGAGAAATTAAATGTTAATCCCTCACAAATAAGAAAGGTTTAGAAGGAAAATATATTGATTTTTGAGAGACTGACAAACCTCTAGAATAGTGATACTTACCCAATCCAATTTTTTAATATAATCATTGTATGACTAATTTCATAATTTTTTATTTAATAGTTTAATTTATATTTTAATTAAATATCTCAATTCAATACTTTAATATTAAAAGATAGTTAGTTGGCGTTTAGTTTTTTAAAAAGAAGTGGGTTGTTAATATATCCTTTTCCTTTTATTAATTAAATTTTCAACGTTTATGCTTTACCTCATTAAACAGAAAAACTCAAAAATTTTCAATTCTTACATTATTTATTCTGATATAAAAAAGGTAATTAACCAATCATACTCTTACAAAGCATACTTTACTTGTTATGACCTGTGCATATGATTACTTCTTCTAACTAACCCTTGCTTAGTTATTAAAATACCCTATTTTATATTAAAGTCCAATCTGGTTGGGGGTTTACAATGTAAATATGCATTTTGTATATGGGTTAGTTGATAAATAAAAGAAAAATGTTTTTTTATCCCCTTATTTGATTTATTTAATGTAATTCGTACAAGCTATTTTCTTAAATTTCGGTCAACAATATTTGATACCGGAACATTATATTTAACAAGACTTCAGTTTTTTAATACATATTTATTATTTGTCAACATATGAAAATATTATTAAAAATAAAAAAATAAAGATAAACCAAAGAATAAGATTATGAGAGAATGGAAGGAAAGTTCAACCTAACATGTTTGTTTGGGATGTGTACAAATAAATTAAGAAAATTTATTTTGATAAATTAATTTAAAAAATTAAATTTAATGAATTTTGAAAGGTATTTCAAATAAATAAAATAGAAATATTTTCAAAAGTATAAAAAATTTAAAATTATATTATTTTTCACTTTTTTTCATGTCGAATCAACCCAAACCGAAGGTTCAATTGAGTTGGCTCAGGCTAAAGAGTCAATCGAGTTTACTCCACCGAAAGTTGAATTAATTTGACTTAAATTGAAGATGAATTGACTTGAGCTGAAGGTTAAGTTATGAGTTGAAGGTCCAACCTACTTGGTCCAAGCAGAAGGTCGAGCTGAGACGACTCAGCTAAAAGTTGAGTTGAGACGACCTAGGTCATGGTCAACTCGAATCAACCTGAGTCGACCTAGGTCGAAGGTCGAGTCATTGTTTCGATTAAGTCAATTTGGGCTTAAGGTAGAGTAGAGTTGATCCAAGACAAAATTCGAGTCAAGTTGACACGAGCTTATGTTCTAGCCTAGTTGGCCTGGGATAAAGGTCAAACAGAGTTGAATCGGACCGAAGATTGAGTTGAGTGAGCCTAAATCGAAGGTCGAGCCTAGTCGATCCTGACCGAAGGTTGAACTGAGTCAGTGTGAGCCGAAAGTCGAGCCAATTCATTTTTAGGTTGAGCCAAGTCAACTTACGTCGAAGGTCAAGCTAAGCCGACCTTAATTAAAGTTTGAGTCAAGTTGACTCACACTGAAGCTTGAACCGATTCAATCTAAACTAAAAGTTGAAATCCATTAATCCTAGTTGAAGATCAAACTGAATTAATCAAAATTGAAGATCAAATCTAGGTTGAATCTTCTATAATCAACCTGAATTGAATTGAAAAATCTTAAAAGTTAAGACGCATAGTCAATTTGAATTCAAAGATAAAGTTAAATTTACTTAAAATAACTTATATTAAAAAAAATTAAAATATAAAATATTTTAATTACTTCATCTATATAATTATTTAAAAAAGAAATGAGAAAGAAAAATCAATTGTAAGTTATTCAAATATTATATTTTAATTTGATGGTTGATATTCCTCCTCCAAACACATAATAAGGCAAATTGGAATTTCTTGAAGTCTAGGATTGTTTCTAGTGTCCTTTTGTCATTAATTTTCTCCTTTTATTTGTTTAAAACATCAGACTTTATCATGATAACTTACATAAGGTGGTTGGAAATGTCAAATTTAAATTTGTATATCGACAACAATAACCAACTAATTAATATGACGTTTTAGAATAGTTAAAATAGAAAAGATATTGTTGCTTTTTTCTGCAATAGACATGGAAATACACCTTTAGAAAGAGAAACAGAAATATCTAACATGAGTTTGAGGCAACAAAATTTCCTATTTTTCAGTTTGATGACTTCATCTCACATTTTGGAGCCAAGGTCCCAATAAATGCTCCCAAATAACAAGGCCAAAGCGATTGTGTAGAGAATTCTTTGGGCAGTGTATTGATTATTGCGCCAGTAAGACAAAATGTTGTTTCCACAAGGAAGCCATGCATTGAGTAATGATGACCTTGAGTACTTTCTAGGAAAATGAAGGTCCTTTGAACCAGTTGATGGAGTACTCAATTCTTTGATAATTTCCTTGTTAGGGAAAGAGGGATCCCCAAACAATAAAATGGTGAGAAGATAAAAAAAGTTGGAAGAAGAAAGAATTTTTTGGTTCGACGTATAGAATTAGCTAAGCATTTTATACGAACAAATATATATATATATATATATATATATATATATATATATATATATATATATATATATATATATATATATATATATATATATATTGTTTTAGGTGTGAGGTTGGGAATCACTTTCACTTCCTTCTAATATTGTTTTCAGTTTGGGTTACTTCAAATCTTTATTTTTCAAGCCGTGTGATTGTATCGATCAAGGTACTCCGCTCAAGTCAATATTACGAAGTTGAATTAACACAATAAAATATTAAATTTATAATAAATATAATCACCAACTTCCTTACTTCAAACTCGTATTTATAAGTTTCGAAATGAACTTATGATTAATATAGATTTAATCACGATTTAATACTTGATAAACATACTTTATTTGTAAACTTGATTATAGGCGATACTTAAGGTTTTTAAGTGTTTATGATCATTCAGTCATCCCGACCGTATGATCAAATGGTTGTTTGATGCGAGTCCTAATGCACTAATCCTAAGTCACTCCATCAATAGTTCACCACACAGCCATACAATATAATATATTTAATTATTCAATCTTTTAAATTTATTTTTATTTGTAAGTATCTCATTTTAACATTATATTTCTTCTTCTCTTTCTTTCGTCGTTGTGTTGTGAGATACTACAAGTTGCAAAGGTTAGTGGTGGTGGAAAGAATTATCAAGCAGTCTCCCTCTCGTGGTGCAGTATCGCTCTCGTGGTGCAGTGCGTGTAGTGCTTCCTCGTATTCGAATAAACCTTGAAATAAATCCCTAAAATAAAAAACGTAACCTTTAAACGTGACATCCTTCAACGGATGTCAACATCCTTCAACGGATGTCAACATCCTTCAACGGATGTCAACATCCGTTTAAGGAAAAACGGATGTCAACATCCGTTTTACCCTAAACGGATGTTGACATTCGTTAAAGATGTCACCTCCGTTTAAAGGTTACTTTTTTTATTTTAGAGTTTGTTTTTGATGTATACTTCCTCACGCTGGTTGATGCTCTGGATGCTCCTCGATGTTCCTCCACACCATGGCGGCGACGCTCCTTCACACCACGACGACAATGGAAGCTTTCAAACCAAAAAAAAATTGGGAAGAAAAAGGAATGGAAGTGCGGGAGGTGAGGAGGTGAAACGAAAATGGGATTCCGTGGGTGGGTGCTGGGAAAGTAAAATTAAAGTTTCAAATTATTTAAAATAGGATAAAAGTAAAAATCTTTTTAACTTAAAGATATAATTGTATTTAAAATAATGTACGGAAATGGAGGAAGTATAGGGTGGTGGTGGAGGAGCAACACCCCTCAAGTTATTATCAACCTACTCTAAAAGAATGATAAATAGATTTGTTTTAGCATTAACTAGATGTAATATGGATAATATTCAACATTTTTAATTAGACATGGAAACATGGATAAATATGTACATATATGATTTGTTTTCGTTTCCATATCCATCGTAATATTCAACTTATTTCTTAGTATTTAATTTCATAGCCCTTTATTTTTTTTCTTTACAAATTTATCTGAGACTTTTCTAATTGATGGGTATGTTCTATATTCATAAAATTCATTCATATATCTTTGAAGTACTTTTTCTCTTATTATAATCTTAATCAAATACCTTCTCTTTATTATAAGAAAATTATTAAATAATAACTAATTTTAGAAATAAAAATAATTAGTCACTATATTTATTAAGTTAGATATAATTTTATAAACTAAAAATAATTGGTATACTCTATTATAAATAAAAAAAATATAATTTGTTTGGGAACTAAAATCTAAATTGATCTCTAATATTAGTTACCAAAGTTTTAATTAAAAAATTAGTGTCTAAATTAGTTTTTAATTTAAAATTGAAGATTAATTTTGAATAAATAACAGTAATACTAATTTAAAATTAATGAATGTTTTTGTTGTTATGAAATAAAAAGATTGGTATGAATTTGGATATGAATGTAGCCGTCATTCAATAAGATAAGATGATAATGAAATATAAATTCTATGTTAATTGAATATAAAGATAAAAATAGAGATGGTTGTATTGTTATATAATTTTTTTTAAGATAATAAATGTCTATATTAAGAAAGCATAATTTGTAAGACCCATGAAAAAGAAAATATTTATAGTAGTAAATTTTAGTATTTTATTAGTAATAATAATTTTAATGGATAGAAAAAATGTAAATTTTGGATATAAAATTTTAGTAATTTTAGAAGGAGAGGTTCAAATTTTTGGTAACTTATTTAGTAAAATTTTTTAAATTGAATAGTAAAAAGTAAATAGTAAATAGTAAAAAGTGAATAGTAAAAATAAATTTTCAGCATTAGGATTCCTTAGCATGGAAGAAATTAGGATTTCTTAATATGGAAGAAACTAGGATCAGAATTGGTGAGTAAATGATTAAAATATTATTTTTTAAATAATATTAAAATAATAAATAATATTAAAATATTAATGAATAGTAAATTTCTTTTTACTATAAATAGCCATGGGAGGGAAGGGTATTCTACACCAAGAGAAGAGAAATCAAGTGAGAGAAAGTTAGAGAGAAATTTTTAGTTGCAAGAAGGGTAGAGGTTCTGAAAGGTTTCGGAGAAATAAATTCAGAGCAAGAGACGTCTGGAATAGAGGTAGGGGAGCTAACCTTTCTATGTTTTTATATTATGATTTAATAGTTCTATGCTTTTATATTATGATTTAGTATTGTTTTATTACTATTCATATATTGAAATTCAGTGTTAATATTATATGCTGTTGTTTTGAATCTGTAAATAAGAAATTTGTTAAAAACTAGTTGAGGAACACTTTGGCTAAGGAAAGACTTGGTACTTAAGTTGTCCATTGTGACGCACCTCTCTTTCCTGGAAGTCTACTCGACAAGTTTTTAACTTAAATCCTATTGAACAGATTGAGTACTGTTAAATTATTATGCAATATATTGAGTTTGTGTGATTTATGCGATGATTGTATTTTATTATATTGCATTTGAGTTTATGCATCTAAACATGTTATGAGTATTATGGGGAGATTTTGTAGGGGTATAATGTGAGTTGAGGAATATGAGTATGGCATGAGTCTCGTGGAGAGATTCAGTAATATTATGGTATTTGTGTATATGTTGATGTTGAGGGTCCCGTAGTTGGAGGTTATCCTGATACTCTAATAATCATCTAGTCTCAAGTAGAGAGGGATGAATTATGTGGTGAGAGGAGCAGGAGGTCCTGGTCTATGTGCCGGTTTTGGACATAGTGAGGGGATTAACCTTGTGAATGGTATGAAGTATTTTGAAAGTGTATTTGTAAAAAGAAGTAGAAGTCATTACAAGTGCATAACCTCCCGTGACCGCTCATCAACGTATCATCCGGATGAGTGTTTATTGGGTATTGTGGTGTCTATTGGGTATTGTGAGACGAGTGTCTAATAGGAATTGTGGTATGAGGGTGTCGAACATAATTATTATATGATGTTTATATCAAGGTAATTATACATGTTTTATAAATGATTTGTTGCATGTTAGCTCACCCTACTTGTTTGTGTTTGTTTTGTTTGGGTATGTGCGATGATCGTATAATTCGTTATACGGGAGCAGATGAAGGAATGTCGTCTGATCCAGTGCCAATGAAGAGAGAGACAGAAGAATAAGTTAGAAGAATTCGAATTATGTTTATGAGTTTATAATTGAAATTTGAGTTTAAAACATGTGTAGACATATATTAACTATGAATTTATAAGTGTGAGATTACGAGATATTACCGTAAATGTAATGTTACAATATATAAATTATGAATTATCCAGTGTGAGATATTGGGATGTTACATAATTTAACTTTGGTTGGTTCTAAACATGTTTTTACGCTATAAATATAGAAAGAAATGAAGAGGAGAAATATGTTATACTTCTTAATTGACATTTGATTGAATAAATCACTTTTTACTTAATCAAACGTGCATTGGGTGATTATGAAGAAATTGTAGATTTGGCTGGTGCAAATTGAATTGTTGGGTTTTGAACCCTAATTTCGATTAGATGCATGAATTGAGTTAGAGTGCAGATTTGAAATGAGTGTTACTCCCAACATCATTCCCGGATTGCTCTGTACATCATCACATTTTTCTAAAATTATAAAACTAACTTTTATATTTTAAAAAATTCTACATTTCCTTTCTTTTCTTTAATAAATGTCGACAGTTGAAAAAACAATTCTTTAACAAATATACCACATTCATTAATGATGTGTCTACATCCGTTTAAAATTTATGTTTTTTTTCTAGTTTTTAGTTAATTAATTTATTGTATTAATAATAATTATTTTATTAAATAAAATAAAATTAAATTATGTAATATATTATAATAATCTATAAAGTAACTAAAATATATTATTTAAATAAACTAAAAAAATTTAAAAAAACTTAAACAGATGTGACACATGTTGATTATAATTAATTAAATTTTTTTATAATTTAATTTAATTAATAATAATTATTTAATTAAATAAAATAAAATAATTTATTATGTAATTATATATAAATTAATTTTATTTAATCAAATAATTATTACTAATTTAATTTATGTATTATTATTTAATTAATTATTTAAATACTTTTTACATAATTATTTAAACGGAGGTGTCTTAAGGTTTTATTTTTTTCTAGTTTTTAGTTTTTTAAAATTTATTACGTAATTATATATAAATTAATTTTATTTTATTTAATAAAATAATTATTATTAATTTAATTTATGTATTATTGTTTAACTATTTATTTAAATATTTTTTATATAATTACTTAAACGGATATGCCACGTTAAGTTTTTTTTTTATTTTTAGTTTATTAATTTATTGTATTTTAAATTAATATTTAAATATTAATTAATTTTTTTTATATTTTAAATTAATTTATAAAGTATTTAGTTTTTTGTTTTTTATAATATATTATGTAAATAAAAAATATTATTAAAATAAAATCTAAAATAAAAATAATAAACTAAAATATAAAAAAAAGTTAAAATTGCAAACGGATGTCAACATCCTTTACAGATGTCAACATCCGTTAAAGGTGAAATGGATGTTGAGATCTGTTTTATAACAAGGGTAAATTAGGTATGGAGTGGTGTATGGAACATTTGGTAGTGGTGGAGGGAACAACACTCATTTGAAATTGAGGCAAGAAGTGGCAAATCAGAATTTGGAGTAGCAGTTCAAACCGTTCTTTTAAGTAGGAGTGTTTCTCCTATACCACCACATGTTTCTTCTTACACCACCATAGTCAAAATTAAACTACCATGGTTGAAAACTTCAACGGAAATGAGAGTTTCGTTGGGCCTTTAGTGGATGTCCATATCCGCCAACGAATCTCTCATTTCCGTTGAGGCCTTCAACAATTCCTTTCTTTCACGACATACAACATACACAACAACGCATCTGGATTTCGAAGTGTTGAGGAGACCAAAAGAAACATCAACAAAAGCATACTAAGAGAGGAAGACGAAGAGAGAAAGAAGAGGGAAAGAGAGAATTAAGAAAATGAAATGTAAGGGTGGGGTGTGGTACTACCGTGAAGTGAAAAGGGGAAGGAATTAGGATTTGAAGAAAAAGTTAAAAAGTAAACGGAAGAGGAGGAGAGAAGGACGAGGAAAAGAGATAATTAAGAAAATGAAAATTTTGGATTTTCATCATTTTTACACTAAGATTATCACCTAGGCTACTTAGAAAAGACTTTTAGAGACGATTTAGAGTGTTGGAAAACTCTCCATCCCCTCCTTAGGTTTCTTTTTTCATCCATAGTGATTTTTTCTCTTTTCCTCCCGTTATTTTTATGTTTTCCTTTTCCTCCTTCCATTTCCATATAATTTTTTGGCATCTTGGTGTGTTTATGCCAACAGAGAACAAATTGTAGATCTACCGTGTTTAGAGGCTGCCACCAACATAAGTTCTTCCGAGTAAGAACAAAAGCAAGAGAAAAATGAATCGAGAAGCTTAAGGTGATTCTGGTTCAACAGAAAAGACACAGAGGAACTTCTTGTTATAATGGTTGGTGAGAGATAAAGTGACAGAAAAGAAAAGAAATGAAAAATGGATCATAACATAACCTTACAACACGAAGACATAAATCTAAATTCATATATAATATTTATAATATTGACACCATTTCGACTCAAAATCTTAAAAAATATTTTTTTTATTATATGCTATTTAATATTTTTATTTTATTCGATATAAAATTTATGTTCACATTTAAATTTTAAATACTTTTAGAAAATATTAAATACACTAAACTATGATATTTTCTTACAAATGTTACATTCAACATTTCTATACAAAATACTGGAATGGTTTCCTAACGCCGCTGGAAATTAAACATCTTCACTGATACAGCAAAGACCAATGCAAAAACTACTGCGAATGCAACCATCACAGCAGCAACCACTCCAAGAAAATCATGCCTGAACGCAAAGTAACTTCTCACAAAGCCTTCCACTGTTGTTGTCCCAGCATTGGATTCAATGGTTTGCTTTATATCTCCATATGGTGAAGCCACCAATCCATACAAACTCCAAGAAATTGGATTTGCCCAACTGTACCACCTCCACCATACTGGGATCCTCTGTTAGACCATGCCAAAAATGAATAATATAATAAATTTTCTACCTTCTATGCTTATAAAGTATGAATTACAGTGCACTGAATATGAAAGGAAGAAGAAACTTACTGGCCGTGGAACTATGAATCCTGAGAAGATATTCCACACTGAATAAAACCCAGCTGAAATTATAGTGGAGATGTGTTGGTTTGGGGTCATTGCCACTGCCATCATTCCATAGTAGGTGAAACACAGGAAGGAAAAGTACATGAAGAATAGAAACCAGAAAAATTTAGCCACACTCCATTCATAACCAATCATTGCATAAATTATAATGCTATAGACTGCAGCCTGTCCAAGTACATATGGGAGCTCAATCACAACCTGCAACAGAAATATAGATTAGAAAGAAAGAAATGCAGAGGTAAATTATTTTTCATTTACTTTCTATATCAAGTGTTGGGAATATTGTGATTTAGGATGATATCTAATACTGAAATAAAAGAGATGTATTCAAAAGGTGGAATTGCTTGCCTGAGCAAAAGCATATGGAAAAGCTGAATACATTCCAGCTGCTCTTTCCCTATAAAACACTGTCCGCTCAACAGCAACTACTGGTTGAACTGAATTAGAATTTTTAATACCAAGAAGGAGCACAGCAGCATACATGGAGCCCATTGAATTGAAAAGATCTTGTTGCCTTTCACTGCAATAATTGATAGGGAAATTTCATGTTTGATCAAACAGCAACCAAAGAAATGAGATTGACATGTCCAAGTTTCTTGTTTGATCTTACATTTTGGAGCCAAGGTTCCAAAACATGCTCCCAAGTAAAACAGCTACAGTAGTTGTGTATAGAAATCTTAGGGCAGTGTATTGAGCATTGCGCCAGTAAGACCAATGTTGTTTCCACAAGCAAGCCATGCATTGGGTGAAGATGGAAGTTGAGTACTGTGAAGGAAAATAAAGGTCTTTCGAACCAGGAGATGGAGTACTCAATTCTTTAACAAGTGCTTTGGTTCTCCTGAGGCAAATGCCAAAGACCACATATTAGCAACCATTCTACTTCTGAACAGAAAATAGTTCTAATAATAAACAAAAGATTATTGAACTTTTAGGCCTTAAGTGCTTTCTATCATATTACTTTCGAGCTTTATTGGACTATACAACTGGAAATACCTGTATAACTCTGAATTTTTGTACACATCGGCAAAATCAATCCCCAATTCCAATTCTTTTGCTGAACTTGTGACTTCCAACATCCATGTTGCTGGATTATAGCCATCTTTAATCTTACTGATACCTTGGATTTCCTTCAGAATAAAAGCATGACAAGAGTGAAACTTTTGCATGAAGATAACGATTTGAAGCAAAACATGAGTTCAGTATCCCTTATTTTCATAGCATTTCTACTTTTACCTCAAAGTAACTAATCAAATTGGAAGAACGATGTCCAAGTGGGCCCGCATATATCTCTTGCCCTCCTTGCTTCATCAGTAAAAGCTGCATTTTGTTGTGACAAAAAAGGTTAGAAACATGGTTATGGAAGAGAGCAGAATAAATTTGCTGAACTGGTTCTGTTTTTCACCTCATCAAATGATTCAAATATGTCTATGCTAGGCTGATGGATGGTACAAACAACTGTTCTTCCAGTGTCTACAGTGTTTCTAACCGTTCTCATGACAATAGCTGCTGCTCTTGCATCTAGCCCAGAGGTTGGCTCATCCATGAATATTATGGAAGGATTTGCCACAAGTTCAACCGCAATTGTCAACCTTTTACGTTGCTCTATTGAGAGACCATCAACACCTGGCAATCCGACTATTGCGTGCCTTAGTTGTTTCAATTCCACAAGTTCCATGACTTCCTCAATGAACATCTGCAACCACATTAGTCAGTGTCAAACATCGAATTGGTCTTTTTTTTGTGACACTCATAATCTTGTTTCCTTTATTATTTATGACATAATACTTCCAATCATGAATATTAATTATTCCAGTTTTGGCGCTTGCAAATTACTGAGAAAATTTACTTGCAAACTTTAATGTATGGGCTTGTCACAACTCAATCCAGAAAAGGCAATAGTACTAGATTGTTTCAATAAGTCAGATTAGACAAGAATGCAGCATGACTGAAATGGTTAAACTAGAATGAATAAGCCTCAAAGACAGTAAAAGGCATAACATTTAGACACCAACCTTTCTGGTTTGAGCATTGATGTCTGGAGACAATCGGAGCCAAGCTGAATAAACCAAGGATTCATAAACAGTGACATGAGGAGAGTGGATGTCGTTTTGCTCGCAGTATCCTGCAATTCTTGCAAATGTTTCTTGCTTCTTCTTATACCCGGAGATTGTGATGTTTCCTCCAACATATTCTCCAGTTTTTCTACCAGCAAGAACATCCATCAGAGTTGTTTTGCCTGCTCCAGTGACACCCATTAGAGCAGTGAGAACACCTGGCCTGAAGGATCCACTGACACCCTTCAAAAGAACCAATTTATTCTCAACAACTCCTTGGTTCCTCATTTCCTGCAAGTGTTTGATAATTTTTAATCACAGTAAATGCAAGAGTTTTCAAATGGTTTGTTTTGTTTCTAAATTACCTGTGGCATGTCCACAGCATATGTTACTTCATCAAAGGTGATAGAATGTGATTCAAAAGGAAGAACAATTCCTCTATTTCCTGTGGGTAAAGTATGAGAAGGTGTATTTCCACATATACTTTCGCCCTTTCTCACTGTGATCGAAGTAGTTCCAGCGTTATCCATTAGACGTAATGTGGATTGAAAATGAACTATTACAAATCTAGACTTGACTGTGTTATCTGTTGTTAAGAGAAGAAGTACCTTTAGTTGAGTGTTCGGTAAAGTTATATTTTATGGATCTCATCACATTAGTTCCTTTATTACTACCACCATTTTGCTCATTGTTTTCAGGTTCTTCGGATATAAAAGCATGTTGCTTCCCAGGTGCTGCAAAATCAATTTTATCACATTAATAGATAGATTTACCTTATATGGTTTATTGTATATTTAAGTTGAAGATCCTCACTGCTCAAATACGTAAGAGCAAGGATGTAGCCAAAGTTGAAAAGTAATGTGTATCCAATCAAAACCGCAACGCCTATCCAAAACCAATACGATTGAACGAAGAATCCCCGTGATTTCAAAACTTCGATTCCAAGAGGCTCCGTGGAGTTTGGGAGAACCTTTCATAAGAAATTATGTTCAAATATCATGCTATTTATATAATGAAGAAGACATAAAAGTATATATTATTTAAAAACTTACATGTCCCCATCTCTCTGCAAGGAACTCATTATTTACCAAAGCATTCTGTCCATACATCATAGGTGATATCCAGAAGCCCCATAGCCACCATTTTTTTATGTTGTCTGGGGGCATAAAGAGAACAAAAGTGCATTGTTAGTGTAGAACATAATGGAAAGTATGGCATTGGTCTATTTTGTATCCATGGTACCTTTTGATAAGATAAAACCACTCATAGCAAAAAGGACGGTTAGTGTGAATGACCCCATAGTTAAAGCTACTTTCAATTCCCTCCCAATTCCTGCAATAAATCGGAACAATGCGGAAGCCATCTGGTCCACTAGTAAAAGAACAAGGTATTGTCTAAAAAACCTGCATTATGTAGACATAAAATGCATGTAATTTTTTATTTGCAAGGTTCAAGTAGAAAGAGACTAGAAAAGATCAACGAACATGATTGCAGAGTATGTGTAAAAACAAGCTTCTTTTTACCTTCCTATATTTGGATCAAATCCAATGACATAGTAGGTTAGGAATAGCCAAACAGCAACTTCCACAAAAGTCATAGGGATTTTTAGGATCCATGCAGGAAGAGCATATGCCCATGAAGGATAAAACAGATTATCCCTTTGCTTGTAGAAAACAGGAAGCCTTAAAACGGCCATGGAAAGTTCAGCAAGTCCATTGAACATAACCACAACAAGGCAATAGAACAATGCACCCACATATATCCCGCCATCAGCCACTGAGTCTCTGCGCATCTCAGTCCGGAGGAAGATGGTCATGGTAATAAATGCCATTACAGCAAGCTAAAAGGAGGGGGGAGCTATCAGTGTAAGATAATAAAAGCTTTAGATGACATGACAATAAAATGAACCATTCTAATTTCAGAACCTACTTGGCTCAGCCTGAAAGTGTAAACAAACGAATTGCGTTTGATAAGTAAATATTCTCTTGATAAGCAAGCTTTTAACAGTTCCCATTTCCCCACTCCAAACTTTTTGGTTGTCAAAGCAGCTGGGTGACTCTTAGACTTGTCAAATTCCCTATCAAGTTCTTCACGAAGGCTTCTCCCAACATGAAATGACTTGAGTGCCTCTGAGAACTCTTTGACTGTGATAAATCTATAAGGTTGATCTTTGTGTGCCCAGTACTGTTCTTGATCTTTCCTTGACGTTACCTATAGCATAGTAATCAATGGCCAAAATTAAATTTATAAAACTCTCTTTTACTTTTGCAGACAATTGACATTGTTGAGACAATACACAAGGACACTTACTTCTTGCAAAAAATCTGCCACACCTTTCCTCTCAGGACATTGAAAACCCATTGATTCGAAAAATTCAAGCACATATTCGCGTGGACCCTGGTACACTATATGACTATCAGAGAGTAGAATAATGTCATCAAAAAGATTGTAAGTCTCCGGCGCTGGCTGCAAGAGTGAGATCACTGTGGTTCCTTTGAGAATGTGAACAGATTGCTTGAGTGATTTCACAATCTGGAAGGTGGTTGAGCTATCCAAACCAGTAGATATTTCATCCATGAATAGAGCTTTAGCTGGTCCAACCAGCATCTCTCCTGCATTTACAAGTTTATAATTATTAAATTTCTCACATAGATTCATTTTATTGAGTAGTGCAAAGTTAGTACATTTCGTTATTGTACCTGTTGTAAGGCGTTTCTTTTGTCCACCAGAGATTCCCCTTAACATTGCATTTCCCACAACAATATCAGCACAGATTTCAAGTCCTAAAATCTGCAAACAGAAATGAGTCACTAAAAGAAAATATCATAATGAATCATGATAATTGGAGAAGCTTTAGAAAAAATATTTATACCCTTAGGATGTAATCTGTTATCAAATTTGCCTTCTGGCCTTCAGTTGCTACAGCCTGAGTATTAAGAGTCAAAAGGAGAACCACTTAATATCTGTATGGAAAAAAAGAAACTGTTTGTTTCAATTATAACTAATGGAGATGGCAACTGTTGCAGTTGGTGCCCCTAATTTTTGGCCTGGCCCAAAAGCTTGGAGGTGCAACCAATTTGGTGATGAAATAGTTGAGTATGCTCTTGTGCTAGAACTTTTATATGCAATAATATAGTTAATTTTCAACATAGTGAACTGTTTATCCTCTGCCCGTAATTTACTTTCTGTGAAGAGTTTTCTACGTGAAATCTGTGTTCATTCTTTTCTACTCTCTTTACCTCCACATTATTTCTAATGGTAACTGAAATTATTAGCCACTTCTCTGTTTTGCTTTTCGTACATCTAATTTATCACTTACGTTTTCTTCAAAAGAAAATTCTTCTGGATGAGAAATTTAGCAATCAATAGCAAGAAGTTGAACAGCTATAATAGTACAATTGCTAAGCTGTAAGCTGTTATACTTTCCTCTCTTTGGTTTGAACGGTTATCAGTAATCAGAAATACAAAAAGGCAAATGAGAAAAACACATTCGTGATGGACTCTGTTACCTTCATGTAGACATCAATATCTGGATCAGGCATGATATTTGCCTGCTTTTCTCTTCTGGACAATTCTGCAAGCAAATCTGCATAAAGCCATAGTTTTTACAGATAACCAAACCTTAAATTTCACGGACAATGTTAGCATGTGTTTTCAACATTGAATTTAAACAGAAGTCATTATGGGCAGACTAACCATAACGAGTTCCAACTCCTTGAACTCTTGCTGAGAAGGCCAAGGTTTCTCTGACAGTCAACTCTGCGATGTGAAGATCATTTTGATTGACATATGCTGCAGTTCTTTGGGGTACAAACTCATCCATCCCATGACCGTTATAAGTCACCTTTCCAGAAAACTGACCAAGAAACCACACTATATTACACAGAGATACAAGATTAAAAAAAAAAAAAAAAAACACAAGAAAATATCTTTCGAACAAACAAATTCATTTTCTTTGATGCCCCAACCTTTAACTTTGGATCAAGTCTTGCTGCCAAGGCCAACAATAGTGTGGTTTTTCCGGAACTTGGAGGGCCCAAAAGTAATGTCATTCTGAACAGGAGGAAATGGAAACATTATATTGGTTCCGAAGAGGCTAGCCAATTACGGTATACGGATCTAGTCTACCAATAGTTATATAGAACACCATTTTCACTGTTACCTGCCAGGCTTTATTATTCCACTAACATCCTGGAGAATACGTATATGTTGTTTGCTACTTCGTAGAATACAAAGAGAGTTCAACAGACCCTTTTAACGAGAAAAATTGAAACCAAATTAACAAGTTAGAACTCCTTGTAAGGTCATGTATATATACGAAAGCTGGTAGCAATACTCACCTCCACAATATTAACCATTAAGTTAGTGAAGGTAGGCACACGAGCTTCTGCTTGGACATTCAAGTTCTCAAACCGAACCTCTATAGCAGGAAGATCAATTCCAACTCTGATATCATCGAACCCAATGAAGAAAAATAGGAGGAGAAGAACCATCCTTGAGTTCAATTCGATCAAAGACACATATTCATTAATCAAAAAGAAAAGAGAATGAAAATCTCACCTATCAATGCGTTCCCTTAGCTTGAGCAAAAACTTCTCATTATCCTCTTCAGCAGTTCTCACCAGTCTTTCAAGCAAGATTCTCCTTTCTTGCAACCCAAGTTTGTGCACATCAATCTCATTCACTCTCCCTTCGGATGAAGTGAGCAAAGCTTTCCTCATACGCGAAATGGTGGGAAGTTTCTGAATGGCAGCCCATTTGAGAGCCTCTTCATCATCCTCTGTGTGGAATGAGTTTGAGAAGATATCCGCATCACTGTCCCTCCAAATGGATGAACTGGCATTCTTGAAACTACCCTCACTTTCCATTCAACCAGACAAAAAAAAACAAAACAAAATACAACCTTAACTACCGCAACCACCGCTTTTGGTTTCAGTTTTTAAGGTTGTATTTTGGTAAAATGAGTCAATTTTTAGTAGTTTAGTTTGAAACGTACTATTTAGTCATTTTTCAAAGCTAAACTAGTCGATTATGGATTGTTTGATGCATGTTTTAATGTGGTCTTTTTATTATTCCTATACTAGTATGTGGACCAGGCACTGGTTTTTAAAAAATTATAATATATTTGTTATATTAATTTGAGTTTTTAAAAATAAAATTATAATTTAATATAAGTATTTTATTTTATAAAATTAAATAGTAAAAATTTGATTGTTTTTATAATAAGAATGTATTTAAAGTTATTTAAATATATTTTTAATAAAATATATTGTATATAATTGTTTCAAGCAATATATTATGATTGAGTTTATCATATTAGAACATTCAAATTAAATTTTAAACGAAATATTGGTTAGACATTAAAAAAATTATAAAGAGTAAATTTTCTAAAAATAAAAAAGATAGACTATGGGCAATGTATAGTATGATATCCAAAGCGAGCGGTTATCAACCAAGACCAATCGCTCTACCCATTGTAGAAACCTTCGCCAACTCTATCAAACGTTCGTCAACTCTATCAAATGTTCGTAAGTTCAACCAAAGTTTAAAGCGCTCGTCAAACCACGATAATCAGGTCAGCGCACGTTAAAAGTCAAGCGACACTCAATCAATCCGACCAAACTGGGTTCAGCGGACGCTCAATTCAGTCAAACGATATTGGGCCAATTAGCCCAACATTTAAGTAATTGGACCAATAGTCCAGCAAAAAAGGAAATAGTAAAAAATATTTGACGTTAATAACGCGAATTACGCAGGCAATTAACCGGATTTTAAGAATAACGTGGATCACGACAACTAACCGAATTTTAATGTAGTCAGTTTGTTTTACATTTTGTTTACGTTAAATACAACAGAGACTAAGGAAAAAAGGTACGTTTTGCTTTAAGACTAAAAAAACCATATTGTGAGAAAAAGATCACTTGTTTAAAAACTGAGGTTACACAACTCATATCTGACTTTAGCATCGGAGTATCTTCGCAGGTACCCCCCTCCCCCACTTCCATTGAGGAGAGCGCATTACACCAGTGAAAGCAGTGTGAACAAGTTACAGGAAGGTAAGAAGCTGATGTCATTGGAGGAAGAGCGATTATTCCAGACATTTAAAGGTAATAAAGCATCATCAACAAAGTTCGTATCTCGGTCCTAAATAATCATACAGAAACATTTGGCGCTCACCGTGGGGACGAGATTTGGAGATACCCAAAGAAGACCACAAGAACTATGGAAGAAAACAACACCAGGGATTTGATCAGGCAACTACAAGCCCAGATTGAGGCGCAGGCAAGAACCATACAGGAGCAGCAAGAGACTCAACGCAAACAAGCGGAGGAAATTGCAACGTTGAGAGCGCAACGACCTCCACCTGAGGTGTCTGCCTCAAACAGGCAGGATGATAATGAAGGTAGCCGTCATGGAGGGCATTCCGAACCTGGCGAAGGGTGGGGGAGAAAGGGACCCACATCCCTTCGGCTCACCAATCTACTTCCGTTTACGGAAGCCATCATGCAAACTACTATTCCGGAGAAACCCCCTCCAACATTAGAAAGATACGAGGGCTTAGCAGACCCAGATAACCACCTCAGAAACTTCATCGATCCGATGACATTCTACACGGATAGCGATCCAGTCATTTGCCAAGCTTTCTCCTTGTCTTTGAAAGACGAAGCATTGGAGTGGTATCATACCCTCCCTCCAAACACGGTAGATTGTTTTGCCACGGTAGAAGCTCTATTCATAAGACAATATGCCGCCAATAGAAGGCAGGAGATGACGCCGGCAGAGCTGGTAAACACTAAACAAGAGAAGGATGAAACCCTGAGAGCGTTCATGCAGAGGTACAATGAGGCTGCAAGACGAGTGAAAGATGCGAATCACACCTTTATAATAAGCAATTTACCCTCATGTTTAAGACCAGGGTATTTTGCTGAACAGCTGTACGCGGAACCACCAAAATCTATGGAAGAACTCTAGGAAACGATCACTAAATTCATACGCATCGAGGATCTCAGAAACTCAAGGAGAAAGCAACAACAAGAAGTTCCCAATAACGGGAACAAGAAGGAGGCGAAGCGATCATCTAATGACAACAAAGGTGACAGGCCTCCTCGAAAGGAGTTAGCTTGGACACCCAAATATGATCGTTATACTGCTCTTAACGCACCTAGAGCAAAAATACTCGAAGAGGCCCTGCACACCGAACTCCTCACAGTTCGAAGGAAATCCTCACCAAAAACTGCTGATGAAAGTAAAGTCTGTTGTCTCCACCAAAACCATGGTCACGACACGGAAGAATGCAACATAGTAAGAGATGAGATAGAAAGACTCATCCGCGCGGGATATTTTCAAAAATATGTAAAAGGGGAAGCACACAGAACAATAACCCTCCCCAAGGAGAGGAACTTCGCATAAAAGTCCCGAACATCTATCTCGTAGAGACGATTGATAAAGGCGACGCTCTCGAAGCTGTACTCGAGACCCTGTGCGTGAAAGGTCGGTCCGGGGACGAATCGACACCATATCTGGAGGCTTCGTTGGAGGAGGGGCATCATGTTCTGCCCGCAAGAGACATTTGAGAAGCTTAAAGACTGTGCACATGGTAGATCGACAACCTCGGTCTATGCCAAACATAACTTTCACCGATGCAGATTTCCACGCTCCTGATCCTGATCACGATGACCCCATGGTCATCACCGCCGAGATAACAAGATATGATGTTAGTAAGGTGTTAATTGATCAAGGCAGCTCGGTTAACATCTTGTACTGGACCACATTCCTTAAAATGGATCTATCCGAAGAGTTGATAGCCCCTTTTAATGAACAAATCGTAGGATTCTCAGGAGAAAGAGTAGATACTCGAGGATATCTCGACTTAAGAACTCGGCTCGGAACAGCTAAAGAAGCAAGGAAACTCAGGGTAAGGTTCTTACTCGTAGAAGCAAACACTTCATACAATGCACTTCTGGGACGACCTTGTCTAAACGCCTTCGGAGCCATCGTATCCACCCCTCACTTAACTATGAAATTTCCGTCAGAAAGAGGTGTTGTTTGTACTATGAGAGTAGATCAACGAACGGCTCGACAATGTTATGTAGTTGGTCTAAAACTCACACCCTTTATACCACCAAGAAAAACTAGGGGAGCGGAAAAACAACGATCGACCTTGACCCCAGAACCAACGTTGACGATTGCATCCAACCTTAGGGTGACGTCAAGGCATTCATACTGGGAGAAGACGAGTCACGAACCATGACCATCGGCGGTAACCTGGAGCCGAACGACGAGCATGATTTGGCGAAGATGTTGAAAACCAATGTTGACCTATTCGCTTGGGTAGCCGCCGATATGCCGAGAATCCACCTCATAATAATGACACACATGTTATCCATTTTCAAAGAAGCACGCCCAATCGCTCAAAAGAAACGGACGGTGAAGAAAAGCGTGACGTCGTACAAACGGAGGTCAGCAAACTACTGAACGCTCGGCTCATCAGAGAGGTAACCTACACAATGTGGCTATCGAACATTGTCATGGTTAAAAAGTCGAACGGCCAATGGAGAATGTGTGTCGACTTCACGGACCTCAACAAAGTCTGCCCTAAAGATTCTTATCCTTTGCCAAGTATTGATCGGTTGGTGGACAGAGCTTCAGGGCACACGATGTTAAGCTTCCTCGACTCATATTCAAGGTAACACCAAATCCCCATGTACCTACCAGATCAGGAGAAAACAACATTTATAACTGAACGCGCCAATTACTGCTATGAGGTAATGCCGTTCGGTCTAAAAAATGCAGGCGTCACCTATGAGCGTCTTATGGATAAAGTTTTCCACCACCAAACCAGAAAATGCATGGAGGAATATGTGGACGACATGGTTGTTAGAAGTCATTCTGTAGAACAATATTTCAAAGATTTAACAGAAGTTTTCCTTCAGGTACGATGGTATAATATGCGGCTAAACCCATCAAAGTGCACCTTTGGTGTACCGGTTGGAAAATTTTTGGGCTTTATGCTAACCTGCAGGGGAATTGAAGCCAATCCGGATAAATGTCGAGTTGTCCTGGAAATGAAAAGCCCAAGTAATTTGAAGGAGGTGCAACATCTAGTTGGTCGACTGACCGCTTTATCAGGTTTCATTCCGAAATTGGCAGAGCATATCAGACCCATCCTTAAGAACACGAAGAAGGGTGTCACTCAGCACTAGGATGATCAATGCAAAAAAGCTTTCGTGGCAGTCAAGGATATCCTCACCAGTCCTCCCATCATGGCTCGACCAGCAGCTTGATCTGATTTGCAGCTATACATAGCTGCATCCAACAATGTATTAAGTGCTGCTCTTATCCAAGAGACACCGATTCTTAAGTTGATCTATTTCGTCAGTAGAACGTTACAGGGGGCGGAAGAAAGGTATTCCCGAATTGAAAAGGTGGCTCTAGTTCTATTAGCAGCGGCACACTGTCTCCGGCCGTATTTCTAGAGCCATCAAGTGGTGGTATGAACAAATCATCCAATCGCCAAGATTCTCAAGAAGCCTGACCTGGCAGGTAGAATGGTCTCGTGGTTTGTTGAGCTTTCTGAGTTCGGTTTACGCTTCGAACCTCGAGGATCTGTCAAGGGCCAACATCTGGCAGATTTTGTAGCTGAATTAACACCCATACCTAATAGCTCAAAGCTGCTATGGTATCTTAACGTGGATGACTCCTCAGACAAAAGGGGTGGAGGAGCTAGCGTTGTGCTGGAAGGACCGAATGGTCTTGTCATTGAGCAAGCCATAACATTTCAATTTCAAACCAGCAACAATCAAGCAGAATATGAAGCTCTGATTGTCGGTTTGATTCTAGCCAAAGAATTAGCAATAGCTCGATTAGAGTGTCGAATGGACTCTCAATTGGTGGTCGATCATATGAAAGGAACTTTTCAAGTCAAAGATAATCAACTGTTGCACTATTTCCATAAAGCTAGCAACCTTCTCGAAGATTTTGTCAACGTCAACATTGTCCACGTGCCTAGGGAACAAAATGCCAGAGCGGATCTCCTTTCTAAGTTGACTCACTCAAAAGAGAAGACACAACTATCTTCAGTCATCAAGATGATGCTCAACAAACCTGTAGTGGAAGCCTTTGCCACTGATATAGTAACACCCAAAGCCGATTGGCGACAGAGCGTACGAGAACTAATGATGAAGCAGGAACAGGGAGAAAAGGTTAGTACAACCGACTCTAAATGCATTGCTCGTTTTCTGTGTTTAGGTGACGAATTTGTACAGATGCGGTTACACAACACCGCTGTTAAAATGCTTGTCAGCAGAAGAAGCAGATTACGTCCTGCGAGAACTTCACAACGGAATATGTGGCTTGCATTCGGGAAAACGTACGCTCAAGGCTCGAGTACTGCGAGCGGGGTATTACTGGCCAACCATCGACCATGATTGCGAAACGTTCGTTAAGAAGTGTATATCCTGCCAGGCACACGACAATGATTTCCGAGTCCCCCGAAGAGTTGCATGGCATTGTCTCACCATGGTCGTTCGCCCAATGGGGAATGGATATAGTCGGGCCATTACCGATCGTGAAAGCTCAAAATAAGTTCCTCCTGGTGGCGATCGATTACTTCACGAAATGGATAGAGGTTGAGGCATTAGCGGTCATAAGCGCTCAACGTGTACAAAAATTTATCTGGCACTTGATATGCCGATTTGGTTTGCCCCAGAAAATCGTCAACACTTCATCGAGAAAAAATTGGAAGATTTCCTCAAGAGCCTGGGAATCAAACATGTCACCAGCTCGGTGGAACACCCACAAACAAATGGAAAGGCTGAAGCTGCCTACAAAGCTATACTCACATAATTGAAAAAGCGACTCGGTGAAGCTAAAAGCTTATGGGCAGAGGAGCTACCCGAAGTACTATGGGCATACAGATGCACCCCGCACGGATCTACTGGAGAAACTCCATTTAACACTCATACCTTTAAATGTCTGGAATAATCGCACTTCCTCCAATGATATCAGCTGCTTACCTTCTTGTAACTTGTTCACACTGCTTCCACTAGTGTAATGCGCTCTCCTCAATGGAAGTGGGAGGGGTACCTACAAAGATACTCCGATGCTAAAGTCAGATATGAGTTGTGGAACCTCAGTTCTTAAACAAGTGATCTTTTTCTCACAATATGGTCTTTTTAGTCTTAGAGCAAAACGTACCTTTTTTTCCTTGGTCTATGTTGTATTTAACGTAAACAAAATGTAAAACAAACTAATTACCTTAAAATCCGGTTATTTGCCGTGATCCACGTTATTCTTAAAATCCGGATAGTTGTCCGCGTAATTCGCGTTATTATATTTTTGACTATTTCCTCTTTTGCTGGACTATTGGTCCAATTACTTGAATGTTGGGCTAATTGGCCCAATACGTTTGGCTGAATTGAGCGTCCGCTGAACCCGATTTGGTCAAATTGATTGAGTGTCACTTGACTTTTAACGTGCGCTGACCTGATTATCGTGGTTTGACGAACGCTTTTAACTTTAATTGAACTGACGAACGTTTGATAGAATTGACAAACGTTTTTACAATAGGTAGAGCAAACGTTCTTGATTGATAATTGCTCGCTTTGGATATCATACTATACAAACAACATATAAAGTAAACTCATATAATATTACAAATTTGGTAAGGAGTACACTATAAAAATATAAGTGATGCAGAAAATGTAAATAATAAGCTATATAAAATTACATAACGATAGATAAAGCCAAAAAAAATGTAAAAATAAGCTATTTTATAATTTTATAATATTATAATTTTATAATTTTGTAATTTAATAATTTTTTTATTTTATAATTTAATAATTTCTTAAAATTATAATTTAATAATTTAATAATTTTTTAAATTATAATTTAATAATTTAATAATTTAATAATTTCTAAAATTTATAATTTGATACTTTTTATGATTGTATAATTTCTTAATTTTATAATTTTAATATTGAAAGTTCTCTAGTTGTCCGAAGGACTTAAATTTATTATTATTTGTTATGGTATTTTCAAATTCAATTAAAACTACTAAAGGAAACACATATAAAAAAATTATGGAGTCATTAATAATTTAAATAAAGGGTTTATTAATTTATGTAACCTTTTAAAGTGTATTAAATTTTAATTAACAAAAAAAATTATTTTTAAGAAAAGATCTATTTTAAATATAGAGATATTTTAATAATTTTTGTTTTTAACTTAAAATAAAAATAAAAAAAATCATAAATTTTTTAAATGCCTTAATCTTAAAACTTAAAAGTCATGAGATATTTTTATCAACTAGTACAAGTTTAATAAATTAAGTTAGGAAACCTTTTAAATACTCTTTTAAACTATTCATGTTAAAGAAGCTCAACATCATCTTCACGACAAGAGCAGTTATTATTTCAAAAAAATTAAAATAGTGAAAGAAAATTTATTTAATATTTAAAATTTAAAAAAAATCCACTATTTAATAATAATAATATAATGTAATGTAATAATTAAAAATAACAACTTAATTCTGTCAATAATAATAACATATCTAAATTATTTAATAATTACATGATTAATAAACGAATAAGTAAAAGAACAATGTTATTTATTATGAATATTACTAAATCCTAAATAATAATTTTATTTATTATTTTATTTATTTTGAATCATTGTTATTTATATTTTTTACTATTTGTTATTATTTATTTTTATATATTTATTAGAAATTATTTTACTATTATTTATTATGATTGGTGTTTATTATATTTTATTACAAATCATTTTACTATTATTTATTATGTATATTTATATTATTTATTGCTGACACCTATTTTCATCTCTCGATTTTATGTTACCACCTATCATTACAATAATAAATTATATTATAATTCATACAAAAATTATTTGTTCATTCCATTGGCTATGTATTTTTTCTAGTTTCGAATAAGACCTTTTTCTTCTTCTATGTAATTTATAAAATTTTAAACTAATTTTTATACATATAAGTTAACTTCAAAAATAATCATTAAACTAATTTTAAAATCCAATTTTAAAACATTAAATATATATATATATATATATATTATTGATAACGAAATAAAACATCCATGTGATGATTAATTAGATAAATACAAAAAAATGTTCTGCCAAGGTTCTTGTAATAGAAGGAAAGGCCATAGAGTGAGCAAGTTAATGAAGGAATGTGTGCCAGAACTTAAATAAATTTGAAAAAGAAGGATTAGATGTCATTAAGCTATTTAATTAACCAATAAACTCTAATAAATATGGATTGGGACGCATCTTCCTTGATTCTAATTCTTTTCGGGGTAATTTGGATGGCCCACGTGCCTTTATAAATGTATTTATTAGAATAATAAATTTATATTGAAATTGATGTAAAAAAATATCTTTTTCAAATGAGAATTGGTTCACTATTCTAACTTGTAGTTTACTTAACAAAAAAAATAGTTGAAATCTAATCTCAATTAATTTTTTATAAAGTTTTAAATAGAGCTCATTTTTGTACTTCAACGTTCAAACAACACCTTGAAAATTAAAGTGTAATTTATTTGGTAACACTTGAAATGAAAAAGAAACATTTAAAATAAATATAAATACAAATAAAACATACAAACAATACAATTAAGTCTTACTCTATACATCTAAAATATTCCACTGTTAAATATAAGCTATGAAATAAGGAACACTATGAAGCAATTTGCGTTGAAATGTTGGAAAAAAAAAAGTCAGAAACAACTCAATCTCCTAGCTACACTTACGTCCAGTTCCAAATTTGCCAAACCATTTATTTTGTATCAGCAATTTGATTTTTTTATCAGGTTATCTTTGCAAAAATAATTAGCAAAGTCTAAAGGCAAATTCTGCCCAGAATATAAAAAATTAACATAAAAAATAAAATGAATCCAGTAAAATTAATTTAAATTTTAATAAATAATATAATATATTATAATTTAATTATATTTAAATCAATATTTTTATATTATATAATGTTATTAAATAAAATATATAATATATAATTTAATACAATTATTTATTATAGTTTATTTATTAATTTTATTAATTTCTTAAGAAAATAAACTTATAATATTTAATAAAGTAATATGCAATACATTGTATAAAATTTCAAACATAACAAAAAACACGGAGTCTAAAAAATGTAAAAATATTAAATTAATTTTAATAAAATATTATATATAGATAATAAAAAAAACTAAATGAAACAAACCCACCACAAAAGATTCATCTAACAATTCATTTCTTTCACTCTCATTTCTTATTAGAATAACTAAAAAGAATAATTAAAAAGAAGTCTTTCTAATAAAATAAAATATTGTACTAAAATGGTGAGATTCCAATTTAACATATTTACACTAATAAGTGAACTATTATAAATTAGGTATTAAGTAATAACAACTACCTAAATATATAATATGTATTTAGTCTCCATGAAACTTATGATACTTTTCTTAGAATTTATATATTTTTTAACAATCTATGCAATACAAAACTATATATTTATGCAACAATTATATTTTAACTATCTAGTTCAAAACATTTTTAGTAAAAATAAACCTAATGATCCAATTAAAGTAGGTTTATAAGACACCAATTATTTTGGTGTCATCATAATTTAATTCTGTCAATTGGAAAACTAGGGTTTATATGGTTCTAATTACATAATTATATGATTCATGAACCAATAGATTGGATTGAAGTAGGTTGCTTGCATCTATGTAAATTTTCCACACTTATACGTGTTTCTAATTTCGCTCACTTGAGGGATTAATATTTATAATTACGATTAAAGGGTTTAATGTCTAGAAAATTAAAGTTAAACTTAGAGAAATTAAATGTTAATCCCTCACAAATAAGAAGGGTTTAAAAGAAAAAAATATTAAATTTCGAGAGATTGACAAACCTACCGTGATATTTACACAATCCAATTTTTTAATATAATCATTGTGTGACTAATTTCATAATTTTTTATTTAATAATTTAATTTATATTTTTATTAAATATCTCAATTCAATACTTTAATATTAAAATATAATTATTTGTATGGGTCACGTTTTTCTCAATAGTGCTATCAGAACCCAAGTTCGGGTCTGGTGATCGAGCTCAAACGAGTACGTCCTTCCATGATCAGGTGAGCCATGCAGGTGGTCGGTGGCAGATCGCCAGATGAATCATGAGAGGTGGAGAGCAAGAGATGCTCAGTGTTGACCATGGTGTACTCGAGATTAAAAAAGACTTCCGCAATAGAGGAAGATGGAAAACCATAGTCCTTTGTTTGAGAGAGGATGTTGGAGTACAAACAAAGTCCCACATCAAATAAAAGAAGAGTTGAATTTGAGTTTATATACACATAGGTACCAAAAGCAAATCCATAAAGATTTGACTCAAAACAGATAATATCTCGTGGATATATTTTACCTCATTAAACAGAAAAACTCAAAAATTTTCAATTCTTACTTTATTATTATTCTGATATAAAAAAATAATTAAGCAATCATACTCTTACAAAGCATACATTACGAGTTATGACCTGTGCACATGATTACTTCTTCTAACTAACCCTTGCTTAGTTATTAAAATACCCTATTTTATATTAAAGTCCAATCTGATTGGGGTTTACAATGTAAATATGCATTTGTATATGGGTTGTTGATAAATAAAAGAAAAATGTTTTTTATCCCCTTATTTGATTTATTTAATGTAATTCGTACAAGCTATTTTCTTAAATTTCGGTCAACAATATTTGATACCGGAACATTATATTTAATAAGACTTCAGTTTTTTAAACATATTTATTATTTGTCAACATATGAAAATATTATTAAAAATAAAAAATAAAGATAAACCGAAGAGTAAGATTCTGAGAGAAGGGAAGGAAAGTTGAACCTAACATATGTTTGTTTGGGATGTGTAGAAACTAAGTTCTTCTACCTTTCAAGAAGATATGGATCAAAACCAATGACAATGTTGATATGGATCAAATGTGTAGAATACAAATTTTATTATAGATGGAAATTTGTATTTTGAACTTTCTTAGTTTATCATGAAGTTATATAAATTAAAATAAATGAGTTAATACATAAATAGTCGTGCAATACATTAAGTGTTTGGATGAAATAATTTAGAAAGATAATTTGTTTATTTGAAGAATTTAAATTTTTTTCACACTAAAATGATTTATTTGGATAAATTAATTAAAAATAAATTTAAATTTAATAAATTTTAAAAGGTATTTCAAATAAATAAAATAGAAGAATTTCAAATACTTTCAAAAGTATAAGAAATTTAAAATTCTACTCCTTTTCTCTCTTTTTTAGGTTGAAAACTTAGTGGAGTTAAGTCGAATTGAAGGTTCAATTGAGTTGGTTTGGACCAAAGAGTTAATAGAGTTGACCTCGAATGAAAGTTGAATTAATTTGGTTCAGACTAAGTTTAAGATGAATTGACTCGAGTCGAAAGTTAAGTTGTGTCGATCGATCTTGACTAAATGTCGAGTCAAAAATTGAGCCTAGTCAATAAAAATAGAAGGTCGAGCCGAAATGACTTGCGTTGAAAGTCAAGTTGAAATAACCAGGTCAAAAGTTGAATTGAGTCGGTTTGGTTTAAACTAAAGATTAAAAACAATTAACCATAGTTGAAGGTCAAAATAAATTAATTTAGACTAAAGGTCAAACATAGATCAAATTTTCTAAAATAAATTTAAACTTACACTTGATATGGTTCTAGATCATAATTCAAACTAATTTAATTTGAGTTCAAAAATAAAGTTAAGTTTGCTTTAAAATAAGAATTAAATTCTTTTATAAGAAAAATTGAAATATAAAATATTTTAATTACTTCATATATATATATATATATATATATATATATATATATATAATTATTTAAAAAATGAGAAAAAAAATCAATTGTAAGTTATTCAAATATTATATTTCAATTTCATGGGTGATATTCCTCCTCCAAACTCATAATAAGACAAATTGGAATTTCTTGAAGTCTAGGATTGTTTCTAGTGTCCTTTTGTCATTAATTTTCTCCTTTTATTTGTTTAAAACGTCAAACTTTATCATCATAACTTACATAAGGTGGTTGGAAATGTCAAATTTAAATTTGTATATCGACAACAATAACCATCTATATGACGTTTTAGAATAGTTAAAATAAAATTTGATAAATTTATTACACATGATATTAGACTGAAAGTGTAAAATCATTTATGTCTTTAAATATATATTAATATTACCATTTTAGCTCATTTTTTTTTTTCCTGAAATAACATGATTGACAAGTTATTTTTCAAGAAATAACTCGAAACTTTTTATTGATATTTTAATTTACAGAGGTTCATGCAGTTTAATAGTAACTACTTAATAACTTAACTGATAATAATATTAAAATAATTAATCTGTTTAGACTAATTGATAATAATATTTAAATAACTTAATTGATACAATTTTAATTCCAAGACAAGATAATACAGAAAGCCATGTTTATTTCCTGCACAAATCACTATCATTGTAACCAAAAGATGAAGGCCTCATTCTTAATTAACGTCTTTGGAAATTAAGCAACTTAATTGCAATGGCAAATATGCATGCAAAAGTTACTGCAAATACTATTAGTACAGCTGAAACCACTCCCAAAAACTCATGCCTAAAACCAAAGTACTTTCTCAAAAAGTCTTCCACTGTTGTACTTTTACCACTAAAATCAATAGTTCCTTGAATATCTCCATACTGTGATGCCACCAACCCATACAAAGTCCAAGCTACTGGATTTCCCCAATAGTACCATCTCCACCACACAGGAATCCTCTGTTCATCCATGCCCCCAAAACAACGAACATAAAGTTAATCTTGCTTAGGAAACTTAGTAACAACTCAAGAGTAGTAAGACAGACAAATAAGCATAACATGTTTTTTTAAATCACGGGACATGATAAATCACTAGAGACAGTTCATCCAGAAGTAATTGAAGTGTTATGCAATGTCCTGACATGAAAACATATCTGATACATCACACAATGAGAAATATTACAGTGATATATCAAAGAACACGTTCTATCTTTAGTTGAAATTTTTTATTAGGTGAGTCTGACATTATTTAATTCACATACTCGTGATTTTGTGATTTCAATCAGTGTATATAGAGTGTATTAGAAAGTGTTTAATAGCACTCTTCATGTCTCAAGGTTGTAAAGAAAATGTAAGAAACTGCATCAAACATCAAAGGAAGTTAAAGCTTACTGGCCGTGGGATTATGAATCCTGCGAAGAGATTCCACACTTCATAGATTCCAGTAGAAAATATAGTCGCAATGATGGGGTTTGGGGTCAATGCAGCAGACATCATGCCATAATAGGTAAAGTAGAGGAAGGTGAGGTACATGAAGAAAAGGTACCAGAAAAATTTAGCTACAGTCCACTCAAAACCGATCATTGCGTACACTATAAGGCTATAAACCACACTTTGTACAAGAACATGAGGCAGTTCGATTACAACCTGCAAGAAAATATTATGATCAGAAAAGTTAGACCCTGAAATAAATTTTTACATCATTACATGCAAGGAAGTTAAAAGGTCAAATCTCTAATAAACAGCAAGTGTTTGCCTGAGCAAAAGCATATGCCAAAGCTGAATACATTCCAGCAGCTTTTTCCCTATAAAAAACAGTTCTTTCAACAGCCACCAACGGTTGTGATGAAAAAGCATTCTTAACACCAAGAAGGAGTACAGCAGAATACATGGATCCCATGGCATTGAAAAGATCTTGTTGCTTTTTGCTGCAACAGACATGGAAATACACCTTTAGAAAGAGCTACAGAAATATCTAACATGAGTTTGAGGCAACAAAATTTCCTATTTTTCAGTTTGATGACTTCATCTCACATTTTGGAGCCAAGGTCCCAATAAATGCTCCCAAACAACAAGGCCAAAGCGATTGTGTAGAGAATTCTTTGGGCAGTGTATTGATTATTGCGCCAGTAAGACAAATGTTGTTTCCATAAGCAAGCCATGCATTGAGTAATGATGGACCTTGAGTACTCTCTAGGAAAATGAAGGTCCTTTGAACCAGTGACTGGAGTACTCAATTCTTTGATCATTTCCTTGTTTTTCCTGAAAATATGCCACATTACAGTTTACCTCATTAACCTCTCTGTACTTTGAACAACTTACAATAATATTATAGCTCTAGTAGCATATTATTTTCATTTTCTAGAGTTTGATTAGACTTCAACGAATTCAACATACCTGTATAACTCTGAACTTTTATACACTTCAGCAAAATCAATCCCCATTTCCATTTCTGTTGCTGAAGTTGTGACTTCCAACATCCACGTTGCTGGATTGTAGCCATCCTCAATCCTATTGACCCCTTTAATTTCCTTCATGAGAAATTTGTTCACAACAGTGAAATTTTTACTAAGACAGGTCTGAAGCAAAACATGCAGTTTAATTTTCTTCATGTTTTACCTCAAAGTAACTGATTAAATGAGAAGAACGATGTCCAAGTGGCCCCACATATATTTCTTGCCCTCCTCGCTTCATAAGAAAAAGCTGCATGTAGTTGACAAAAAAAAGTCGGAAACTTCTTAATAGAATAACGATGCCAGTCACAGTTTTTTACTCTGCTTATTTTACCTCATCAAAAGATTCAAATATATCAATGCTAGGCTGATGGATTGTGCAGACTACGGTTCTTCCAGTGTCCACTATGTTTCTAACTGCTCTTATGACAATAGCAGCAGCTCTTGCATCTAGCCCAGAAGTTGGCTCATCCATGAATATGATACAAGGATTAGCCACTAGCTCAACAGCAATAGTCAATCTTTTGCGTTGCTCGGTTGATAGACCGTTAACACCTGGCAATCCAACAATTGCATGCTTTAGAGAGTTCAGCTCCACAAGTCCAATGACTTCCTCAATGAACATCTGCCACCAACCATTGGTCATTTCAAAACTTAGTAACTCATAAGACATTTAAATGATGTTTTTGTAACACTGCAAGTGACACAGTAGTATATGTGAAATGTGCAAGAAATAGCTGAGAGGGAGACCTTGCATGGAATCAGATAACTTATACAGGATAACCTCATACCGAAAGTTATGACTATTAATTGGTAACTCAAATGTTCATGTTGTGATGATAAATTACTTGTCCTCGTTAGATGAACTACTAAACTGGGATTAAGGTACTAACCTTCCTGGTTTCTGAATTGATTTCTGCTGATAATCGAAGCCATGCTGAATAGAGCAAAGATTCATATACTGTGACATGGGGAGAGTGGATATCATTTTGTTCACAGTATCCAGAAATTCTTGCAAAGGTTTCTTGCTTCTTTGGATAGCCAGAAATTGTGATGTTCCCACCAATATAACCCCCGGTCTTTCTTCCGGCTAGTACATCCATCAGAGTTGTTTTGCCAGCACCAGTGGAACCCATTAATGCTGTGAGAACTCCTGGTCGGAAAGCGCCACTGACACCCTTCAAAAGCTCCAGCCTATCCTCAAGAACACCCTGATTCTTCATTTCCTGCAAATTTAATTAATAATTCTCAGAAATCTTAATAATGCTCAGAAAGCTTAAAACAAGTTTTTTTTTTTTTCATTTACTCATTTATCTACATTACCTGTGGCATGTCAACAGAATATGTTACATCATCAAAGGTGATGGAATATGATTCAAACGGAAGAACCATTCCTCTTCTCTCAGCTTCTTTTCTTCTGGACGAAGAACTAGTAGAAATGCTTCCACCATCCCGTGGATTGCTTTGAGATTCCTCTGATTTAACAGCTTGATGCTGCTCTATTGCTGATAACCAATTTGTGACAGTATTAGTACACAAAAATTAAGCTTTCTTTCTGGGTTACAAAACATTTCGAAGGTGAAGAAGCTCACGGTTCAAGTAAGTGAGAGCGAGGATGTAAGCGATATTGAACACTACGGCATATCCAAACAGTGCCCCAACACCAATCCAATACCACTTCGGCTCAGTGAAGAACCCGCGAGATTTCAGAACTTCAACTCCTAATGGTGTAGTTGAGTTCGGTAGAGCCTTTCATATGAAATATGTCCATACATTAGATTATCTAAACAAGGCAAGCACAAAATGTATACAAAGACTAATGCAGAGAAAAGCTTACATGTCTCCACCTCTTACCAAGGAACTCATTATTTACTAGGGCATTTTGTCCATACATCATAGGTGACGACCAAAAGCCCCATAGCCACCATTTTTTCACATTGTCTATAGAATGCAAACAAAGACAACAAAAGTAATAGTGTTATTGTAATGAAAAAAAGAAGAAGAAAGACTTCTTTTTGTATTAATGTTATGGTACCTTTTGACAAGACGAAGCCACTCATAGCAATGAGAATGGACAATACATATGACCCAATGGTGAAACCTACTGTCAGTTCCCTACCAACTGCTCCTATAAACCGGAATAAGGATGAAGCCATCTGGCTAACAACTAACAGAAGAAGGAACTGCCTGAAGAGTCTGCTTAAGTAGAGATATATATACATGTCATTTCTCACTGAATAGTATTTTAACATGAGAGAAGGGGGGAGAGGGAAATAGTACAAAAACACGGTTCTTTTACCTTCCAACATATGGATCAAAACCAATAACATAGTAGGTGAGGAACACCCAGATTCCCACTCGCGCAATAGTCACGGGGATTTTCAGGATCCATCCAGGAAGAACATATATCCATGAAGGGAAGAAGAGAAGGTCCCTTTGCTTGTAAAAAACCGGAAGCTTAGAAATTGTCACGGTAAGATCAGTAAACCCATCTATCAAAGTTATGAGAAGGACATAGAACAATGCACCCACATATATACCACCATCAGTCACTGAATCATGGTGAATCTCAGTCCGAAAAAGAACAGTCATTGCAATAAAGGCCACTGTAGCAGTCTAAAAGATGTAGTAAAAGGTATTAGTAATGGAAATTATCACATAATGTCCTTGGACACGAAACATTGACATGAAAAGTTGCAAAGATCAAACCTACACGGCAAAGTTCGAAGATGTGAAGAAATGAATTACGCTTCATGAGTAAATATTCTCTTGACAAGCAAGCTTTAAACAGTTCCCACTTTCCTAACCCATAATTTTCGGTTGCCAAAGCTGCAGGGTGGCTTTTCGACTTGTCAAATTGAGTATCAAGTTCATTAGCCAGGCTTCTCGCAACATGAAATGATTGAAATGCCTCTACAAACTCTTTGGTTGTGACGAATCTGTAAGGCTCGTCTCTTTGTACCCAATATTGCTCCTGATCTTTCCTTGATGTTACCTTAAAGTAATAAATTTGTACATGTGAGAATCAAATAAAATCGCTATTAGTCTATGACGTTGAACATGTACTTATACTTTTTACCGCGTAGAAAGAAGTTAAACCACACTTACTTCTTGCAAAAAGTCTGCAACACCTTTCCTCTCAGGACATTTGAAACCCACAGAAGCGAAAAATTCAAGAACATGTTCACGGGGACCCTGATACACAATTTGCCCATCAGAGAGTAGAATAATGTCATCAAAAAGATTGTAAGTCTCTGGTGCTGGTTGTAAGAGTGAAACAACAGCAGTGCCTTTGAGAGAATGGATATAGTGCTTGAGTGAATTCACAACTTGAAAAGTTGTTGAACTATCCAAACCAGTAGATATTTCATCCATGAATAGAGCCTTTGCTGGTCCAACCAGAATCTCCCCTGTATTTACAGATATATATTTCGTGAAGATATTTGCACCACAGATTGCTTGAGTTAATTAGATATGATACACTTCAAAATATGAAGTCAAAATAGTTTTACCTGTTGTAACACGTTTTCTTTGTCCTCCAGATATACCTCTTAACATTTCATTTCCCACAACAGTATCAGCACAGACCTCCAGTCCAAGAATCTGAAAATATAAAGCAAATCAAACTGGAATTTAACTCAAAATGGCTTTAGAGTTATAAGAGAACGCTTGAGTACAGAAATTTTACCCTTAGAATATAATCTGTAATAAAATTCGCTTTCTGACCTTCGGTTGCTACAGCCTGAGCATTACAAAGTCAAAAGTTCAACCACTAAATTATCAATCATTCCATTTAGTTTTAAGAAATAGACATAAATAGATGGTTTACTCAAGTTCAACACAAATAAAAAAGAAAAGCTGGTGCGTAACAGATTTGTTCATAATATCTGTATCCCCAAAAGGAAAATCCATTGCTTAATGAGCAGAAATAGAATTCCAAAATTTTAGTACATATGTTATTACTATTAAAAAGCACACATTTCTCTTCCATTGGTTTGAAAGCTTGTCATTCCGTCTGTTAAAACAGTATGAAAGGAAGTTCAAGGGAATCAAGCCAAATGGGTAAAACATATCTTTGATAGAAAATTATCTGTGTGTTAGTGTTACCTTCATATAGACATCTATATCATGATCAGGTGTAATATTTGCTTCTTTTTCTCTTCTGGACACCTCTGTTAGCAAATCTGCATAGATGGGAAATAATTTTGGTTAAAACTTGATTTTCTTATGAAATTTTTGCATATGATTTCGAAATTGTAGTGTGAGCTAACCATAACGAGGTCCAACTCCTTGGACTCGTGCTGAAAAGGCCATGGTTTCTCGGACTGTCATTTCTCCAGTATGAAGATCATTTTGACTGACATAAGCAGCAGTTCGTTGGGGTACAAACTCATTTATCCCATGGCCATTATAAGTCACCTTTCCATTGAACTGATCAAGAAGTTATAACTCGTTAGCCAAAATAACAAATGGAAAATACGAGCATACGCATGACACCATCAATTAACAATTAAATATACGCTCAACCTTAAGTTTTGAATCAAGTCTTCCAGCCAAGGCCAACAGGAGAGTGGTCTTCCCAGAACTTGGAGGGCCCAACAGCAATGTCATTCTGGAGAAAAACAAACAGTGACATGTTGTTTAAGATTGTTGTGTTGTCTTCCAAATAGTTAGAGAGATTTAGAAATATGATTCGATACATTGGATAGAAAGACATGATATGATTTGATACAAAATGTTTTCATCATTAGATATCAAGTTTTGTTTCTTATTATAGTACTTCTTCATTATAAATAGGAATATTTGTGTGTACTATCCCTTGTGACCTGTTTCTGTCTGTAATCGTTTCAACACAAATGAAATGTAACATAATACAAGTATTTTCAAGGTTAATTGTTAATTACCTGGCAGGCCTTATTATTCCACTAACATCCTGGATAATGTTTATATGCTGTTTTCTACTTGGGAGCAGATGTAGGAAGTTCAATAGCCCCTTTAAAAGCCAACAGAAGTAAAATGCATATGAAAATCTACTTCAAAGAGGTTAATACTGTTAATTAAGATCGGTATTGCTACACTTACCTCCACTTTGTTAACCATGTAGTTAGTGAGAGTTGGCACAGCTCTACTACCAACATGAACTTCTGCTCCAACGTTCATGCCCTCAAATCGGACCTCTATTGTAGGAATGGCAATTCCAACTCTAACACCATCCATTCCAAAAATGAAGTCATCAATAGTGCATTCTAAAAGCATTCAGTTAAACATGTTTTATATTGTGTAATGATGATGACAATGAGATTTGAATCTGATGAATCTAAGACCTGATGCAAACAATCCAAACTCCATTATTACACAGACTCTAGTGTGTTGCACTTACCTATCAATGCGTTCCCTGAGCTTGAGCATGAACTTCTCATTGTCCTCTTCAGCAACTCTGACAAGTCTTTCAAGCAAACCTCTCCTTTCTTGCAAGCCCAGTTGATGAACATCAATCTCATTGGCAACCCCTTGAGGTGAAGTCAGCAAGCCTGTCCTCAAACGTGCCATGGTAGGAAGTTTCTGAATGGCAGCCCATTTAAGAGCCTCTTCATCATCTTCCTGGTGGAAAGAGGTGCCAAACATTTCCACACCACTGTTCCTCCAAACTGATACACTCCCAATCCTCAAACTACTCCTAGTACTGCCTGCTCGGAGACTACTTCCTGCTTTCACACTACCCTCTTCCTCCATTTTCAAAAGACAATCCAAAGTTCCAGCCTTCAAGAATCAAAGCGCACAGAAAAAAAGCCAATGCAGATTTCTCTCAATGTTTAACTCATGGTAACTGGACAAGGTTCTTACTCTGTGTTTAGTTTAATGTAAGACGAGATGATGATGTTGATGATGATGATGTGATATTTAAACATGTATATGAAGGATAGTGACAACCACATGGGCGGCTTAGGAGCAACGTTGTCACTGATGACGGGCACAGAGGAATTTCAAGTTCGCCACTATATCATCTGCTTCCTGTAATTCAGCTTTACTACTTCATTGGATTAAACAAAAGATTACGGGTGATATCATCAATTACGAGTCTTTTTGCAATATTTTAAGTAAATATTTTCTTACACTGTCTTATTTAACTAAAACATGGAAAGAAAATCAGGATGAAACCAAGTAAGACTTTGGATTTGGGTGACACATTTAGTAAAAAAGAAAAATTTAAGGAACATATAAAATTCTTGTTCCTTTTTCCTTCGTTACACGATATCAACAGCAAATTTAATGTCACCATATAAATCAATAATTTATCTTTCCAAATTTTAAGACTGTAATCTTTTCTAGCTTCTTCCATATACATCCAATAAGCAAGCATCACCTTTTAAGGTATTACTCCCCTACTTACAACCTCAGTCACTACACTCCATCAATTCTCCATAAACAAATAAGCATGGTGACTTCATTGCTTACCCTCCCACAAAAAAAAATTAAAACAGATACGCAGCATTAAATTACTATTTTTTTTTGTTTGTTACTTGATTGAAATTCGAAGAAAAATATATTAACTTTCTTGTTGGTGTTGTGGACCTTTGCTTTGCTACTGCATTTTCCCATTATGTGAACAAGAAGGGGGGAAAGACCAAAAAAGTGGGTGATGTTATTATCACTAATATTTAATTTGAGTCCATATATAGTAGGTTAAATTTTTGGATTTTAATGGAACAAATTGTTTTGATAAAAACTTAATCGAAAATTATCAACTTTATGAGACATTTAAAATTTAATTAGAAATTTAATTTTTTAATGAAAACATACCCTGATACTATCCAATAAAAAAATGTTTTTTTGTTCAATATAATTATAATCTGTGAAAAAAATCACTTTCTTTGGATTTCTCTTCCTTTACTAGTTTTGATATAAATTAAGTTAATAATAATAATCCTTACACGCTTGGCTTTGGTGTTTTATGGATTGGTTTAATAGCTTTGTTATTATTATATTTTTTGACTTATATGAGACTAAGAATTCTTAAATTCAACTTTACTAGTTGTTTGGATGGACTAGGCAAGTATTTGTCAATTGGTCGGATTCTAAGTGATTTTTACATTAATTGGTTAGTCTCCAATTAGTTACTTCCAAATCCAAGTGTTATTGGTATAAGGAGTTTCTCGTATGTTCAAACTATTTGTATGATATATTTGCATAGGATACTTTGATACTAAAGTTAGTAGGTGACCAAGTAAAAAGCATTAGCTGTGATGATGCATGTGTTGTTCATGTATCTGGAAGCCTAAGGTGGTCAACCACAAATGATCTTTCCAAAGTTCGACCAAAGGATGGTCGACCAAGAATGATCGCTCAAAGGATACTCGGCCAAAAGTAGTCGATCTAGAATGGTTGACCAATGATGGTTAACCTAAATAAATCGATCAAAAATGATTAGTCTAAATAGATCAAACAAAATAATCGACTCAAAGTGGTCGACCAATGGTAATCGAAAAATATACAATATACCAGTATTTTAGCTTTATTAAATCATACTTATAATAATAATGATGCAGTAAGGATTGAGTTATAGACAAAATTTATTAATTATTTATAACTGTGTTTAGATATAATTTAAAGACAGTTACTTCATATGAATGTTATTGAGATTTAATTTAATCATAATGAAATCCATTATCTTGTTTCTTGAAAATAGAAAATAATAATTCAAACTAAATAAAGAAGTTACAATACTATTTATTTATAATAATAATTTTTTTTAAAAATGTCTAAATGTCAAGAGTACAAGAGAACTTTTCAAAAATAAAAATCAATTAAATGAAGGGTATCTGAAATATAAGCTCATTAAATAAGGTAAAATTATTTGAATTGCTTATAATAATTAATCTAAAATAAATACATAATTTTAAATTTCTTGTCCGTATAAGATGGCTAACAATTCATTAAAATTAAACTTTTTTTCTCTTATACAAAATGTTGTGGATTGGATAAAGGTTTGATTCTCTAATAAGAATTGAGCTGGGGTGTTGTTTCCTCCACCACCACAGTTTCTTCCTCCACCTCCCCAATTTATTTTTTCCAAAAATATCCTTAAGTTAATTTTTTCTTTTACTTTTATCATTAACTTTTTATACTTTTAATTAAAAATCCTAATTTTATATCCTCCTTCCAACGCATACCACACTCATCCCCTCTCTCTCTTCTCCTTCTCCCGTTTCTGTCACCCATCCTCACCCCCCTCCCCCACCCCCATAGAAACTAATATGAAATAAACAACAAATAACTGGAAGGAGATATTGTTATATTAGTTTAACATATCATAATATCTATTAAAAGAGCAGTTGCTTTAAGATATTGGGAATTGAAAAATAATGTACATGTGAAGGAGATAATAATTGACTAGACTTGAAATTTGTAAGAATGGAATAGTTTTAGAAAAAAAAAAGAGACAAAAACATCAATGCATATATTTTGAGCAAAGATGCTTGTATTTACAGAAATTATTACAGAAATGGGAAAGAGAAGGAAAAGAGTGGGAGGCAGTGTAAGGGTTGGTGACGGAAATGGAAAAGAGAGAAGAAGAGAGAGGGAGGTGGGTGTGGTGTGCGCTGAAATGAAGATATAAAATTAAAGTTTTTAATTAAAAGTATAAAAAGTTAATGGTAAAAGTAAAAAAAGTTTAACCTAAGAATATTTTTGAAAAAAATAAATAAATTGGAGAAGTGGAAGAAGTAAGGTGTAGTGATGGAGGGAGCAACACCCATTGAGCTGACAGAGGTAATGAGCCGAAGATGACAAAATGGGACGTTTTACTTCCTATACCCCTACAAATTCTTGATGCACGTCCTAATTTTCAAAATAACCCTTATGCCTTTTACAAAAGTGACCTCTAGATGATCTTTTTTGGAAATTGTCTGCTATAAACATTTTGAAATTTTCAGAATATGATTAAAATGAAATTTCTATAATGAAGTTTTTAGAATAAGATTTTCTGAACAATATTTTCATAACATATGAGACCCATTTAATAAAAAAATTTAGAACAAAATTTCCTTTCTATAACACGTGAAGTATAATACTTTTCAAATCAAGTTGTTACAATAGGGGTGCGATTAGTAATGATGCGTTGTAGGAAGCAAAAGCCCAAAGTGGATAAAAATTTCTGAGGTCCGGTCTGAAGAAAATAGAAGGACCAATAATAAAGTATATGAAAAAAAATAGAGAACGAAACGTAGCAGTAATAGAATTTTGTGTTGGTTTTTGTAGTGTGGAGAGAATGGAGGAGGAGGGTGACATATACGATGGTGCTAGAGCTCAGTTTCCTCTGTCGTTCGGGAAGCAATCGAAGCCTCAAACGCCTCTGGAATCCATCCACAATGCGACACGTCGTTCAACTTCCACTTCCAATTCCGATTCCAAAACCACCAACCAGCTTCCCTCTCTGTCCTCCTCTTCCAGGGAATGGCTCAATTCCCTCCGTCCTTCCAAAACCCCTATCCCACCGCCGCCTACCGATCACGACGATGCCCCTCTCGTGGGACCTCCTCCGCCTCCGCCCTCAGCTTCCCACGACGACGACGGGGACGGCGACATGATTGGCCCGCCCCCGCCGCCACCGAACGCGTCGGAGTCCGAAGATGATTCGGATGAAGACGAAGTAGGGACCCGCTTCCGGATTCCCCTTAGTAACGAAATTGTTCTCAAGGGCCATACCAAGGTATTGCTTCCTGAAATTAATGAAAAACGATATATATTTTTATTTCTGATTCCCAAACGCTAGGTTTTTGAATGCTAGCTTTGTTAGTCTCTAGAATTTCAATTCTTGGGCGCTTACCTTCTTTTTAAGTCTTACGATAATCCATTGAAACCCCAAGGGTTCGCGAATATCGTGAATTACTTTAGCTTTTAGCTTAGCTATAAGTCGTGGTTTGGCTGCAATTAATTGTTCTTTTTTTAACGAGTGGGGCATGATGGAAAGTATCAGCGCTGCAGCTACTGTAAACTATAAAGAGACTATGAAGAAGGTCAGATTGCTACTAGAAATAATTCATATTTTTTCATTGGCTCCTTACTAGAACCCTAAATTAAATAGCTAGGTATTGGATAACAACCCTGTCAATGTCATCAACTTCTTTAGGGATTTATAATTAAAATTAAAATTGAAATACATAATATGCTAGGCCCATCCAATTTGATTTTTTCACCATTTAGGTTTATGGGCAGGTTTTCCCCTTCCTAGGCCAATCGTATCAGGATACAACAACTATGTACTGAATTAGAACTAAGGTTTTAAATCACGTTTTGCAGCTGTGTCTGACGTATGTGACCAAAGTGGCATAAATTGTAATCATGGAGACTTGAAAAACCTTTAACCTTGATTATGCAACTGAAATTGTAGTCGTGTATCATTTTTCACAATTTGACTAGAACCCAAGACAGGCCAGCACCGGCTGTAGGTTCTCCAAATCTGAAAGTGATAGGAAAGGAAACCAGTTGTGTATGGGAGTAATTTGTTAATGATAATTCCTGGGAAATATTAACAGGTTGTGTCAGCTCTTGCTGTGGATCATACGGGATCAAGAGTGCTTTCTGGAAGCTATGACTATACAGTACGAATGTATGACTTTCAAGGAATGAATGCTCGACTGGAATCTTTTCGTCAGCTGGAGCCATTTGAAGGTCATCAAGTTCGCAATTTAAGCTGGAGTCCAACTGCTGATCGCTTTTTGTGCGTCACTGGATCAGCTCAAGCAAAGGTAGGGATGGCATCACTTTCTGCTAGTTTTTTGTGTTTGTGTGTGATCCTGCATTAATTCTGCTTTTTGTCCTACCACAGATTTATGACCGAGATGGGCTTACTTTGGGAGAGTTTGTGAAGGGAGACATGTATATTCGTGATTTAAAGAATACCAAGGGCCACATATCTGGATTGACATGTGGAGAGTGGCATCCAAAAACTAAAGAGACCATTTTAACATCATCAGAAGATGGCTCACTACGCATATGGGATGTTAATGACTTCAAAAGTCAGAAGCAGGTTTAGGAATTTTACCAGTCTTCTTCCATTGTAAATGTTATCATTGGAGTAGCTCCATGCACTGTGATTTTGTTTGTACTTTTAATCACTTTGGGGGAAAAAGAGCCTTTCCAACATATATGGGGGCCTACTTGGATTTTCTTGAAATAAAACTTTAGCCTTCATACAGAAAATTCGCTGAAAGCATCTCTCGCTTCTGGCATTACTTGTACCATTATTGACTGCTATTTTACCAGTCTTCTTCCATTGTAAATGTTTTCATTGGAGTTGCTCCATGCACTGATTTTTTTTGTACTTAATCACTTTAGGGGAAAAGAGCCTTTTGAACATATATGTGGGAATACTTGGATTTTCTTGAAATAAAACTTTAGCCTTCATACAGAAAAGTCGCTGAATGCATCTCTCGCTTCTTGCATTACTTGTACCATTATTGACTGCTATTTTGCATGTGGTTATGAGGAAATCATCGGCATTGTCTTAAAATCCTTTCTTCTGCTCGGGGGTAAAGAGCCTTTCAAACATATATGGGGGGCTACTTGGATTTTCTTGAAATAAAACTTTAGCCTTTATACAGAAAAGTGGCTGGAGGCATCTCTTACTTGCTTCTAGTATTACTTGTACTATTATTGACTTCTATTTTGCATGTGGTTATAAGGAAATCATCGGCATTGTGATAAATTTATGCTTTTTTTTACAATTTTTTGATATTATTGAAGTTTTGTTGTTATCATTCAATGGTTAGGTCATTAAACCAAAGCTCGCAAGACCTGGAAGAGTTCCTGTAACCACATGTGCATGGGATCGTGATGGTAAATGCATTGCTGGTGGTATAGGAGATGGTTCGATCCAGGTATCATTTTTTTACTCTGATGTTACCAAGCAAGAAAGTCAATAGATGCTGATTTTAAGCTTACGCGAAACAGTGTTAACAGTTAGTTTTCTCCTGAACGGTCATTAATTTTAACAGATTTGGAATATTAAGCCTGGTTGGGGGAGTAGGCCAGATCTACACATTGAAAAAGGACATGAAGATGATATTAGTGGTCTGAAATTTTCTAGTGATGGGAGAATCTTATTGTCAAGGAGTTTTGATGGTTCATTGAAGGTAAATAAAAGATCACATATCTGAAATCTTCTTAAAGGTTGTTGCTATTTTCTTTTAGGCATGCAGTACATCTGACGATCCTGACTATCTATTGATCAATGAATTATGCCTCAGGTTTGGGATCTACGCAAAATAAAGGAACCATTAAAGGTATTTGAGGATCTGCCAAATCACTATGGACAAACAAATATTGCCTTCAGTCCCGATGAGCAACTCTTTTTGACTGGAACATCTGTGGAAAGGGAGAGCTCGACAGGAGGTTTATTGTGCTTCTTCGATAGATTAAACCTTGAGCTTGTTTCAAGAGTTGGCATATCATCCACTTGCAGTGTTGTTCAGTGTTATTGGCATCCTAAACTGAATCAGGTAACTCAATATCACAGTTGTGTTAACAATTTTCTGTTATCGGCTTGCATTCTCTGAACTGCATTTGTTTCTCGTGCTTATCACTTGTATCTGAACTATATCTTCTATAGATACTTGCAACTACTGGTGATAAAAGTCAAGGAGGGACTCACGTACTATATGATCCAACCCTAAGTGAGAGAGGAGCTCTTGTATGTGTTGCACGTGCACCAAGGAAAAAATCAATTGATGACTTTGAGGCAAAACCTGTCATTCACAATCCTCACGCTTTACCACTATTTAGAGATCAGCCAAGCCGAAAGCGACAGCGAGAGAAAGTGCTGAAGGATCCATTGAAGTCCCATAAACCTGAATTACCAATTACAGGTCCTGGATTTGGTGGACGAGTTGGTACTAGTCAAGGAAGCTTACTGACCCAGTATCTTCTAAAGGTGTGTTTGTATTTTTGAACACTTTTGTCTAATTTTTCTTGACTTCCGAGTTTTCATGCTTTAGATGAGAAAGTGGAATGTACTTACATTTAACGTAATTATTACAGAAAGGGGGCATGATTAAGGAGACATGGATGGAGGAAGATCCAAGGGAAGCTATCCTGAAATATGCTGATGCTGCAGCGAAGGATCCAAAATTCATTGCTCCAGCATACGCAGAAACCCAACCTGAGCCAGTTTTTGCCAAGTCAGATTCTGAGGATGAAGATAAATGATTAGTTATGTAGTTAGTGTATTACAAGGTTAACACACGATGGTAGGAAGAGTGTAATTTAGTTCGTGAGGTGGAGAGCCTACCTTCTCGGACTAATTCATGAAAGCGTCTGGAATGATGCTTCTGAAATAGTTAGCTCTCCAATGCTTTTAGTAATTTTATTGGGGAAAGGGGTTTTCATGTTTGTACATTAGTCATTTGTAAACTTGATTTTTGCAAACTATTAACATGCTACACTTACAAATTATAGATATTATGATATATTTCTAGTCTTCCAGATTTCATGTTTTGCCTTTTTATCAGAAACCGTCTTGTCAATTTCACAAATGTTGAAAGTGGTTTCTAATGTCTAATTGGGAGGTTTAGATTGGTGTTACTAAATTCATTTATTTTCAGCTTTGTATTGTGTACACGAAGAGTGGTTCTGGTTCTCTATGCACCTCACCAGTTTCTAGTTGCATCTCTAACTTTTCCAAAAAATTGCAATTTTAACTTTCTGATACAGGAAGAGAATCTTTGACCAAATTTTTTTATTCTGATTCTTCTCTCACTTCTTTCTTTAAACCCACGAAACCCTAGTGCAGTCATGCAGCCACACTCCCTCTTCTCTTCCACGCCTCACTTGCACTGATTTCCCTATGTTGTCGTTGCACTTGTCCCCTTATGCCAATGGTGGTTGTTCTTTGCGCTCTTGTTTTGGTGGTCCAGTACTATCTTTCATTTTTCTCGGTGCAGCTATTCTTTTTCGTCGTTCATGTAGAGGTCCTCGTTGTCCTGTTTTCGTTTGTGCTTCAAATGTATTGAATAATACATAGAGAGAATGTGTTTGTGCTTTTGATTGAAATATATTGAATAATGCATAAAGAGAATGCGTAGGAGGGTATGTTTGGAGTTGATCGTGAAAAGGAAAATGAAAACGCTGCGTTGAAACCTTCGTTGACGTTTGAAGACTGTCACGACCTTAATCAGTTTACGAAAGCTGATTAAATTTTCGTCGACTTTCAAAAGCTGGTTAACGCTTCATCAACATTTAAAATATGTTTATATTTTCTTTTTAATTTTTGATTTTTGATTTTAATTTTATAGATTTTGTTTATCTTTTAATTTTTTATTACACATTTTGCTGGTTCTTTTAAATTTTGCAATTGTTTTTATTTGTTTTTTTTTATGTATGATTTTTTTTTAATTTTTTTAATTGCTTGTTTTATATTTTTTTGATTTTTTTATTAATGTTATTTTTTTTGGTTTTTAATTTTTTAATTTTATATATTTTAGTTAAAAGATATTGCTAAAATAAGAGGTACATTTATCTATCGTGGGGATAATTCATCATAGGATGAAACAAGAAGAAGACCTACGACATCACTTGACGAACTTAAGAAGTTGATGTTGATGTCATTGAAGAACAACAGAAGTATGTTATTGAATAGGGGGATGTTGCTCAACAGAAAGATGAAGTAGGTGGATTTTCAGGAGATCCATAAGAAACATTGACTCATTATACGTAGTATGTTTCATTTTCCTTCTAACAAGGTCATGTTAGTATACAACTTTAATTCGTCCTTAATTGGTTGTATTTTTTTAATGTATATATTTTGTTGTTGTTATGTAGAATTAAGGAGAGATCAAACATGAGAAAAAAATTAATAAATTTGACTTATATATCATGAGGCAATTGAACCTTTTGTTATTAATTCTTGTATAATGTTATTGGTTACCTTAATATCTTAAAAAGGAGTAAAACAAATTTTAAAACTCACATCAATACGTAAACTTACACAATTGATAACAACTTGTATTTTTTAACTAAGTGATGAATGACTCTCAAATTATATTACTTCCAATAATGATAAATAATTTGTATCAATAATTTATGTTAAATTCACAATTACCATGTATTAGGAATAGTAAAATTTTGTTTTCTCTTCACTTACTCGATATTTGTAGACTAAATTTTTTTTTCTCAATTTTAGAAAATTTACTAGTGATTCCAAGCAAGCATTTAACCTAATTAGTAAATAGTCATCATGTGTTAGAAATTATTTATTCCCTGACAAATGTGTTCAATCCTTCCATATAAAGATGACTCTAGTTTAGAATTTTAATCATGGAGGAAAAGATCGAAATTAATAATCATTTTAAAATTCAAATTTTAGATATGAGGAAATTGAGCTTAAATTCAAATTTACTTATCATAAACTAAAAACATATGATGATAAAAAAAAAAACTGAAAACATATACTTTACTTTTTCTTTAATACTATATACGCACTTAATTATTGCTTGAGTCAATCTTATATAACCATACTTACATTTATTAGTTAGTGAACCTGCGTGATGCATAAATTTTTAATAATATTGATTGAAAATTTTGTCAAATTAATTATAGTAAATAATAGAAGATGTCATTTTTCTTTCTTTGATGTAATGTTTACTTTAATATGAACTACGGTTACTTATACGTTATAAGTTACAATATAATTATAATATGATCATTAATTTTAAATTAATAATGAAGATATTTTTCTTTCCCTCAAAACCATCACTATTCAGTGCCAAAAAATCAACTTGGTTTTGTTTCAATTTTTCGAAAACAATTTGTTTGCTTTGCTACAAGATGTCAGTTTTAGAAAATGAATGAGAAAAGGAGAACGTGCAACTAAGAATAAATAAAGGGTAATTTGAGAAAAAAAAAGATAAATAAAAATAAATTTTCAGTCATCATTCATTAAAAAATACAAAAGAAAATTTATCAATACAAATATATTTCCTGTTGTTATAACATGTTATGTTCTTTCACCCTAGATTCTGTCCCTTCATTTATATAACATGGTGTCCCCTCCAATTATTTAGTTAGGCACACATCACTTAGAGCTTGAGAATCTATCATTATCAAGCCTCCATTGAACTTAGTCTGTCTCAATAATCACTTTAACATAAATAGGTTAAATAAAACATCACATCAAATAGGATTAATTTTCACAAGATATGTATCTTTAAGACCGAATAATTCTGAAAATAAATAAAATAATTATTAAATAGTTGGATTATTTATTGTGAAATTATTATGAAACTTGAGCCAACAACGAACAAATAAATGTTTTCAGTAAGTTACATTTAGATTGTACAAAAGTTTTTGAGAAGTTAATATAAGAGAATTTCACAAATTAGTTTATCTATGAAAGTTTATTGTTTTTCATTTTATAAAGGAAAATTTTACATGAATTCACTTGACACCTAATAGGGAAATAACATTTTAAAATTTGTAGTAGATTTTTCCTAAATTATTTTATATTTTAAAATAAAAATATGATAATTGGTGTTGGATAAGTGCTCATTAGAATGTGGGGTGTGTGTATCACCACCACCCCTTTTTATAAAGTTACAGAAAAGATCAATGAACTGCTACAAGTTGACAATATTGTTGATGAATAAAAGACGATGTTGAACTTTTCTCTACATTTTATAGAAACATATCACATTATTCAACATAGAGATTTGTCCACGTTGTTGCCTAACATGGTAAAATGTTGGATTTTCATGATTTGATCTTATCAAGAATTGCTTTGAGCGTATCAACAGTCAAGGGTTTTGTGTAGTACTCATCTAGTCCTGCTTCCATGAATTGTTGTACGTTCTCTGCACCACGTGATGATGATGACACACCCACAATCATGTCACGAATTCCCATTGAACGAAGTTGCTTTGTTGCCTAAATAAGAACAAGCAGCAACAAAATCTAAGTATAACTTATACATGCATGCATGCACGACCAGATATCCATGTTGTGAAATTAGTTAACTTCGTACCTCAATTCCATTCATGACAGGCATGTCTTTATCCATGAGAATTAGGTCAAAACTTTCACCATTGCAGTAAAGGTCCACTGCTTTTTTCCCATTTTCCACTGAAGCAAGATTTTCCACCCCAACCTTTTTCAACAGCGCTTGATGAGTCATTCGGTTGACTCTGTCATCATCCACAACAAGTGCTTTCAATTGAGAACTTGAGTTCTTAGGTTTCATTGTATATATGCCTTTGTTACTTTCTCCCTGAACAAGAAAAAAACATATATTTCAGCTCACGATCAGCAAAGAAGAAGATTTACAATACCTATGTATAACCTAGTACTACAAAATACACTGTGCAGCACGCATAACCACAGACTAAACACCATAAGAATGTAAGAACCGTGTATATTTTCATCATCCCAACGCGTAAATATAATATCCTACCTGCTGCATACCAGTGACTTGGTTTCAGATCACTTCACAAGATATAAATATTCCAAGTATCATAGATGAAAACTGTGAAATTGTGCATGAATATGCATCTGCTAAATACATATTATGAAGATTTCAAGATGATGTGTGGGAGTAAATTGACCTGCACCAGAAATATCTTCTCACGATCTTGAAACTAGAGCAACAATGAGTAGGAGAGGAATGACTTAGGAGTAAAAATGAGTTTCAAGAAAGATATGGCAGAGCAAGAATGAGAGCGAAGAAACTATCAATGTGTGAATATAAAGCAAGTTTGTTTGAGTGTTATGCCTATTTATGGCTATCCCATGTAGTTAATATTCACACGTACACAAGATTCGGATTTTGTGCAGATTCTGAAAATCTGAGGATGTTTTTTTTTTTTTTCTGTTTTAGCAAATAAAAGGAGACAATAAGTGAAAAACACACGACAAGGCTTAAACAGAAAAAATACAAAGTCAAATTTCTAAATTAAGTTGAAAATATGTTTTCTTGCTCAAATATATCAGATTACATTAGTCTCCCGGTCTATTCGTTAAAGAAAAATCAGCAGCCTAAGACCATGTTCTTTGAAACATGGTTGATTAAGTTGATTAAACACGCATGATTAAAGTAAATTGACACATAATTCACTGTTTTAGTATCAATTCAGAAGGAAGATTGGTTTCACAGTTGGCAATTAGTAAAGACAGATTTATGCAACAGCGATCATGAAAATTGGCTCACCTTTTCAACAGAATAAGATTTGGAAACTCAATTACAAAAACAAGAGTTGTGGAATATTGGACTTTGATGATGAATGAAAGAATAATAATGACATGTTTAGACTGCATCACTGTTACACGTATATATGAACGAGTCAGCTTCATCTTATTCCATGCTCCCAAATACTGTCCAAGGGAAACCCTCTGTAAGACAGAAATACAAGGTCCATTGCACCGAATATAGAATTTTCATACCAGAAATACACACTGAATGAGGAATAATCTACATCTTTACGTACGTAATCGACAAAGAGGATATTCTCCAAAGTGTGGCATGACCAATTTTTTCATGGGGTGGACCTCATGGTTTTTCAGCATATCCTGTCACTTAGCAAGGGAGTAATCTCGATCATGTAACAAAAAGTGGTTTTCTCTTTTTTCGAGGAGCACACATTACCACTTTGATTTTACAGGTTCCACCTAAAGCTATCAAATTCCGACACTGACATCTTCAGTAGCTCGTAAATAATTGTGTTTGGATTTGGACTGCGACTATGAATAGGATTCTTGGACATCATTGGCTTCTAAAAATAATAATTATAATTGAAAGTAATATTATAATGATTTTTTTAGTAAAGTTAAAAATAATGATAGGATAATATACATTTTATATTCATTTAACACATGTTATTCTTACATAAATAAAATGGTAGTAAAAGATTAAATTTTGTATTTTTTTCATAAAAAAAAAGTAAGTAAAAAGGAAGAATAGGTTAGCTTAAGAATATATTATGAATTGGAAACATGGACCCTACTGATCCATAACATTTTGTGTATATATATATATATATATATATGAGTACAGCTTTGAGAGTTCTATTTACAGCTCACAAAGCATGTATCACATTGAGTGAAAAGTCATATATATTTTAACTGGTCATATAGAATATTTAATGTGCTGATATCTTGACTGGGTAAACTACAGATTACATGTGCAAAGTTGTTTAGTTAGGCACATATTGACCCAGTTTGAGAATCTATATCATTATTGAACCTGCATTGAACTTAGACCCTCTATTACAGAATAATTTGATTATACCCTTGAAATCTTATCCATGTAGAAAAGGAGAAAAGAACATATCATATTAATTAATTTTGACACTATATTTATGTTTAAGAACCCAGCATAGCTAGCTATGTGATTATTAAATGATCACTGTATTATTATGCAATTACTGTGAAACTTGACCCATATAATAGATCAAACACCCAAAAACTATACAGTTGAAAACACATCAAAATCAGTTATACATCTCGATCTAAAAGTTAGTTGGAACTTCGAAACAGAAAGCAGAATTGAATAAGGAACCCTTTGCAAGATTGATCAAGAATAACAAGTCATTTTGGAATTTTCTCCTTATTTTTGTACATACAAAACTTCTCTGTGTTCACAGTACTAACAAAAACTGACATTGTTTACTTACACTGCATCCATTACACAAAGTTTGGATTTTTCATGACTTAATCTTCTCAAGAATTTCACCAAGAATTTTAACAGTCAAGGGTTTTGTGTAGAAGCCATTCAGCCCTGCTTCAACAAATTCTTTTACATATATCTGATTAGAGGTTGATGACGACACACCAAAGATCTTGCAACTAACGCCCATTGAACGAAGTGTCCTTGTTGCCTGTGTAAAAGTTTCATCACACACACATATGCACGTGCATCTCACTAAATAAATGTTTCATTACCACACACCAAACATTCAAGAATATAAACAAAACCTAATCAAGATAGTGTTTTGAATTCCCTACCCAGGAATCTGTCATGAAAATAATATTTACGTACCTCAGTTCCATTCATGACTGGCATGTCCTTGTCCATGAGAATCAGGTCAAAACTTTGACCATTGTTGTGAAGTTCAACTGCTTCTTTGCCATTTTCCACAGCAACGTGATCTTTTACCCCAACTCTGTCCAACAGCATTTTGTGAGTCAGTCGAACAACCTTATCATCATCTACAATAAGAACTTTTAATTGGGTCCCTGAGTTGTCAGATTTTGTTGCGTGTTTGTCTTTGTCTTTGTCTCTGCGTTCATCTTCCATGACTTGCACGTCCTTTCACCCCTTGATGTACCCAAAAATATTTCTTTAAAAGGAAAGTAAAAAGACAAATATTTTAATGTCTCACTCGAACAAGAAAGAATTAATTAAGCTAATTAAACATGTGCACATTTGAATTCATGATTAAGCATCAGAAACACTACTCAGATGAAACTCTATTAATTCTAAACCTCTGCAATGGATGAATATTAAAATATGTATGAAAGATTGTGATGACGTTGGAGTAACACTGACCTGCACCTGAAATCTTTATCGAGATTTTGAGGCTAGAGCATCATAATTTGGTAGGAGACGGAAAATGATGAATTACAAGAAATGATACGATACATTTTCAAGATAAACGGGACGCGCGTTATAGCAAAAATGGGTTCTAATTAAACTGAAGAAACTGGATGATGCCTCCGGATAAAATGAGACAAACGTAATTTCATTTTTTTAACACTTAAAAGAAGTAACCAAGTGATAGGACAATATTATAACCATATAATCAGAGAAAAATTAACCGACACAAACTCAGTTTAAAAAATATAAAAAATTTCAAAATTAATTACTTCCAAAAACGAGACAAAGGTGAGAGAAGACAAAGAAGAAAAATATACTCAATTTAAAAGAAAAACATAATGTATTTCTAAATAACTTTTTTCAGATCTTACCACAAAATAAATTTTCTCTACCAAAATTTTTATTTTCTCATATAATGAATCATATGATAATTAAAATTGTTATAATAAGATAACGGATTAACCTTTTGTTGAAGTGTGATTAGTTATTAGTGACTCTTTATAAACAAGAAATGGTCCTTAGGATATTAGAAACAAATGAAAAACTTGCAATGCTGCTAATACTATAGAATTAAAAAATATAAAATTACATGTGTATTTTAGATAACTGAAGTTTATTAGTATATGTATATATATATATATATATATATATATATAGGTTTTGGTTTAACCTATAATCGAAACTTATATCCCTATACCTAAAATAAAATATTTTAAAATAATAGAGACATTTTTTTAAATTATTAAAAACTTTTAAACTTTTGATTATTAGACTGTCCAAATCTGTTCCTATATAAATTTCAATTTTATACACAATAAATATTTTAAAAAGAATGATATATATTTTTAATTATTATAAATTTATAGGGTTCGGTATTCAACCCGAGACATATTAGACGAAGTCAAAAACATCCTTTTACAATAGTGCTAAAACTTCGTTTGACACAAACAAATTAACAGAACTGGATTAGGAAGATTAATTTTAAAATTTGATAACCAAACTATATCAAAGTTTAAAATAATGACGAATTTTAACTTCACCACAAAGTTTAAAAAATAAAAACATAAACCTTACATAAATTTAAAAATAAATCTAAAAGTTAAAAAAATTCCTGAGTTATCTAAAATATTATAATACAACCACTGTTATTAGAAGTGGTGAATCAATCCTAGAAATACACCATGTCACTTGTTATATTCATAAAAAATCAATATAAACTCTTCTATAGCACACTTCCAAATGCTACATTGTATAACTCATATATAAGGTATTCTACTCATTCCACTAAACTTATCTTCCAAACTGGCATAGAAAAACAACTAATTTTTTCTATCGATCTCTCCTAAAATTATAAGAGTAATGGATTCCAATTAAATTTGTACTACAAATGGAAAATCATGGATGGGCATTATAACATTGGATCAAGAGAACTTTTTTTTTTAACTTGCCATGTTTAATGAATAGCATAGTTGTAACAAAATAAAATACTATCAACAATAATTTTGTATGTAATGTGTTTGATGATGCAAACCTATTGAACAGAGAAACACAAACACAAACATATAAATACCCGAAACTGATTATACATTACTGTCTTGGAAAAGGGTATATCAGTGATTCAGACAGTAGCTATGTAGCATTGGTGAAGCATTGATCCATAATAGTTTAGTATTTTACCGTCTGTATAGTGAGGAAGCACATAAGGTGTTTCTATGCAGACTCGAGAGAATATTATTGTTTTCTATTTAAAAACAGATCAAACAGTTGCTTCAAATACCGGATTCCTTCCATTCTTTTCGTTATACTCATATGCCATTCCTCCATGGCTGGTTAAATCCAACCCCGCCATCTCCTCATCATGTGATATCCTCAGCAGGTCCAGTTTCAACAGCACAAAGAACACTGTTCCCATTGTGACACTCACCCAAGCAATGATGGACAAAATCTGAACAACATGTGCAGCCAACAACCTTGCACCTCCTCCCATGAACAACCCATAAGGTCTACTAGGTAGCCCTGGATAAACCTCATTCACATACTCCTTCTTAGCAAACAAAGCAGTGAAGATAATCCCCCATGTGCCACACCCGCCATGAAGTTGGGCAGCTTCAAGAGGGTCATCATACTTCAACTTCTCAGCAAGCATGTTGAAACCAATCAGCACCCAAGCAGCTACAAACCCACATATGATCGCCGCCCAAGGATCCACCACTGCACACCCTCCAGTAACAGCAGCAAACCCTCCAAGCAAACCATTGCACACATCAGTCACATTCCAATGTCCCGTTTGCATACGTTTCGCAAACAGTGTTGTCAGTGCTGCTGAACATCCAGCAAGAGTTGTGGTCACTGCAGTTCTCCCAACAGCACTCCATTGTCCATAATAAGAACCACTCTCTCCATAAGCCTTCAAAATATTCAGAAACGAACCAGGGTTGAAACCATACCAACCAAACCACAACAAGAACGTCCCCAAAATAACCAACGTTCCACTGTGTCCTTTCATTGGCACAGCCTTTCCACTATGATCAAACCTCCCAATTCTAGGGCCTTCAATCACAGCACCCCATAACCCAGCAACAGCACCAACCAAATGAACAACACCAGACCCAGCAAAATCAATAACCCCTGATCCAAACAACAAACCCTCCCCTCTCGCAGCACTACCCCACCCATCAGAACACCAAAACCAATGCGCCACAATAGGGTACACCAAACCAGTCAAAACCGACGAGTAAATCAAATAAGCCACAAACTGTGTTCTCTCCGCGATGGAACCACTTGTAATCCCCGCAGCAGCAATGGCAAAAGCCCATTGAAAGAGAAAGTACCCGTAGTCAAAACCCGACGACGGAATCTTATCGAGGCCAAAGAAGTGTTTCCCAATGAAACCGTTGGAAGGGGTGCCAAAAGCAAAGGCAAAGCCAAACACGTAGAAGAAGATGCCACCGGTGGCGGCATCCAGGACATTCGTCAGCATAATGTTCATGGTGTTCTTGGCACGTACAGAACCAGCACAAAGCATGGCAAAGCCAAGTTGCATGGCGAATACAAGGTAAGCAGAGAAGAGAAGAAAAGTGTTGTCAACAGCATAAGTGGTGTCCACAAACTTGTTTGAAATAGCCTCAAAACGGCCGCAGATGTATTCTGCAGCAGCGGTGGCGTTGGCGCCGCCGCCAAGAAGAGGGTGGAGGTCGGTGGCAGAACAAGTGTAAGCAGCCATGATGGTGCTAATGGCGGTGTTGGAAACACCCTTTGATTTATGTAACAATAAAACAACAATAGGGTTTGCTGTCAAGGTAGTTGTTTTATGTGGACCGGGTCGTTGGTGGTTTTGTTTTGTTTTGTTGTTTGGACAAGAAACGTTAATTGTGGCCTTAATTTCTCTCGCGTATTAGGGTTACCATTTCACACGTGTAAATTTCAACTGCTCAAGCTTATTTTGAGTTCCCTGTTGACATTAATTCCTATATAAATCTTCAATATGTTGTTTTTGCTTTTGAAGTTTAGTATAAACTGTGTTTTCAGTTTGAATTCAGTTTTTGTCTTTGTTTTTAAAGAATGACTGTGAAAAAAAAATGAATAAAATGAGTTAACCAATATATTTTATCTCACTTCTAAAAAAACTGACCTACTAACATAAAAATAATTACATGTAATAAAAGATAATTAAACCTGTTAAAAATTAGAACAAATAATATTGTTTTTAAAATAACATGAACCTTGACAACAAAATAAATAGGAATCATAAAAATTGTAAAACTAATTAGAACAAGTGTTTGACCACAATAATAAATTTAATTAATGATAAAAAATACATTTTGACAGCCATAATAAATTTAATTAATGAAAAAGAACACATAGTAAAAGTATTGAAAAATATCATACGATTTCTGAGCCACGCATAGGATAAATGCAAGTAAACTTTCACAATATTACAACAGCTTACTAAAAAAATATGAAGAGAAATAGTTCTTAATTTAAAATTAATTTTATAAATCTAAATGGCACTTATCAGTTTTTAACGCGTTTTGTTTTTCTAAAGGAATCAAAATAATGTTCTAAAAATATATAATACTAAATTGAAAATTTAAAAACTTAATACATTAAAACGCGGAAATAGAACGTAAATAGAACGTAATGAAGGACTAAAAATAATAGTTTTCTAAATTCATTTTTCATATTCTAACTTTTGGTTTTAAAATAAACTTCTTTAAGAAAAACCTATCATATTAAAGTTAGTTTAGAGATAAATTTATATGGTAGCTATTGGTTATAATACAAGTTTGAACTCTGTGTTAATTCTCTTTCAATATAGTTTTTAAGTGATCTACGTGAAAGGTTTTAAACATATCTTTAAAAACATTTAAAAATTAAAAATATTAAAATAACTAAAATAAAAATAAGTTATTAGTGTAAGATTATCTTTTGGTTTTAAAAAACAGTTCTCTTCTTCTAATTTTTAGTTTCAAAGCTTTAAAATTCTTCTATCATATTAAAATTAGTTTTAAGTGTGTTTGTGTGTGAGAAAAATAAAGGTGTAAATTAATCCCATGGTTCATACGTAAGTCCTAATGCATCTTTGAATAAGTATTGTTTTTATAGGACCAACAAATGACAAGGTAAATAAAAAACCATACCGTAAAGCTCTTTCATAAAGTCGACTAAATTAAGGTCAAAGTAGGATTTGTCTTTTCAAAAGACTTTAATTATCTCTTTAAAACAATACCTTAACTTTGGATCAAAGGTCGAGATGGACCAGTTTGAGTTGAAAATCGAGATAAATTGGCCCTCGTGGAAAGTTGAGGTAGGTTGACTCTGATTTAAGATCAAGAAGGATCGACCCAAGTTCAAGGTTGAAATGACCTACCCTAGGTCGAGACAAATCGATTTTAGCCTAATATCAAGACAGCTTGTTATGGACCAAAAGTCGAAACAAGTCTTCCCGAGTCGAAAGTCGGGATATGTAGTCCCATGTCAAAGGACAAGATGGGTCGAATGTTTAAAAGGTCAAAACTGGTCGATCTGGGTCGAAGGTTGGGATGTGTTATCCCTAACTGAAGGTCGAGACAAGTCATCCTAAACTAAAAGTTGAGACGGATAATTTCATATTGAAGGTCGAGACAAATTGTTCCCAATCTAATGAGATGGACCAAATTAACATCTATATGAGATAATTACTAGTTTCGATATACAAAACTAAAACTCTATGTTATTAACATGTTTCAATAGTTTTTGAGTGATAAGTTATATTAAAAGTTAAAACAAAACTTTTTAAAAAGTCCTAAAGGTTAGATTCAATAACCAAGTTTAACAAACTTTTCTAATTAAAAACATTAATATAGATATATCAAAAGAACTAACTCAACTTATTTATAACCTATAAAGAAAGGCTTTTTTTCTTTTCAACCATCTTTATAATTTCTTCTTACGTCGTTTTCGTAAATTTGGGATGACTAGATAGGATTGTGAATGCAATTCAAAAATGTATTTTGAGTTGCATGACCTAAAAATCTTGAAATATATTACATATTATTATTATTATGTAATCTAGAAATGTATTATAGATTATATAATATGAAATATATTTACAAATTTGGTTAGTGCACAAAAACAAAATATATATTATAATGACATTAGTGCAGTTTTGAATTTTAAACTCATGTTATATGTTTCGGTTGTATAGGAAACGAAACATATAAGATGGGATGACAATTTTAAAATTTTTGACGAACTTATAAACTCTGATCTGTTGACTTAATTGAAGTTTATTTGTTTATATGTTTTAGTTGGTCAACAATCGCGACCTATAAGTTTGTGGAAATTTAAAAAGTGTTATTCTTTTTTTAATTATTTTAATTTCACGCAGAGTCATAGGATTTGATTTCTAGATAATTGAGACCACAAATCCCATATGCGTGGTTTTACTCCTAGCACAAGTCTCCCGCCGATCATCTTAGATAATTAATAAATTGGTAAGAGTATCAATGTTATAAATTTTCTTTGTTATAAAAGTGTATTGTAAAACATTCCCTTTTTCATAGTTTAATTGTTGGACATAACATGTTAGAAAAATCAACAACCAAGGCCGAAAAACTTGCATGATTGTCCCTTCAGGTTTTGTATTTTGATCTTTATGTTTATAATTGTTTGATTCTTTTTCTTCCTCATTGTTTACAATTGTGCTAATATATTATAGTATAATAAACAAATTAACCTATATAAGTATGGATGTTATGTAATCCAATGGATGATAGCCATTGACTGTGCTCATATAACAATTAATTAGAAAATTGTGATAATTGTATTAAATCAAATCCTTTGAAACTTTGTCTCTATATATACTAATTGAAATTATTGTCTTGTAAAAATTCAATAATCATACACCAATTATTAAAAAATTCATAAAGTATAGTAAAATATATAATATAAACATTCAACGTATTTACTTGTTATAAGAATAATATATTATTATATAACAGTATTTTGACTGATTTCGGTTGTGATAAATATAATTTACTATTTATATGTTAGTTCCGAGATACCAAATACGCCAAAGAAAAAACGAAGACCAGTACAAGAATAACAAAGACATGGCTGGACAATTTTCTTATAAACTTAAAACAATTTAAAAAAAAATTAACTTCTTCCTAATTAAAATTATTTTATATATATATATATATTAAGTATATCGAACTCTATCAGTTATATAAATAGAATTAGGAAGATCTAAGCTACTCTGTTTTTTTTCTATATTATGAGTACATTGACTTAAACATTGAAGTATAATTATTTCACTCCTAAGAATTCGGTCAAGTCAAAGTCAAAGTTCAATTTCCAAGAACTTCATCTAAATAATTCACTCCTAAGAATTAGTACAAAACACGTTCTGTTTTCCTTATTAATTATAATAGTTTTTTAAAAACTATTTTACGTTACTATTGGGAATATAAATTGATTATCAAATCTATAATATTAATTTTAGTTATAACATAATGTATATAAATATATTTATTTATTGTGAATTTTAATTATGTAAATCAACATTTATCCTGAAAAATACTAGTATATAAGAAAGTATAAAGTTTTTAAAAGATTAACGGTATATTTGAGTAAACCATTATTCAGTCATTGAAAGTGGAACATACTGTTATATCCGTTTCTAAAATGAAAAATAAATCTAAAAAATGTCAACTTTGTCATTTAGTTCTTAAATGTTGATATTATCTCTCACAACACAACATATTTTTCAAAAGTGAAATGTTTGATGGAGACATACTTTTCAAAATTATATTAGCATAATAGATGGATTTTCCTTTCAGGGATTTATTTAGAAATTTCTTTATTTTTACAGTGGTGTGATAGTAGGCACGGCCTTGAGCCATTAGAAGCAAATTAAATTAAAACAATTAATAACAATAATAATAATAATGATGATGTTGGTAATTTTTATGAACCTGAGAGGATATATTTGCACAGTCAACACTTCCTAGGCTGCGTTTTTTAATATTATTTTTTATCTTTTCTCGCATTGGAAGGTAAAAAGAAAAAGATCTTTTATTTGAAGCACATGCATAATGGCCACAAAACTTGGTCCGATGAATTAAATAAAGTTGGGTTGCGTTCTTGGAATCAAATGGAGCAGTGTAGGATGATGCATGGTTAATGCAAGTTGAGGACCATGTTCGTCAATATATATTCTCCTACGTTGTTGTGTTATCTGTTTTTATAACATGACACGAATAGTTTTTGTTTTAGTTTTCCATTCTCTCTTTTTTGTTTGTTCTAACTTCAAACAAAGGTTCATCCTCCACTCACTTAACCTTCTCCTTCCTTTCTCTTCCATTTCTATATTTGGCAACTCTTCTCTTTTCCCCCTCTCTCTCGCTTTGTTCCGTCAAGGACAAGGACCGAGCCTCAGGAGCCACGAAAAACAGGTACATCATCTGTCTTTGCCTCACCAAAACAACATGCAATGTTTTGAATGTCCCTGCATTTACTCACTGTTGTTTCCGTTACAAGTAATGTATGCATTCAAGGGTTATTCTTTCTGATTTCCCTCTTTCCTTCTCCGCATTCTCTTGCCATTAATGATAATATTGATAACTCCGTCATTAATGAGAATATTGTTCTTTGGCTTAGAACCAGGTTGGTGCCCGTTATTATTCGGGTGGAAAAATTTAAAACTTTGAGATTTTGAAAAGGGAAAAAGGTGGAATCTTCCTGCCCAGAAGAATTATATGATTCTTTGATCATTAAATCGCGTAAAAAAACGCTTTTGGAGGGAGAAAGGAGGATCCCTGAAATAGTTTTGGTGATAATTTCCATCTGGGGTCTTCTCATCGGAATGAGTATGTGGTAGAATCGTGAAATTCGGTGGAATGATTCAAAAGGGTGGTTGTAGAGCAATGGAGTGGAGGCTGCAATTGATTGGTGAACTGAAAATTGAGAGCATGAGGTAGGTGCCTATCAACATGGACTCAAAAGGAGATGCTGAACCTCAGGAGGAGAGGCCTTCATCACCAATGAGGGTCCTGCAGCATTTTTCTGGGGGCGCATTCAGAGTTGCTGGGGAAGCATTGCATATGTCACCAATGGGGCCTGGTGGGCATAGACGTTGTCAAAGTGAGCTTGGTAGCAGAGGAGTTGAACGTAATAACAACTTGCAGAAATTAAAATCTCACGTGAACAAGGCTTGGCGCTGGGGTGGCAAATCCCGCGAAGATGCCCTCGCGAATTTCAACCCTGAGGTCATGGCAAACCAGAAACGGCAGTGGTATCAGCTTCATCCTAAAAGTCTGGTATTCATTTTTTTTAGAATCCCTTCATGTGCTATATTTATTTTTGAAAGTATTCCTTGCTTCACTGATCCGAAAATGTTAATGGAATTTAATATATTTATGCTCTACATTGTACAGTACAGTAGTACATTGCTTTCAATGATGATAAATGTCAACAACTCATGGTGATTCATGTTTTGCCTCTGTAGAAAATCATTTTCCACCTTTCAATTACTTGTTCTTTATTGTTTTATCAACAAAATATACTACATTTACATGACTTTTTTGTCATCTATGAAGTTTAACAACCTGTTTTCAAAATTATAATTTTTCTGCATTCAATATTTTAACGTCACCGAATGGAATTGGTAGCAGTTGTTTCTGTATCTTAGTCCAGTCCTGTCGGAAGGAACTTTGAGCACGAGCTTTGAGGGTTTTAATATTTCTTACATATGTATAATTAACCATACCTATACTGGTATTTAAGTAATTGGTATACTGTTAATGATAAAAGTTATTTTGAAGGTTCTTCATGTAGACTGGGAACATTAACAATGATACATTATTGCACTAAATTTTAGGAGGTGACCTTTGTGTCCACGCACATATTTATCAGAAATGTAAGCTTATCATTTTGTTGAAGTAAGTCAATGTGAATATTACTGTAGGATTGTGTAAATAATAAGGAGCCGACATCGCTCTTTGAACATTTTGTGATTGTGGGGCTGCATCCAGATGCTAATTTGGAAGCCGTGGAGTATTCATTTGCAAGAAGGAAAAAGTGGGAAAAGGATAAGGGGAAACCTGAATTTCGAGATTGCAGAAAGTCTCAGCAGCAAAAAGTAACAGAACCAACTTTGGAACCTCAGGTTTGGTAGATATCAACATCTTTTTAATACATTCATTTGATACAGCTTGTTAACCTACTAGACGGGATCAACCACATGGGTCACACAATTGCATTAAGCTTGATAAAAAAAACCTACGAATATTATTTATCATGAGAGCCTTTTAACAAGTACATTTGACTGAAAATGAAGTTTCATCAGAGGAAAAGAAAGGAAGTACAATTAAAAGGAGGATAAGTTATCTCCGAAAACAGAGAAAATTAAGGAAACATAGAATAAAAGAGATAATTGGCTGTCCAGTCTCTGCATATAAGAAACAGAATATTTCAATTGCCATTTCTCTGTTATTCTTCTTTGATAAATTTTTAAAATTAAATTCTTGAATGTTATAGGCTAATACACGTTGTGAATATCTGGTGTCTCGGTCTCCTATGAATATAAAAGGAACTTCACAACATTTATGAAAGATGTTTTGGAATATTATATCTGTATTTTGAGGGTGAATGGGAATTATTTGAGTCTACAATGTGCTCCTACCATACAAATAATTGATCATGAAACTTCCTAGCAAGCAAACTTCAACCTATTCCTCCTTATTTATATTTACAATTTAGTCTATTGCTATGGATCTATGCGTTCTTTGTGCTCTCATACCTTTTTGCAAACACGCAGTTATTGTTCAAATATCCTCCTGCAAAGAAGCTAACATTGCGTATGAAGGATTTAGCTCCCTTTTGCTTTCCTGAAGGTGTTAAGGTCTGTTTGATGCTATTTTATATGCTCAGAGTTGTCAAAGTATTTTTTCATTTTAACTGCTGCCTTACAAATTGTTCTCTATTTCTTTCTAATGTTTGCATTTGGAGCTTCTACCATCATTGCATGTTTCTCTTTTCCTTTCCTTGATGTGTAAATTGTTTGATTTCTTAATGAATAAATATTTTGATTTATCTTGAAGTAAGAAATTTCTGTTCTTTTCTTTATCATTGAATTGCAGAATATATGAACATAATTTTTATCACTCTGGCAGATGACACAGTAAGATCAGCTTTGAATGTAGTTGCTTATCCAATGTTATGATGATATGACAAGAAATAAGAAATTTTTAGATGCAGTTGCCTTTACAAGCAACATTAATTAACAAATTAAACGTTGAAAAGTGAGGTCAGAGGAGAGAGAAACTAAGAAACAGTATATGCAATAAAGTTGTTCTAAGTGTATGGAATCTAGCAAAATTTTACTATACGGACATACATTTTAGTTTATTCAGATTAACTGTTGTTCGTGCCTTTAATTTTTGAGATTTCTTAGTTGCAAATAATAAGTTTTCCATCTTTTATTTTTCTAGAATTTCACACTTTTGCAAGGATAAAAGTAACAGTTTTTTATAAACAATAGGTCTAGTTAAGTAATAAAATCTGCTTTCCCGCAAACTGTTTCATTTGTAAAATGTTGATTTACAGGCATGGTTGTTGGAGAGGACTCCATCTCTTAGTGAACTAAACGAACTTGTCTATGGACAGGTATGAATGCCTAGTCAATCTTGTAGTTCTTTTTTCATGAAAAAACATGTTTTTTTCTTTTTGACAAGCTAGTTAAAGCAATATGTCATCTACTGTGTTAGATAACATAATTCATTCTAAGCATAACTTAATACTTGGTATAGATACTGTGACATGCATGTGTAGCAAACTATTGTCTTTCATTTTTGTGTCAAAGAAGCATTGACTAAATCCAATTTTCATTGTATTATTAACCTTCCATTGAGCCCTTATCAGCTTTGCAACCAAAGATAATATAATTTTCTTTTTGCTTTTATCCTCCACAGGAACATTTAGGAAAAGATGATCTTTCATTCGTCTTTGCTGTCAAGGTAATTTTTGTATTGATATTATATATCAAATTTAATTTGTTACCTTGAATGGTTAATGATTGTTCTATTGAATTTTTATTTGACTTACCTGTACTCTGGCTGACCTGTGCTAGATTAGATTATGCAGGATTCTGTATGTGTACAGTTTCTGCATATTGTTATTTTCAATTTCATTTTTGAGAATTGTTGAGTGAGCCACAGGGGGACGGGGTAAATATCTTACAGTATATATTTTCCCTTAGCTACTCAGTATTTCGTTCTTTAGATAAAACTTCAGATGTGTCTATCAATTAACTCAACTCGACAGTTCAGAACATTTGTTGTTAAAGTGATTCCTAATGTTATTGCTCAAAGCTGCAAGTGAGAACAGTAGAACCAAAAATAAATTTTAATTTTTAGCATAGTCCCTTATGAACAAACAAATAGAGCATAAAGCATGGATTATACATAAACTTACTGCATACCTTGTGCTACAATATAATTATGAGCATAGGGACTTTCAATATATGTCTGTTTATGTTTGGATCAATTTTATTTAGTTGCTTCTCATTTATTTCTTACTGTAATGATTGCTGAAAATACATTCTGTTTACCTTGATGTCTTGATCAGGCAGCAGACAATACAACACTTTATGGAGTTTGTTTACATGTGCCTGAAATTGTTCAAAGGCCCCCTGGTATCTTAGGCATATCATCTCCTTTTTCTCATCCCTCCATGGGATGCAGCCGTTTTCTGGTTTCTGCACCTCGCTGCTATTGTCTTCTGACTAGAGTTCCCTTCTTTGAGTTACACTTTGAGATGTTAAACAGGTTAGCATTATTGTGGCTTATTGGTATATACTCACTTACTTTTCTGGGAAAATATGGTTAATGTCCTTTGATTTTTCCTAGACACTGTAGAATTTATTACGCCTTACTTGGATGCAGTCTCATTGCACAGGAGCGCCTGAATCGGATAACAGAGTTTATAAATGAGATGAGTCTCACTGGCAGCGTTCCATCATCTCCCAAACTAGATGATCAAATGAGGTCAAAGGAGGAAAAATCCCCAGAGAACGAGACATTCAGTGAATGGATGGATTCTGCAATTCCTCTTGATGGTGCAGCAGCTATTGCTGCTGCAGCTGCTGGGATTATATCAGATGATGAAAGCCAACAGTTATCACCTAAAATACGGGATTATCGCTGTCAATCTCCTGTAAGTGGGAGTGCCAGTGATGCTTCAGATTCGTCTCAGTTCAGGGATACAGATAAGGAGGACAGGAAGAATCTCCAAGTTCTAGATAATTGTGAGTTTAAGGCACCAGAAACTCTTGGTTCTATAAAAAGAATGCATGGAAATTGCAAAAATGACCAAGCTTCTCCGAAACCTGGAACACCTTTGTCTTCCCAGACTCGTGTCTTGGAGCGTCTTGGAAGTTTTGAATCACTTTTCAGGTAATAAATTTATAATTATAATATTTGTTTCAGTTTTACTTTTGGGTAGACTTCATTTTTCCCTTGTATTTACAGTGCTACATTTCTAGAAATTATGTTGCATAACTTTTTCAGATTTGATATAGTTCATCCATCTGTATAATTTTCTTGTGTTTTTGTGTGTCTATTTTTGACATTTATTGTTTACTTCCAATTCAATTTCAATCCATATTATTTTCATTGGCAGTCCAGTTAGAAGCAGGGCATCAGAAGATGAGGACGATTTTTTCTCAAACAACGAAAGAGATTATGGGGATGAATTGTTAATGGAATGGGCTACGGTCAGTGTAAAATGGTTTTCGATTTATTTTCATTGATTAAACTGAAGTGATGTTTGATTGACATTTTACATACTTTTTTGTAAATGCCTTTGATAGGAGAATAAGAATGATTTGCTACAGATAGTGTGTAGATACCATGCTCAACCTATTCCACCTCGAGGAAGTGATTTTGTCTTCCACCCTCTCGAACATCTACAAGCTATTCAGTACATACGACATTCAGTTGCTGCTCTTGGCTTCGGAGATGATTGTTCAAACTGTTCTGAAACAGCTCTGGTAATTCTTCAATGATTTTTAACAATACTGATCCAAAAAGTATGCATTCTCCTTACACATATACTTGGTAAAAGGACAATACGAAGCTGGCAGCGGCTGAGGAAGCCCTATCATTATCAGTATGGACAATGGCGACTACATGTCGAGTTCTCTCCCTTGATAGTGTAAGCATATATTCCACTTGACATACAACAATGTTAATGTCTGTATAACTCAGAAGTTCTATATAGAAACTATTCTAAGAATCCACTTCTCGTATTGTATGAATAAAATATTTTTTAACTATTCTTTTTCGTCTATTTTCTTTCTTTTACTGATTTGTATGCAGACAAATATTCAGTTTGACTTTTGTCCTCGCTCATGTTTCCTGTTCCAGTTACTGCATTTGGCAGTTTAATTATTCTAGTTCTTAATCTAGATAACATTATTTATCAAATTATTATAGTTTAGAGGTGTACTTTGGTTCAACCAAACCCAACCCGAAACTATTTATATCCTCTAACCAAAATGATTCCGAATATTTTGTGAGAAAAGATTGAAGAAATAAGGTAAGAACAATATATCAAATGGAGCTCCCCGAACATCTTCATTTTCGTATGTTTTTATTCACATAAATAAGAAGAGTCCTTGTGAGTATATAATGTCACTAGCATAAACAATTTAGCTCCTCAAAGAAGATGATTTACTATGCCTTCTTTGCATCATGTAGACTGTTTTCCATGTCCACTGCCTCTCCACTACCTATTGAAGATTTGACTCATTCCATTTACTAAATTAGATGCTAATATCTCGCTACTTTCTTCAATTACTAATGAAATTAGTTTTATCCACAATGTTACTGGCAGGTGATGACATTGATTACAGGAGTGTTGTTGGAAAAACAGGTAGTAATAGTGTGCCCAAATCTGGTAAGTCTTTAAGACCAACATGCCAATTGATGGTCTTTGACTTTCCTTAATGTGTTGTATGGTTAGAACCTAGTTGCTGCTGTTGATTAATTTGGACTGATGTAGAGTGGAATTGTAACCTATCTTTGATTTTGACAATTTTTGACACAATGTAGGGTGTTCTATCTGCCACAGTGCTTTCTCTTATACCCATGATTCGTCCGTTTCAGTGGCAGAGTTTATTGCTCCCAGTAAGTCAAAGGATTCAACAAGCCCTGGTTTCAGATTTCCATGTGTCACATAGATCTAACAATATATTAGTCTTGCTTTTCAGGTTTTACCTGGGACAATGATGGATTTTCTTGATGCCCCCGTTCCATATATTGTGAGTGTCATTTTCTTTGATGTTTATTAAATATGTTGTTTAATATTATATATGTTTTGTTGGCTACTACTTTAGCATTCACTGTTGCTTAGCATTATAGAAGAAGAAATTAGTTTTTGCTTAAGTTAAAATTAGATTTTAGGATAAGCTAAATGATTTTAACGTGCACATAAACTAATTTTAATGTATGGTGAAAACTTTTTCATTTTTCTTCTTCTACTAGTGTTTATGGAAAAGCACATGGCAGAAGCTTATTTAATGTTTTTAATATTTGTATCTTTGTTGCCTTTAAGGATATATACATACTCCCAATTTCATATTTGATTGATAAAGTCTGTGTGTTGCATTGAGAATTAGTATGTTCATGTTAAAATGCTACTCTTTTCTCAATGTATGAAAATGATACCACTTGAAAGGAGTAATCTAAAAGAAAGAAGATTCTTATTTAATGGATTAATTTGAAACAGTACATAGGTCACTATCCAGTTTGTCTTTAATAAAATGTGAATCTTTCTCTATATATCTTTGCCACTAGGACAAATGTCTCCTCATAATCAACACCATAAGTTTGAGTATATCCTTTAACAGCTAACCTTGTGTTGTAACATTATAAATTTAAACTTCATATCGAAAGAAACCTCTCCTGAAGCTGAGGGTGCATGTAAAAAGATTTAGTTTCATTAAAAGTGAAATCTACGGAGGTTGTTAGATATTATTAGTTATAATATTATGTATATTTGGACTTAGCCCTTATTTCTTGTATTATTCTTTATTGTAAATATATTACCTTATGTTTATTTTTTACACAAGTTTCTATACTTAGTTTTTTATTATTTCACATGATATCTAAAGCCAGGGTTTTCTAGCAATGATTGATGATATACTTGCTTCCGCTAATGATTCTTCTACTTAGGCATCTCAATGTGGTGAGCGCCCTTGCAAATCGGGCAAAGAACGTCGCGAGTGTGAATATTTTCTTATGCATTTTTAATTACATAATTAGGAGATTTAATTACATTTCATAATTAAGAGGATAATTAGGATAATTAATAGGATAATAGTATATTTTATATTTATTGTACAAGATCATTGATCCTCAACTGTAGGAATAGATTATATCCATCACAAATTAGGATTTTCTGTTATTATGTATATGTAATCTATTTAAGAGCAATTGCACCTCCAAGAATAATATCAGAAACAGTTTTTATGAGAATTTAATTTTTTTTATAAGCATTTGAATTTTAAAGAATCCCATCTCAATTGTTCATCAAAGTATCCATTGTTCTTGCAGGTTGGCATACAACATAAACCAGATTACTTGAATGCGAGAACTACTAATCGTGTTCTTGTTGATGTACAGAAGGACAAGGTTTGTATGACATTTTAAAGATACGATATTCCACAAGAATTGTTGGGAGTCTGTTGGAAACTTGTTACACTTAATTTACGTTGTCATGTTTCTTGGCTATTTCCAAACTTTGGGCTTGTGTGTGTGTGTGTGTGTATATATATATATATATATGTGCGTGTGTGTGTGTTTGAGACAATCATTGGCTATTTATGCTGTTCCATGCAGAATTTTTCTCATGTTTCTCTTCCATTTAATATTTCTTTTGTAGGTGACAATGTGTCCATTACCAAAACTTCCACAGCATAGAGAGCTTTTCTCTCAGCTGAGTTCAATTCATGCTAGACTTTCAAATCAACGATCAATTGCTAAAAAGCATCCTGTACATAGGTGCAACGAAGTCCAGGTTTTCTTAGTTCCCATACTAAAAGATCTCTTTCACACACGCTATTTTTGGAAAAATAAATATTACTATTTTCTTTATGTATAAATAATTCATGCTTCACAAACCAGCAATTTTTCAGGTTCTAGCTTCTGAAACCATTAGAAGCAACTGCTAATCTTGAATTGTTTACAGGCCGAAGCTGCAACTCAGTTTTTGAATATATTGTGGCACTATTTGGAGTCTCTTTGTTTAAATCTGAAATCCCACACGATAACTAATGTACAATCTAATAAAGATAGGGTACGATAACTAAGTTAATGTGATATTTATTTCTGGAAATTCTTAAAGTACTAAGAATGAGTCATCTGCCCTACCTCACCCTGCATTAATTTTTCAGGTTTCTTTACTTCTTAAAGATAGCTTCATTGATTCCTTTCCTGCTAGGGATCAACCTTTCATTAAGGTAACAAAATTTGATCGTTTTATGCATTACATTTGGCTTAAGCTAAAAAGTTGGAATTAAAATCACTGAGGGTAGGGTGGAACATTAAATATTACTTCATGAATAGGCATAGTGAGGTTTTGTTTTATTTATTTTCTGAAGCAGCATAGGTCCTAGTGTAAAAAATATTTAAAATAGTATGGTAAAATTAATTTAGTTTCTCTCGAGTTAAAATCAACTTGTGTTAACTATAATAAAAGTTCTCTGATTTAACATGTTGAATGACAGAAGAGCATAATTCAATTTTAGTTGATGAAAGAATCTCAATTCATTTTTTGTTTATCTCTTGCAGACGTTTATGGAAAAAAAAATTAACTATAAAAGGCCAATCTCTTTACTAATTACTGTTTCAAAGCTGATTTTGAATCCTTGGCTATGCAGCTTTTTGTAGATACACAGCTCTTCACTGTTTTATCAGACTCTCGTTTGACAAGCTTTGAGAGTGGAGAGTCATAGTCCCGTGCCACATTGGTTTTAGATCAAATTGTGCTATATAGATCTGTTAGACATGTTTGTTGTCACTGTTGAAGATATAGCTCTTGATTTCATGGGAGGAACACCTCCAGTTCAGACCAGATGAAACTTTGCTAATCCGAGAATGACACAGAAAGTTGATATGTGGTCAAAAAAATTTGTATAATGTTCATAGTAAATGTCATGTACTAAATCATTGTGCTAACCCAGGGGAAAGAATCACTGTCCCTGTTTTTTGTTGAGGGGTGTGTTCTTGGGTTCACCAGTTCATGTTTTGTAATTCAGTAATTGTGACCACTCTCCTTGTAGCATACGTGTCATAATCTTTTTATTGAGCAAACCACAGTTTTGCTTCCTAAAACTGTAATGTATTGTCGTATTAAAATCATGAAAATTCTAAGTTGATGAAAGTTTTTATTATTTGGTCCAAACCTTTGAACATAACTAGCTGGTATCATTTTGGTATTTAAACATACTTATCATTGAAGTTACATTCATTTGAATTTTGAACTGATAATGATGTAATACATATTCAAAGACCTATTTAATAGTTTTTTTAGTTTTGTACTTAAGGAGCTAAATATATCCTGTGAGAATTAACTTCACGAACTTCCTCAGTCTTTATTGCGTCAACTATTTTTTACCTCTAATACTCGTTCTTTCATAGTTAGATGATAATGTGCTTCCAAAATTTACTTTGACATTTAAGTAAGTTGAGTGTGTAAAATATTAGTTAATGTTGTAAATATGAATGTAGATTATTTACATTGATGGTTGTACTATTTATAAGGTAATTACAACATTTGTGGCTCTCACCTATAGGGACCAAGGTGGGTCTAATGATCCATTTACCTCATAATTCAGTTCTTTGATCCAGAATATGCCAAAGTTAAAAAATAATACATCATTAGATTATGACAAATCGGTTTATGGCCAAGTAAAACTAGGACGGCTGTAGCCAAGTAGAAACATACTAGCTTGTGGTCAAGTAAAAATAGGTTTACTTACGGTTGACTAGAAACACGTCGGCTTGTGGTTAGATAGAAACAGGTTGGTTTATAGCGGGTAGAAACAAGCTAGCTTGTGCCAGGTAGAAATAGACTAGCTTATGGTCGAATAGAAACACGTCAGTTTATGACGGGATGAAAACAGGTCGAGAAGAACAAGTCGACTTGTGGTTGAATAGCAACAGAACAACTTCTGATGAGGTAGCATAGTCTAGTTTGTGACTGGATAGCATAGTCTGACTTGTGATTGGATCAAACACGTCGATTAGTGATCAAGTAAAATAAATCAACGTATGACTAGATAGGTTATCTATAATAATTGTCTGTGTTCAAGCACTAAATGTTCAAACACTGAGATTGAGAGCATTACACACTTATGGTTGTTAGTTTATTAATTATAATTATTTTCTATGCTTTCTTGTGCTACCATGTGTCATTTTTTTCATTTTTTGTTTCTTAAAAAAAGTTCCCTTCATAAAACTGATTGGTCCCACGTCCAATTGTTTCAATAAATACCTGTTTCAGCGTCATTCTACCTACGTTTCATTACTGTAGATTTCATAAGAGCATGAACAGACTCCTTTTATTTAAAAAAAACATATTTTTTTTCTTTATATGATATTCCTAAGTCCTTTGACAAATTTATAATCAATAGCATCCTTTCCTTTCCATTATCTTAAACAAAGGCCTTTGCTTCCTGCACCCCACCATTACTAAATGCGCCTCCATACTAATGAAGAAAGAAAATCGTAATTATTTATGTTGTTGCGGGAGAAAAATAGAAACAAGAGTTGTCAATTTTAATGTTTTGAAGTTTGGTAAGAGGTTGTTATTGAAAGGAGGTGAATGGATATGGGAAATTTGTGGCAGATGTGATGATTGGGTTGCATTTGTTGGTTTCGATGTGGTCGAATTAAGTACTAACATCATTAAGAATTATTATTTAATAAAGGAAATAAAAGTATAAATTTCGACACTTTAATATTTACATTTATAAAAAAAAGTATTATTATTTAATATATAATTTTCTTAAAGAATGACAAACCTTTATATAAATTCTTTTACAAATTTTTTAATAAAAATTGCAAATCATTTGAGCATTTCTTTTATATAGAAACCCTCCAATAGTACAATTATCTAACTCTTCTATGTATTCGAAAGATTCTCAAATAAACTATTTATTTTAATAGTATTTTTTTACTGTTTATTTTTTTCATATTACTTAATTACTGAAAACTAACAAATTAAAAAAAAAAGTAACTCTGCCTAAGTTCTTTTACCTACCTTTTCCTAAATGTTTAATTTCATTAAGTTACTTGTTTCCTGAGAGCTTTTGTCTAAGTAGTGTTTGGCCAACTTCTACTTCTAAGGAGAAAAAAAGCCAAAAGTAAATAAAGTCAAGTCACAACACTTGTTGTAGTTTGTGAGGACTAAAGAGATTGGTATGAGAAGATAATTGCATAAAAAGCGTTTAATTTTCTTGACATAGGATAAGAGATTGTGAATTGACTTTTTAGCATTAAAACCCTTTTTTCGAGAGTAGTGGAAGTCCCTTCGATACTTTTCTTCCCCTTTTCTTAAACCAGTCTCATATAGACAAGTATAAGGCATGTTAAAGTTTAAAGGTAATAGAGAAAACTTATATAAAATATTGTGAGTCTATAAGGTGGGGAAGTTTCATTCTAATAATATAATATATTTAATAAATCATAGGTTAAATATGTTTTTATCCCTTAACTTTAAGTGAAAATTGGAATTAGTCCCTCTTTAAAAATTTGTCCTAATTTAGTTCCTAAACTTTTAGAAATGTGTAAATTTAGTCTTTTTAACTAAATTTTGTTAGATTTATTTGATGTTTCAATACGTTTCATGATAGTGATTATTGGTCTAAAATTTCAAAGAGTAACTAATTCCAAATTTAACCCTAAAATATATTATTTGATTACGGGTATAAAAAAGAAAGAAGGGAAAGATTGGATGAAAAAAAGAAAACCTTAGAAGAGTTTTTCTTCTTTATAGGTACATGTTCATTGTTAATGAGTTTATTTATTTTCTGATAGTAGAAGAATTCAAACTCAATAACTCTCACTTAATTTTCCATATTATATCTCCCTTGATTTTACGAAAACTGTTGAGAATAATTAAGTATATAAAGATTAACTCATTTCTTACACATTTAAGATTTTTTTTTTCTGAGTAACATACTTACCTTTTTTATTTTCTTAGATAACATATTGTTCTCTATATTTACCCGCATAGCGCCGTTTTTATTTTAGATTATAATTTAGTTGTTGGGAAATTGGATTCTAACCTTCCATTTGGTTATTGGGTTGAAATACTAGTCAGAATTTGGTTATCGAATTATTTTCAATTATATCAATTCTATTAAATGTAATTGCTTTTATTCAATAAATATATTTTCTATTAGCTTATACATTTTCAATTTCATTATTATAAATTTTCCAACTAAAAAATATATTAGAAAAAAACAATAAATCTGTTAAAATGAAAAAAAAAAACCTATAAAACTTCTTTACAAGTATAAGTAATTCTTTTACTTTTTTTTCTCCATATCTATTAACAACTAACATTTTGAATACTTAAATAATCAATTCCAAAATATACATTTATCTTATAAATATACATTCATCAATTCCAAAATATACATTCATCTTATTATTAACTTTCAATAATTAAATTTTAATAACTACAAAAACATTACAAGAATTATATTTTACAAAATCCAATCACAAATATAAAATTTAGATCATCTTATATACATATAACTCTTTTTTATCTTCCAAAATTTTACAAAACACTACAAATATTACTACATTATTTTTTTTCCCATCTTAAAATATTATGTTACTTTATTTAAAGTATATTATTTTTAATTAAAACAAAAAAAAAATCCAAAAAGCCAAATTCTGACTAATATTTCGATCAAAACACAAAGTCAAAATTCGCTACCCTTAAAACTAAATTCTCACCTAAGAGAAGAACAATGTGGTACCTAGGAAATAAAAAAGGCAAGTGTGCTACCACAGGAAAAAAAATGGCACATCCAACTCAACTCACACTGTTCTATATATTCCAAGCCATAAATTCTAACGGCCAAAAAACTGTAAATTGCTCAAGACATTTCAATGTACCAGGTGAGCTTCTTGTCTTTTCTTTATTTTGTCGTATTCTTTTTTTTTTTTTGGTTTGTGTATTCTGCTTTGGTTAGAATTGCCAAAACGAGTAACGTGGTCTGACCCGACCCGGGTTAGTGGGTTAATTGAAACAGTAATAATTGGACCAATTGATATAAAAGAAAATGAAACAAAAGAAATATATTGTTATATATATTATAAGCTATCAAACATAAAATTTTGTCAATTTAGTTTAATGAGACATACACAATCGTTTGACCAATAAACTACATATAGCCGTTAACAAAAATATATAGGACAAGATAAAACTGTCATGCTTGTAGATATAGGTCTAAACACAAGATAAAACAAATGATATATTCCTTAATTATTCAATGTATAATATTATTCATCTATTAAATCGGAGTCCTCAATGGATAAATTCACAGATCTTAGGGTTTTATTTGTAGAGGGAAACTTTTGGAAAGACAGTCACGCGAAAGGCTCTATTGCTAAGTAAAGGTTGTGTATTTTGAATAATTAATTTAATTAATTTGATTTCAATAAAAAAAATAGGATTTGAAGAATTAATTTAATTAAAAAAAATAGGTGGGTTGTTGAGCCATTCCAACCCACCACGGGTTTAACTCGTGTGAGCCGGGTTCTTAGTGAGCCGGGTCAAAATTGGCACGCTAAAAAAATTTACATTTTTTTTCCAACCCAACCCGGTTCAAATCTATGGTGAGTCGGATTGGCTCACGGATTTCAATCAATTTTGACGGCACTAACTTTGGTACGCAGAGAGATTATTGCAAAGGTTTTTCTCTTTTTGTATTAAGTTTAAAATGAAAAAGGTATGGTCTGCACAAAAATTATGAAAAATAAATGCAAAGTTTTCTTACACATTAGAGAGGGCGACAGAAGTTCATTAAGCACGTCAAAACTACTCATACGACGTTACAACGTGAAATACACCAAACATTAGTGTTTTTCTTGAAAGATGTTTATGTTTTTTTTCTCATACAAAATTGAGTATGAAATAAAAATCTCAGGTATGTAAGCCTTCAAAACACTGATTGAGAATATTTGAATGAATTATTTGATGAGCACAAAGGTCCTACGATTGGTTTGATAAACCCACGCCAGCTAAGGGGCCAATAACTAGATCAATAATTAAATCCACAGTTTAATCGTACATTACTTTGTGGAGAAAAAAAAATAAAGTTCCCTTTATTTATAATGCCAATATAATACAGAATCAGAGACACTAAGGGACATCTAATCTGAAAAAAGTTTGTTGTGACTTAAATGGAAATATAAGAATAAAAGTAGAAAAAGATACTGAAAAAAGAAATGTCTAAAAATTGTTTCTTTAGAAGAACTAAAATGGGTAAAAGTAAATATATAAATATTTTTAAGAAGTAACAATAATAAAATAAAGGGTTAAATATGTTTTTAGTCCTTAAAATATTATGCGAATTTATTTTTAGTTCCTCTATCAAAGTAAGCTACATTTTGATCATTTTTCTTAAGTAAACCATAATTTTTCGTCTTCCAAAACCAACTGCGTTAGAAAGAAGCTGAGCTGGCTAACGGTAGAGTGTCACGTTAATTTTTTTTTCTGTCACTCCTGCCATGTCAGCATCTCCTTCAACCTTTCTCCACATAACCCTAATTTCCCTCAGAAACCCTAGTCGCCGTAATGCCGCAAGCTGTCGTCAATGCCGCGCACTGCCAACACAATGTCGTGCCGGCTAGCCACCATGTCACCGTGAAGTCGCCTCTGCAGAAACCCTAGTTGCCGCTATCCTCCATCACGCACCTTCATCATCAACACCCAGATAAGAGCAACCTCATCGCGCCACCACCCAACGCGAGCAGTAACATTAGGAGTTCAATCTCTTTGCCACCACTCTCCCTTCATCATCGTGAGGCCGCCATCAAAACCTCGTCATCCTCCAAGCTCGCATCGGACCACTACCATGAGCAACCATTCGCCGTTGTTGCGAGCCTCCACAGCCATAACCATTAGAATCGCAAAACCCTCAATCCTCTAAGAAACCTGCACTGTGAGACTTTTCTCTGCGCCGCAAGCTACGCCGTCGAACATCCAAACGGCGAAGCTCCTCGCGACTTTCTCCTCCAGACCTGCAAGACAAAACCCAGAAAACGCAGCAACCCAAAAAACCCTAAATCAAACCCAGAACAGAAACCCTAACGCATGCCTTGAGCTCGCGCAACCCCCACAGCGCCTCACCACCTCCATCCGCGACACCATCAACCTGCAAGCAGACCCTAAATTAGAACCTCCAAGGTGCTACTATAGGGAAGAAATTCTAGCGTGTTTCTCCTTTGCGGCAACAGCCCTCGCGGGTACCAAGGCCTTTGCCGCCGGGGTGATTCTGGCCACGGGATTCGTCCACATGCTCTCTGATGCCACTGAAGCGCTCCTCTGTATGTAGTCCCTCTGGACTCACGGTTGTTTTGAGTAATGATATCTTCTCAGTTTTATTCTCCCACTTCTGATTCATCGTAGTACTGTACCATCTCGAATTTAAGGATGGCAGTGGCGGCATGGCGGAATGGTGGTTGGTCGGCGCGACATTGTGCTGGCAGTGCGGCATTGACGACGACTAGGGTTTCTAAGGGAAATTAGGGTTCTGTGGAGAAGGGTTGAAAGAGATGCTGACATGGTAGGAGTGACAGAAAAAAAAATTGACGTGACACTCCACCATTAGCCAACTCAGCTTCTTTTTAACGTCATTGATTTTGGAGGACGAAAAATTATGGTTTCCTTAAGGAAAATGATCAAAATATAGCTTACTTTGACAGTGACTAAAAACAAATTCGCTTGATAGTTTAAGGATTAAAAACATATTTAACTCTAAAATAAATTTAGCTAAAAAATTAAATTATTTACCATATTACGTATAACAGTGGGATATGATGGGGGCATGCCCGATGCATATAAGCTTGATTAGAAGAAATTATATGCAATGATTTGAGTCTTAACAAATATAAACTATTTGATATTATTTTTAATCTAAAATTTTAAGATTAAAAATTTATGGATCTTTTATTTTATATATTATTTAACTTTGTCTTTTTTATTTGTCGTTTTTACTCAATGATCAAATTATTCCCATCAATAACACTTTAAGTCAGCTCAAACCGTCCATTTTGATATCGCGCGTACGCCTGGATTTCAGTTGGTACATTTTAGCAATATGTATCGGGTTTTAGTAGACAAAAATACCCTTATATAACTTAAAAAAAAAAACCCAAACCCTTACTCACCTCTCTCATTCCTCTCAACCTTTTCTCTTTCATCTCTCTCACTCCAACCTTTTCTCTGTCATTCCTACTGTAGCCCCAATTGAAAAAATCAGAAACACTTGCCATTAAACAATTTGCCTTTGTAAAGAGTTGAGTCATTGACATATTCACCTTCAGGCAAAGGTTCATTCAAGATCTCTTCAATTTCACCATTTTCATTAACCTCTCTAATTTCATCATCTGCATATGTTGAATCATCATCTCTAATTTCATCATCTGCATATGTTGATACCAATTCCTTCAGATATCATTATGCTTGTGAAAATTAGATAAAATTATATACGACAAAAATTATAAAATGAAAACTCATTATAAAATCATTTTTTGTAAGAAATTGTTTAACAACGAGTGTTTCTGATTTTTTCCAGGCCAATTACTAATTCCTTTGATGTCATTATGGTTGTGAAAATTAGATAAAATTAGATAAGACAAAAATTATAAAATGAAAACTCATTATAAAATCATTTTTTTGTAAGAAATTGTTTAACAACGAGTATTTTTTATTTTTTCCAGGTCAATTACCAATTCTTTTATGCTTGTGAAAATTGGATAAAATTAGATAAGACAAAAATTATAAAATGAAAACTCATTATAAAATATTTTTTGTAAGATTGTTTAACGACAAGTATTTCTGATTTTTTGAATAGGGGCTATAGAGATGAGTGAGAAAAGGTTGGAGTGAGAAAAGGTTGGAGTGAGAAAGATGAAAGAGAAAGGGTTGAGAGGAATGACAGAAGTGAGTAAGTGTTTGGGTTTTTTTTTTTTTAATTTTGAGAATGAAAATTATTAAAATACTCTTAATATATATATAAAACATTTAGTCTTATCTCACACACAAGACATTTAATATCACTTTTAACTTAAAACCACGAATTCATAAAAAAAAAAATTATCTTGTATAAGGTTTAATTGTCTTTTTTAACTAATGTGAAATTTGACTAATTGTTTATCATATGTAATAAACATGTCGTTTAAATAACTTCTTCTCTTTCTTTTTCAAATAAATAGCAAAAATGGACATTTTCACCCTATCTCACTTCTCTCTGCTTCTTCTTTCTATTTGATTGGAGGAATGCTGTCATTTGATTAGCATTATCATTTGCAAAATAACTTTATTTTAGACAGATACCTAAAATAAAATCACTCAGCAGAATAGAAAGTTAAAGCATCTGATCCACTTCGATAATTATCCAAGCGAACAACTGATAAAAAAAACATCAGCATGTGCACATACATATTTATTTGATATACTTTTTTATGGTTAACACGTTAATGTCTTACGAAAGTTACCTGTTGGAAACAACAACCAAAATAATAATAATATTTACAATAGTTATCATTAAATTTTAATTAGTCAAAGTAACATTCTATGCAAAAGCAATAATTTTGACTCCAATTAAGACGTTTGAAACTTTGCTGAAATTCTTAAAAGGATGTTCGGATGCTAACTTGTAGGTTCAATATGACATGCCAGCTTCACGAGATCTAACCTAAATGTCAGTGCTTAAGAGATAGATTATTAGTGAAAGATTAAAAGATAGATTATTAGTGAAAGTGATAGATTACTAGTTTTCAAAATGAAGTATATTACTTGAAACCCGGTCATATGGCAGGTTCATTGAAAAGCTTTTGAACTTCTTAACACCGCACAATAACAGCAAAAGTAAAACAGCTTCGGTGTCTGACACCCAAAGGATGGAGGGTAAATGAGAGGTAAAATAGGATAATACCATAGCCATACTCAAAAAGGATGATCAAGTGTTCACCGTAAAGCCCTTCTCAACACAAATTTGACCAACATGATCTTACTCAAAAGCTATAACCACTCCAGATTTATTTGAAATTTAAACCACAATCACAACACGAAGGAACTGCAAACCAACACATCCATTCCTCATGAAACTAGCCCTGGATAGCATATATCACCTCATTCTTGTGTTGAAAGCACACAACGAAGGCACCCCCCTTCATGCAAAAGATCAAAAGCCTTGTTGATCTCAGAGAGAGTCAAAGTATGGGTAATGTATTCATCAACCTTGATTTCCTGCAAAACAAGCACTCGTAACAATCCATGCTTTCCAACAATACTGAATTAAATAAACAAAACACTGTGAAAAACCTTTACCTTCTTAAGGTACTTGTCTACGAGCCAAGGCACCTGTGACCTGCTCTTGAAGCCACCGAAAGCAGTTCCTTTCCAGACACGTCCACTCACCAACTGGAAAGGTCGGGTTGATATTTCCTGACCTGATGCTGCAACACCCACGATAACTGAGGTCCCCCAGCCCTGGGAATTTTCAAAGATTACTTCATGAGTACAACCATCATAGTGTAATGTATGAAAATGGAGTCAATGTGGCAGTAGCAGCATTCACCTTGTGGCAGGCTTCCAAAGCAGCTCTCATCACAGAAACATTTCCAATACACTCAAAGCTATAATCAACCCCACCATCAGTACGATCAATTATGACCTGCTGAATTGGTTTATCATGTTCATTTGGATTTATAAACTCGGTGACTCCAAAGTTCTTCGCTGCAGGTAAAAAGAGCAAAAGAAGACAAATCAATAAATGAAAAAGTAATTATTGTTGTGAAGAATGTCCTCTGTAGTGCACTAACACTACACTAGCATTACAAAACCAAAACTGAGAAAACCACAAACAGAAAGTAGCTCATAGTAAGACACTATGCACGTACCTATATTATACAGAGGTCACACCACTTGGGACAAGAGAAAAACGATGGAGCAAGAAATGAAATATACAAATATATACCAAAAGAACATACATATTAAGATCCCATTAAAACAGTATCATTATTCCGCAAGCATAATTCTTTAAAAGGATGATAATCAATGCTACGAGAAACATTAGTTCTACAACTAAAAAAATGAGAAACATGGCAATGAATCACTTTACAATATTAAGGACTTCCTGATTGGTGTAGATAACCCAGTTCATTTTGTACCTGTATCAAACTTCTTGCTGTCAATATCTATGCCAATAATCCGGGATGCACCAGCAGTTTTTGCCCCCTCTGCAACCTGTTAAATACAAACTGCAAATCATGATGGCAAACCCAAAACGGCAAAAACATAACCGCCTACAATTGTAAATTCAAAAACTTACAGCAAGCCCAACAGTCCCAAGGCCAAAAATAGCAACAATAGTCCCTGGTTCAACCTTTGCAGTGTTCCAGACAGCTCCAAGGCCTAAAAAGTGGGGAAAGATAGATTTCACAATTTCATAATAATAAGTGAACTTGGTATGGAAGGACACAAGACCGCACATTTCATTGCATGAAAAAAGAAAGAATGAAGGAAGGAAAAAAAGGATCTTTAAAGAAAGTTTTTCATTTCTCACAAAAAGCATTTTAATTGTTAAACTATCAAAATACGAGCTGGAACTTGTAACTCAGATCAGAAACAGAGCTTAATATGATATACATTGGTATGGCAAAGACAGAAAAAATATACATTTCCATAGGCAAATGTAAGTATGTAACATCATTGCCCAACTCCAAATACATATCATGAATCATAAGACCCATACCATACAACTTACAAAAACTCAATATAGTGTTTATAAAGGAGAATGTTTACCAGTTGAAACACCACATCCAAGAAGACAAACTTTGTCCAGAGGAGCTAAGGGGTTAATCTTAGCTACACTAACATCATGGACAACTGTGTACTGACTAAAAGTGGAGGTTCCCATGAAATGATAAATGGGCTTTCCATTAATCGAGAACCGACTCTTGCCATCATTGAGCATGATCCCAACTCCAGTGGCAGAGCGAACCTTGCCGCAAAGGTTGGTCTTCCCTGATTTGCAAGTCTTGCACTCCCCACACTCAGCCTGGTAACAGGGAATGACATGATCCCCAGGCTTAACATCAGTAACACCTTCTCCAACACTCTCCACGATCCTGCAACAAAAATGAACAAACCCCTAAAACCCCTATCCATGACAATAAATGCACATGCTCACATCATACATCACATGCAACAATTGCATCTTAAAAAATGTACTTTTTAAAATTCAATCTCATATTAACATTCATATATTATACATGCATACATACCCAGCAGCTTCATGACCGAGAATACAGGGGAAGAGACCTTCGGGGTCCTGCAACATTAACAATTTGCTCAATATGCAAATCCAAACAACTGAAAACACAAATTAATGGATTCCGAAACAGTTAAACAAAAAGAAAGAGAAAGAAAGTAGCTACCTTGCCGCCCCAAGTGTAAGCATCGGTGTGACAGAGAGCAGTGTAAAGGATTTGAACTCGAACCTCGCCGGCCTGAGGCGGAGCCACCTGAACGTCTTCTATTGTCAAGGGCTTATTGGGTTCCCAGGCCACCGCAGCTACATCAAAAGGAAGTCACGTGATGTTTAGATTACTGAGGTTTGTTTAATGTTAATTAGATCTGAAAGGAGAAGAAGAATGAAGAAGAGAATGGGTACCTTTGCAGGTGATGACTTGACCTTGAGTTGCCATTGAAAGGAAGAGATGAGACTCACACAAACAATACCTGTTTATCTCTCCACCCTGCCTTCTACCTATTTATATACTGAATAAGACATTACTAAAATTCAGGTTAATTTAATTTCTAAAATTCACACTCATAAACATGCTATTATTACATTACAAAAAATAATATATAATATTAATTTCTATTTTCATTGTCAGTGAGCGTGAATTGCAAGAACAAGGATTGGTTCTTATAAGAGGTCCATTTTGGAATCTACAGAAATAACAAAATTGTATATTTCAATCCATAATCAAATAAAACTATAGTATCATTGGACTTGTATTAAAGTAAAATTTACACTAAAAATGATGTGACACGTTAGAATTTAATGCTAATATTTTATATTTTAATGCTAATATTTTAAAAAATATTTATATTTGACTTTATTTTTAAAATTTAAAATAACATTCATTATTTTAACTTGTATACATTTATTTCTCATTTCAAAAATAATAAAATAAAAAATCTTATAAATAATGTTTTGAAGTTTGAAATCGAATTATATATCCATCAATTAAATATCAGTAATACAAACAAAAGAATAAATTGATTCGGTTTAATTTTGAATTCATATAAACAACTTTTATTATATGTAACAGCAAATTTTTTATTTTGAGACGTCATATCAATTCCAACTTTAAAATTTATTATATTCACTTTTAACTAATGTTATACCCTATTTTTCTATAGTTCTTCTTTCTTGAAATTATATATATATATATATATATATATATATATATATATATATATTTGAAAATTATATATGTCAATACATACTAAAAACAATTAATCTTTATCCTTTGTTTTCCTTTTCAATTTCAGTAACATTTTTATTTGTTTTTATTTCATCCTTAGTCCTTATAATAATTTTAAAATAATTTACACATGCATTTTTTATTTTAGGACTACAATAAAAAAAATTATATGATGATTTTATTATATTAAAAAATGTGTAGTGTATTTATTTGTTCTGGTAAAACATTTTATACATTTCTTTCTAAGCATGCATTAACAAAATATTTTTATTTAACTATTATCTTTAAATTTTAAGTTAATATTATTTATTTTTCATATATTCACTTATCTTTTACTTAATTTTCAATATATGTATATATATGTAAAAAAATAAAATAGAATATTTTATAAGTAATTTATTAAAATTAAGGAAATTAATTTGATTTATTAATTAATATACTTTAAAAAAAGGGATAAAACATATTAATTAAACTAAATAAATTAACACAACTTTAAATCTATAAAAAATACAATGAAACCTACATTTTCATTAGTAAAAGTAAAAGAAGTGACAGAAACATTATTTTATTTATTTAATAATGATAACAATAAAAATATTTTTCATATTAAAAAATCAATATTTTTTTTATTTTAATAAAATATTTATAATATTTTTATTTTATCATTTTAATTTTTACATCAAAATAAATATATTTAATACGCTGTACTTAAAAGAAAAGGAATTTTAGTGTGAACTAAGAAAAGTAATTCCAAAAAACACTTTAATGTTTCTTTTTTTCAGCATTTTACAGATTCTTCTTTGCTTGGATAAAAGTCTATCTGTTTGGTCTGAAATGCACAATTTGAACTTATATTTTAAACTGTACATAAATTATATTATTTGTTTCACTTACTTTTTTAAAAATATTAATAGCAGTAGAATTATAAACTCTCTAACTCTAGTAAAAAAAATTATTATCAGCACTTTTGTCAAAATTTGAGCATATAAAATAGATCAGAATTTTCTTTCATATGAGAGAGAATTTACCATTAAATAAAACAACAGGCTTAGATTAAAATACTTTTTAAAAATTATTTTTTTTACAATATTATATCTCTAAATGTTAATAAAAGAGAATATAAAATGTTTTATTTAAAAAATCATGTGGAAGACAAAAATCTCTTTTAACAAAATAATTACTCAAACATAAAAATAAAATTACTAAAGTGAATTGTATCTCCCTGGTGGTGGTACTAATTACAAGTTTGTAATTTGTGTATATATATATATATCTAAAATATTAGTAGATTTACCTATAATGTAATTTTGTCGTGTAATCGGAAAAAACTTAATTACACGGTTTGTTTTTATCTTTTAATTAAATCATTATGTTCAGTTAATACATTCTCCTAATTCTGACTGAAAGTATTAATATTTCCATCAATATTAACAATGTTAGTTAATTATTTAAATAAAATATTAACTACAACATTTAATAATAAGCTGTAATATAAGAAAGAGTTTTAACTCTTAAATTTAAGACTTAAATTTAGTAAAGAAATGTATTAAAACATGAGCATGATGATAATCTTAAATTTAAAACATAGTAACTCGGTATTGATTTCCTGTGTTATGAGAATAAAATAATATATTTAATTATAAAGTTAAATTATTTTTTTCCTGTACAAAATATAAAATGTATTGAGCAAGAAAGAGTGTGGGGTGATAACAAAAATTAAAAGCGAAACAGAACGTCGTCGAAAGCCGAAAGATATAAAAGGCGGGAGCGCGGAAGACTAAGGTTACTAGCTTAGCTTACTTCTTCAATAGTGTGTGGTGCCGTTGGATTAGGGTTGTAGCACTTTCAATACACTCTATTCTCCACACCACGACGTCCCATTGCAATCCGACTAAACATACTCTGCAATCTTTCATTTCTTCAACTGTAAGTTCTCTCTCCTTCTTCTCCCAGTTCAATCTCTGGTTTCTACCGTTACAACAATAATTTTGTCACATTGCATTTTTTTTTTTAATTCCTTTTTTCAAATAGTTGTTACTGATGACATTGTTATCAAGTGCTTTGACTTTCTTTGTTGAATTTGAATGTTTTTCTCGAGAGATTAGAGGTTGCATGCGGAGTTCTTCCGTGAATGGTAGTTCCTGACTCTGTTAGGATACTTCATAACATTTATGAAGTGGTCAATTTTGGTTGCAACATCAATTAGGTTATCATGCTGGGTCAGGAATTTTGATGAAACTAAGATCACCAGTGTGACCGCATACTAAAAGCTTGATGGTGAAAAATTGTGGATAAATGTGTTGCTCTGTGGTCATAAACACCTAAAAATCATTTTGTTCTAGACTATGTTTTAGATCCTTGGTGAATGATTATTTTCTTGCCTATTTTATGGATTCGAATTTGGATTTGGAGATGATGTGCATGAAAAGGATGCAGTGAACGCTTTAAATTTGTATCCATTAGATGTTTTTGTGTTATTGTAGATGCTTTCATCAACTTTTGTTGTGTTGATTGGATAGTTGATTGTGTATTTGTTGTGTTATGTGAGCAGGATATATTTGGATTCAAGGCTTAGGTGAAACGTAGTTATGGCAGATTTAGAAAATTTGCTCTTGGAGGCAGCTGGTAGAACCCGACACTCTCGGCCAACTTCAAGAGGAGGACATGGTAATGGTGAGAATGTCTCAAGTTCAGATGATGAACATGAATATCCTGGCCCAAATCACTCTGGCTCACGAGTTCCCCTAAAGAAGAGATTTGATCCAAAGGAAATATATGATGGCAAGGGAAGTCAGGAAGAAGAGGATGGCCAATCTGATGACAATGGTGACAGCAGCGATGAATATGATTTTGGTGATGATCTTTATAAGAATGAAGATGATAGGCGTAAGCTTTCTGAGATGACTGAACTACAGAGAGAGATGATATTATCAGATAGGGCTACCAAGAAGTACGATAAAGACTTATTGGGGAAGATATCATCAAAGCGGGAGAAGGGAAAGACAACTGTACCTGGGACACATACTTCACCTCCTCCATCATCTCGTGTGCGGTCATCAGTCCGATCAGTTGACCGGTCAACTGCCAAGGATGGTGCTTTAAATGAATTGCGTGCGAAAAGATTAAAGCAGCAAGATTCAGAAACAAACCGCAGACTAAATGAGGCATCTAAAAGTCCAGAACCGGGACGTCTTTCACCAAAGCACAAACCTTTCTCTTCAACAAGTCTCACTAGCTCAAGTGACAGTGAAAGTGAAAATAGATCCCTGAGTGATGATGGAGGGTTGAGTCATGATGACATTATCATTGACAGTGATGATGACAGGATAATTTTACGATCTGAAGGGCTTTCATTTGAGGATATAAAAGAAATTACTGTTTGCAGATCGAAACTAGCAAAATGGTTTATGGAGCCCTTTTTTGAGGAGCTAATTGCTGGTTGTTTTGTAAGAGTTGGTATTGGTAGATCAAACTCAGGACCTATCTACAGACTCTGCTTGGTAAAAAATGTTGATGCCACCGATTGTGATCGGCAGTATAAATTAGAAAATAAAATGACACACAAGTACTTAAATCTTGTCTGGGGAAACGAAACTTCTGCTGCAAGGTGGCAAATGACTATGGTTAGCGACTCTCTTCCACTTGAGGAGGAGTTCATCCAGTGGGTTAAGGAAGTGGAACGAAGAGGCGGTCGGATGCCAACAAAGAAAGAAGTGGAAATTAAAAGGCAAGCTATACAAAATATCAACTCGTTTGTTTACTCAGCTGCTACGGTGAAGCAGATGTTACAAGAGAAAAAATCTGCCAAAATAAGACCACTGAATATTGCAGCTGAGAAGGATCGGTTAAGAACGCAATTAGAAATAGCACAGAGTAAGCAAAATAATACTGAAGTGAATAGGATCATAACAAGGTTGCAAGAATTGGAGGAAGCTCAGCAGTCTAAGGAGAAGGATGCCAGAGCTCTGAAGCTTTCTGAGATGAATAAAAAGAACAGGTTTGAGAACTTCAAAAATGCTTCTGAATTGAAGCCAATAAATACAGATTTGAAAGCAGGAGAGGCAGGTTATGATCCATTTTCAAGGAGATGGACTAGATCAAGAAATTACTATGCCGCAAAGCCAACTGAAGAGGCTGCAGCTGAAGATAATAGTGTCATTGATATGGTGGCTGATGAAGGCAGCTATCAAACAAGAACAGCCGTGACAGGGGTGGCTGGCATGGCTGCTACTGCTGCAGCAATAAAAGCTGCTGCCGGTGCTGGGAAGTTAGTAGATACAAGTGCTCCGGTGGATCAAGGGACGGTGTCAAATTTGCTGCACGATTTTGACCTGCCAATATCATTATCCGTACTCCACAAATTTGGTGGAGCCCAAGGAGTTCAGGCAGGGCTTATGGCGAAAAAACAAAGAATAGAAGCAACTGTTGGACCTCAAGTTCCGGAAAAGGATGGTAGGAAGCATGCGAGGACATTATCAATTAGTGATTACAAGCGAAGAATAGGGGTTTTTTTGAATTCTGCCTAAATAGCAACTGTCATCAGGTACACACTTTTATACGATGAAGTTGGATTCCAATAGTACTGTTTTGCCCGTTGATAACTATATATCTCAACTTTTCAGGTGATCATGGAGTTCTAATTTTCTTTTACCTTCCCCAAAATTAAAGAAAATTGTTAGATCCAAGTTTTATCTTGTTCGTATGATTCAACATTGGTTCTTACTGGATGCTTGGAACAGAGCTGAATAGATGCAGAGATAGTCGGGTTTCGAGACAAAAAAATGTTTGTTTGTTTCCATCTTTACTTTTTTAATACACTTCATATGCATTGTCTTAAGGATGATATCAAAGGTGCTCAATGACTTTAGTGTTTATTTTGTTTTTTCCTAAAAAAGATTATCACCTGAATATGTGTAGCCCCTTTACTAGGTTGTGAATGTGGTTATTTTAGGTAACATTAAAGTTTACAACATGAGGGTTAATATTTCGAAATATTGTAATTTTTAGTTCAAATCGTATGCAATTCACTAAAGCGCACTGCATAATCATACAGAAAATCAAATAGTAGAGTTTGTGTCATTTTACATGACTCTTGATAAAATTGATTTTGATGTAATATGATTCGAAATACAATATCTTATAAATCTAGGTTACCTATAGTTATTTATGCTCCTGGTCAATTTTAAATATAAAAGTTTACAATGTTGAACCAATAATGTAATTTGTTTATTGTAAAATCATCTTTATTGTTATTTCAAAGTGATAGGAAGAATCCAATATCAAATCAGATTGCAAGTCAAATTCCATCTCAAATCACGTCTTATTTCTTGTGTTACAAATGCTCAAATTGTTTTTCTCACTAACACGTTAAAATTTAAATTGTGTTAAATAATTGATAGTGAATTATATCCAACTTTAAGACCGACTTTCTCTTATTGGCATTCCAGTCGGTCATTGCTGTTACGACTGATTATGCAACGGAAAAATAAGAGAGAAAACACATTGTGTAAAAAAAAAAAGCTCATTCCAGAAAGTTCTCATAAAAAATAATGTATTTGATGTGTTTTGGAAAGTTTGTTCTGAAAAGCTCAATAACCAATTCTGAAAAGTCTTATATACATTTCAGAAAATTTTTTCTGTAAAGCTTGTTCCAAAATGCTTGTGTTTTTGCAAATATCTGGAAAAAAAATTCCAAACATTTTGTTCTTAAAATTCTAGAAAGCTTATTTAAAAAAAAAAATCTATAAAAGAAAATCCCAATCTTACTTTTATAAAGGATAAAATGGTTATTTTGAAAATTGGGTATGCTCGAAGAAATTGGGTGGGTATAGAAAGAAAAAGTCTAATTTAAATTAGGGATGTGAGTATCATCAATAGCTAGTTGGACCAAATTGAATTTAAATTAACACTTCTTACTTTTTTTTCTTACGTTTTCAAAATACTCATTTTCCTTCTCATCTTCACATATACTTTATCTTTCACAAACTGATTTCCATTGCATAATTTGTGTATACACTACATAAATTAGTTTCTGTAATGTATTAGAGTATACCGATTTAGCAAAAAATTTCACTTAAATATAGACAATACTAATAAATTTTAAGAAATAGTAAATTAATAGCATGCTCCTAAGAAAAATAAAAATTTATTTTGAATCAAAAATACAATATCATACAATACATAAAATATAACCTCCGTAATAATATAATTGTATAAAATTAAAAAAACAGTAAAAATATATTATTAAAATATATATACTTTATTGTGTAATAATAATAATACTTAAAAAATCACATTTCACAAATTAAAGTTAAATTAAGATTAAATAAAATAATTATCTAAAGTAGAACAATAATGATCCCATAATGATAATAAATAATTATAATATATATTTAAATAATAATTTTTTTATTAATATTTGTCATACGAAAATTTTAATTATATTCGAACTGTTATCCTCAACTAAATATAATACAGATATAAAATAACACTAGTAATGGATAATAACAGTACTAATTATTTAATAAAACAAAGAAAGATTATTGAACTCATATTGAAATATAATACAAAACAATTCTAGAAAAATATTACAACATTAAAATTTTAATACTATAAATAAATACTATAAAATATTACATATGATAAATTATTATATTACAAGTATACATTACATTTTAATAATTACTAAAAAAATACCACATCTCCAATATTTAACAGAATATAATTCATATATATATAATTCATATATATATATAAATATATATATATATATATATATATATATATATATAATGGTTTTAATTAGAGATAATACTACACTCATTCAAAAACCTAATAAGATTTTTCAAAAGAGAATATAAACATGACAAAATCATTTACACAACACTATTGCATCACTCGTCTTTCACTGGATCCACTACTACTTCCCCATCTACTCACATCATCAAAGGGATCATTGCAAACAAAAAGAACACACAAACAAATAAACACAAAAAGAAAGAGTAAGCTAATGTGCAAAAAGAGAAATTATGAAATAGATATAGAGATATTATCAGATATAATCATTCATAGTCACAAATATATTAAATATAAAAGACTTATATTAGACTTCATGATCCGGATATGTGTATTGATACCAAACTCTAACGATTTATGCACTTGTGGTAATCTCTACTATTTAGCAGAGTCATTCCTAATGTGTTTCACTTTACCACACACAAAAATTAGTTTGTTAACATCTTTGGACAAGATAAAACCTCTAGATTAGGATTTTCTGCTCTTCTCACCATATACTCCATTCTTTTCTACTTGAGATTGAATGGTTATAAGAGCAGGACAACTCCCAATACAGAATAAATATCAATACATACATTATTTTAACCACCATTAATCCTCCTTGGATAAGTACCAACCATTTTCAGATTACATTATATCATTATCATCATTTTAACATCCACAAAATCTCATACATTAAACATATCATAATAGACATATGAAAATTGGTTTAAACTCACACTTTCGCTTAGTGATAATATCTACTCGTTTAGCGAGAATATCTACTCGCTCAACAAGAAGTGTCAGAAAGCACACTCGTCTAGCAAATAGATAGTTTTTTTAGCGAGAGTATTACTGAAACTTACAAGTGAGAGTATCACTAGAACTTACAAAATTAATTTCTCACAAAAGTTGTTAAGCAAGACTTGAGTCGACCAACGACTATCAAGTCAGTGAATGCTCTAACTTTAGTCTCACCCAATGAAAGTATTCTCATCACACGACTACCAAGTCAATAGTTCTCTGACTTTGATATTGTTCAATAACTTTGTCTAATGAATATATTTTTGTTCAACGACCGTTAAGTTGGTAAACCCTCTAATCTTGCCTAAAGAGTTTATTATTGTCCAACTACTACCATACCTTAACTTGGAATATGTTGATTTTGTTTTTTTAATCAAATTTTATTAAAGGTATTAATGTTTTAAATGTTTCATGAGGCGTGTTTGACTATATATCTCACACTTTGCATCTTTTCATATAGAAAATCGTTTTCCAAAAATATTCTCTTTTTTTATTGAATATAATATTTTATATAATTATATTTTATATATTTTATATTAAGGTTAATTTTTTTTAAATTTTAACTCAATTTAATTTTTTAACTTGAAATATGTTGATTTTGTCTTTTTAATAAAATTTTATTAAAGTTAATAATGTTTTAAATGTGTTTAAAATATTAAATAAATTTAACAGAGTTTAATTAAATAATTAAATTGGTTTAAATTTCAAAAAATACTAATTTAAATTTGACTAAAAAACATATTTGACTTTTTATATTTAATTAGTTAAAAGTTCTGGAGGTGCTGGGGTCTTTTATTAGTATTACACATAACATATTTTTGTTTATTATATCAGTGAAGATATAAACAATTTTCTACGCGTAACATTGGCTTTGAACAATTATATATAGTCATATGTAACCTGTATTAGTTTTATATCAACTTTGAAAGATCAAACTTTAAAAATTATTGTTATTAATTACAGATAAAATTGCCCCACTTATTTCAATTAAATTACTATTAAATTTCTTTAATAACTTAATTACGGATACTTGATTTTATTTTTCTGAAAAGGTTATATTGACCATCGGTTAAATACATAACCATATTGTTTAATAGCTGTCAAAATGTTGTTTAATAGTAATATATTCGTATACAATTAATATTTTTTAAAAAGAAACTATAAGAAGTATCTATATATTTGACTGTTGACTGGATTTGATAATAGATTAGTTGAAATCAATAACGAGAGATAAGTTAAGTATGTTTTAATTAATTCGTAATTACCTTTTCTTAAAAACATAATAATAAAAATTGAAATTTTAATATTTGTAATAAAGTTAACACGGAAATAATTGTTTTGGATATATATCTTTCGTTAAATTTATTTGTAGACTCGTTCATAAATTCAATCTTAATAATGTGATTAATTTATTTTGAACAAAAAAACACATGTTTTCAGCAACTTAGGAAGAGAATTAAAGTAACATATTTTCAAAATTATTTTGAATTGTCACATTCATTCGAGTCAAATTTCTCACACAAATTCAGAACACTTTTTCTTTTGTCATTTTCAAATTACTTTATCCTGAAAAGGATAGTATGTAGTTTTTTAACGTAAAAATTTGAAAAACTACACCACTTTAAATTTTGAGGATATTTTTTCGAAAAAAGGTATTTCCAATTCAAATTAATTGCTGATTTGAAAACTTGATTTTATATTAATGCGTGTGGATTTATCTCGATAGAAAATTAAAATAATTAAAACATAGTAAGTTAGCATATTCAGTACTGAGAAAATTAGAGTATTACTGTTTTTTCTTTAAGGCAGTGAAGTAATTAGAAACTCCCCTAAATTAATATGTATATTACGTCAATTAATTATGTTTAGCTAAGTAACTATTCGTTCTTAGATTTAATCTCTATTTATTGTTATAATAATGGTAACGTATCATCACATTAGTAATTTGGGTTAAATATGTTTTTAGTCCCTAAATTATTGGTCAGTTTCTGGTTTTCGTCCCTCTTTCATAGGTACAATTTGGTCCTCATTCTTTTCGAAACTTTGGTTTTAGTCCTCGAAAACTAACACCGCTAAAAATGTGCTGACGTGGCTAACGGTAGACTGACACACGATTTTTTTTCAAGTGTTTCTCGCTTTTTCTCCCCTTCTCTCTCTTCCTTCCATCTTCCACCCAACTTCATCCCTGGTTACATCTTTTCGAGACAGCCAATGAGACAGTCAATATTCAAAACCGGTACACAAACAAGCATAATAAAATTAAAACCAATGAGACAGCCAATATTAAAAAAAAACAAAGTTTTTTATACAACAATATTAAAACACTGAAATCAATGTGCATCAGAAACCCGGTTCTGCATCAACAAAGATGTCTTGAAGGGGAATCCGAGTAACTTGTCAGAAGCACTTGTTCCAATTGGAAAGACTATTCAAATAAAATTTTAATACAGGAAGAAAATAGTAAGATAACAAAATGTAAAGGTGTAGAAACAAGAAAAATATAAACACGCAAAGCTAGTGTTTGCCAACCAAACAAAAGAGTGAATGAATTGAAAGCAATAAACAAATCACATGACACAAGGATTGAAGTAAATCACAGTTTTGCAAAACTAGTAAGGTGAGGCAGAAGACATTCTCAAGAATGATTAAGCTATTTAAACCACACCTGATCAGGCTGGGCAACATCAGAAAATATGACATCAACCATACCAACTAACATCCTGTACTTAGCGGGATGTCTGGTATCTTCAATAATGGGTATAACATTAGTACGCTTCTTTGCCATATTGACCAAATCACGTCCACTTCTATGAGAAAATTCAACTGCATAGACAACTCCTGTCTGTATACAAAGAATATAATCAGCCCTTCTATTTTTTTCCACAAAACTAATATTGTGTAATTCAGAATATACTTATTGTGAAGAGCTCCATTTTATGACAAGTACTTAAACAGCCTTTTACTGCAATGCCAATGATGCAGTAAAGCATTGATATGCAGACTCAAAAAGATGTAACCAGGGATGAAGTTGGGTGGAAGATGGAAGGAAGAGAGAGAAGGGGAGAAAAAGCGAGAAACACTTGAAGAAAAAATCGTATGTCAGTCTACTATTAGCCACGTCAGCACATTTTTAACGGTGTTAGTTTTCGAGGACTAAAACCAAAGTTTCGAAAAGAATGAGGACCAAATTGTACCTTATTTTGAAAGAGGGACGAAAACCAGAAACGGCCAATAGTTTAGGGACTAAAAACATATTTAACCCTAGTAATTTTAATGGTAACAATTCACTTGCCACGTGTCAAACGTGTTAGCCTAGTCTGAATAAATTGGACAAAAATTCTATGTGCTGGGTTGAAACAATTTTTTATAGTTACAAAAACAAAATAAATTGAATGTTTCTAATGGTTAATTCTAAAAGGTTTAATATTCTCTTTTGTCCCTTCTCGTTTGTGTCAATTTGGTCCTTGGTTTTGAAAAAGTGTCTACTTGGTCCTGACTTAGTAAATTTTGTGTCAACGTTGTCCCTTCCGTTAAAAAGAAACAAACGGAGTCAATAGTATGATGATATAACAGTTTCTTTTCAATTTTTTTTTTAATCTTTGGGCCACCTATTCCGTCCTGCCTTGTCAGCATTCAGCAAAAACCCTAATTCCTCCACCGTCAGCCAAACCCTATCCGCCACAACCACCTTGCCGCGCGACAAACAATGAAGTCCAAACCCTATCCAATTGTGCCGCCACCACCCACACCATCAATGCCGCAAAGAACCTGCAACCACCACATCATCTTTCACCATCAATGCCACAACCACCCACACTGAGAAACCCATCCACCACCATGAACCATTCCGCGTCGTCACCACCATGTCGCGTCGTCACCACCATGTCGCGACATCACCACCATGCCGCGTCGTCACCACCTTGCCAGAAATCACACAACCAGGTTCAAACCTACCCTCCATCATCAATCTAGTGCAACCCAAATCACCAACAACAACATCATCTTCTTCCTCGCAATTAAGACCCAGAAAAATTCCCAATTTTCGAACTCCCAATTCGCGCAGATCGGACAACCCTCACACCATCCCAATTCGCACCGCCACCATTGCGAGACCCGTAAGCTTTTCCTAGCGCCACCATGACCTCGCAACACGCCACCATGCCACAAATCCATTAAAACAGTCAAATCTAAATCAAGCTCAACGTCTAAACACTAGAAAAGTAACAGATCTGGAAAAAAAAAGCAAAAAAAAAAAACAATACCTTGCTCTTGGTGACAGAGTCATTAACATTAATAGCAGGGAACAAAAGAGTCCCACTGGCTTGCATATGATACAACCTCTTCACACCAGTGGTAGTCTATTCAGAAACCCCAACAATATGCTCCTTCATCTTGCGGTACTTGGTGGGGTCGGTCTTCAACCCATCTTTGATGATGGTAAGCACGATCTGGAACTCAGCCTTGTCAGTGGAAGCAGGGTCGAGGAACGCGTCGGTTTTCTCATATTTTTTCCCAAATTCTAAAACCCAATTTGTAAAATCCACCTCAACCTCTCATTCTTACCACGTCATCACTCAGATAACTTAAAATTAACATGTTACCAATTTATACTGCCATATCATCAATTCATTAACACCGTTAGTGTATTTTAACGAAAGGGATAAAATTGACACAAAATTTACTAAGTTAGAATCAAGTAGACACATTTTTAAAACCAAAGACCAAATTGACACAACCGAACACAACTTAGGACAAAAAAGACTATTAAATCATTCTAAAAACCTTATACCAATTAATAAATAAATAATAATAATAATAGAATGTGATTGATAGCACATAGACACAAATATCACACGAGGTTTACATTTGAAAAGCTGTATATTATGAATTTACGTGGCGCGATGTGATAGGTGAATAGTACTTTTTAAAATTGCAAGTACCAACCATAAATCTTGATAATTATTTTGTGTGAGAAAGTCTTATATAAATATAAAGTCTTCTTATTATCCTGTTATAAAACACTGCTCATGTTCACTTCTTTTTCATTCTCATTCTCTCCAAAGCCACACAAGAGTGCATGAAACAACTTCAAAAATTCAATTATCATCCATGGCTGCAGATTCCAACTCAAACTTCGGAATCACCATTGAAAGAAATCCTCCACAGTCACGCCTAGCTGAGTTGAACATCAAGTGCTGGCCCAAGTACATGCCCTTCCTTCTCTGATTCTCTTTTGCTATGTATTGTGAAAAGGAATAATGAACTTGTATATGTAGATTGCGTGGCTTTGACTGTTATATTCTTTAACAAGAATTGAGTTTCAGTGTAAAACAATTGTTGTGTTTATGATGTTTAAATTTGACAGAAAAATAGTATTTGATATAGTGTGTTTTTGGCTTGTGAAAAAATAGAATGATGGAATGCACTGACACTGTGAAAACTGTAATGAAAGGTGGGGTTGTTCTCCAGGGAAGTACCAGTTGAAATTTGATGCAGAAGAGACATGCTACTTGGTCAAAGGGAAGGTGAAGGCTTACCTAAAAGGATCATCAGAGTTTGTGGAGTTTGGAGCTGGAGACCTTGTGACCATTCCAAAGGGACTCAGTTGCACTTGGGATGTGTCTCTTGCAGTGGATAAGTACTATAAATTTGAATCAAATTCTTCTGTTACATCATCATCTTGTTAAGTACTCATTTCGACAAATTATTATGATTAATTAGGTTAATTTTAGCTTGTATGATTCATCAACTTGCTATTATTCATTGAAAAGAAGAAAAAAAAGAGATAAAAAATGGTTGTCTGATTGCTGTTGTTTGAACTTGGGGGGAATCGAATTGAGATGCTATGGCTGACAGAAAGAGAGAGAGAGAGATTGAAATGAATGATAATTATTTTAGTCAAAGAAGGAGAAAACATATCGGTCAATGCATGAAGTCCTGTATCTACGTGTAAAAATATAAAAGACAGCTTTTATTGTTCCTTTGACTGGTCAACGATTTTGGATGGAATTTTAATTGAATAATGAATGTTGATTTTGCTAAAGAAAAGAAACAATGGAAATGATTTGGACACGTGAATCGATGTGTTCTGCTCTGTCATACTTTCTCATCTCATGACTACGACCGATTCCACTTTCTTCTTCCTTTTCTTTTTCTCTTCATTTCATTTCACTTCCTTCTTCTTATTCCTCCATTTTCCATGCTTTAACCATTCGTCGTTTTAATCACATCAAGTTATTGCCTTTGTGTTGTGATTTTATTTTTTATTAAAAAATATTAGTAAGATATATTAAGGGTCCATTTAAGTTGCACGTGAAGAATATATAAGTTTTGTTAAACTTATCTTCGTTAACATTTTTTTCCCTTTAAATTTTTAAATAATATATCATATAGAATAATTACATGAAATATTTTAACTAAACTAAGGAATAAAAATAAAAAGTTTTCAAATCTAATAATGTTAATTGTTTAATTAAATGTTTTTAAATAAATATTTATCATTATTGATGCCTCGTTTTTAACTTCTCTAGTTTGAAAATAATATTTCTAAGATAATTTCCTTCCTATGAAGTGGAATATAGGAGGAGTCCACGACATGAGGATAAGTACAGGGTTTTAAGATATTGTATTTAGGGAAAAAGACTTGCACATGGCCCTTTATAATGGCTACATTCTTTTCTTCTTTGGAATTTATCGTGTTCATCCTTTTCCTTCAATTCTTTCTTATTTTTTTAAAGGGAGAGTATCTTTTGCTTCAGCAGTTTAGCAACCATCTATTTGGATTCTTATTCATTTAGACGTTCTATCTTGTTGTACTCCCCAAAGCAGGGACCAAATTTATAATTGATACGAGTTGAAATTTGAAAAGATGTTACAACTCAAAGAAAATGAAATATAAAATAAAAGAAACGACCACATTAAAGAGGCAAAAGCCAATTCAAACTTTTCTCATTTAGGAGGGAAGACCAACGACAACTTCTGCCGTGCCCCACAATTACCACACCATGACATGTATCTCTATCCGCTCATTCCTTCCACCAAAACCTCTTCTCTCTCCACCTCCTCAACCCTCTCCAAAATTTTTTTAATTACAAAAGTAGTATTTTTTTTATTTTTTAATCTATTTATTTACTTTATTATGAAACCTTAAATTCCTACTTATTTTTACTCACCCATTTTCACTCGCGCAGTCCCACCTTCTCATTCTTCCAAGTCTGACTTTATTTTTTTCATATTCTCATCCCCTCAAACTCTCACCGAATCTGTTTCTTCTCATCTCCCAACTCTTACTTCTCTTCTCCATATCAATTTGGTTATTCTTCATATTCTTGTCTCCATATCTGTTTGGTTTCGTCATGCAGTGGTGTGACTTTTCATGGTGCGGTAATGCGAGGTGTTTGCGGTAGTCATTTTGCAGTGCAGCAAATCCAAATCCAAACGATAATGAATATTTTATGACTAACAATAATGAATATTTTATGACTAACATCATAAAAAAATAATTTTATTGACATTGATAAAAAAATTATAAATGACATCCATGGAAACATATATTATTAATGTTGGTAAAAAATAATGATTGCAAAATAAATCTGAAAATTAACCACAATCAATTGTTAACACGAGAGAAATATTGATTATTATTAGTAAAATATGTTAAAGTATTTGTACCTCAATTTCAAAACGATAACAAAATAAAAAAAAATGGAAAATGTATACATGAAATAATTAAAAAGAATTCAAAAGTTTTACTATTTAATTATAATTTAAAATTTTATAAATTTAAATGATCAAATTCCTCTCTTAAAGTTTTAAATTTTCAATATTTTAATTTTTTTTATTTAAATGATTATATAAAATGTTTCTACTTTTTTATAAAATTAACTATTTGTGACATTTTTTCTCCATGTATCAACTTTTTTTTATGAGATTGCTTAACTCTTCGTACGTTGGTGTGAGTAAGATAAACAATCAGAAAATTCAAAAGATACAACAATGGAAAGAAGCATAAAAGAAAGAGAGAAGAAAATGAAACATAGAAACATAGGCCCACCATTAAAATGGTTGTGTTATTTGGGTGATAAGATTGAAGAGAGAAAGAAACAGCATAACTGTCAATAACAAATGCTTATTGATTAAGCATAAACCAAACCATCGCATTCATATAGGAGATTGGAGTGAGTAGAAATTAAAAAATATTAACTCTAAAAATAAAATTGTACTGAAGGGTAAAACAGAAATAGAAAAGTAAAGAGAGAAATAAAACAGAAATGAAAAGGTGGAGGAAGCATGAGATGGTGATGGAGAATGCAACTCAATATTTATCAAATTCAATAATGGAACGTACATTCAGCAATTGAAACTCCTTCGAAAACAGGAAGTTTCAAGAACAATCGATTTCTCTCGAACATCTAAAAAAAGAAATTATTTCTTTAAAATAAACAGATTTATATTACACAGTGAATATGCTTAGAGATTAGTATATGCATTCAGCGACATTTGGAATTAGTATACCTAGAATAGCAAAATTACCTATGACCTCGATAGTATGTTATTTTTGTCTACATACAGAGGTTTCAACAAATTCCATAAGAAAAAACTTAAAATGAGCTTGTTAACATTGACAGTGTGTATCTACCCAAAGCTTAAATGTAAAAATATCTAGGATCCATACTCGTAGGACAGGACCTACATAACATGGATATATTAAATGTTTGGCGTCCGCATGGTGTAATTTAGTGGCATGTCGTGTTGCTAGAGAATTTCCCGGAGACGAAGAAGGAAAAAGAAAAAGAAAAAAAAAACAAACATTTTCTTTCACTACTAACGTTACACAGGTAGAAACGGAGATTCCCACTTATGGGTTGAAGGAGGGAGGGGGTTGGAGAGGAAAATAAGAAATACAAACATGTTAACAAAGGAAAATGTTAGTACATACTCATACATGGATAATACAAAAATATACATTTGGTACTGCAGTGAGTGAAGTTCCACCATCGGTTGGATGGGCTCAGCACTGGATAAGGTTATGTTTGGGCAGATCATCAGCACAGAGCTGCATGGGGATAAGAAATACATTATAAAACCTCATGCACGTGAAAAGAAGGATAATTTCTATCAGAGTATGTACCTCCCAAGAGTTGAGCTTTAAATGGTTGAATTGTTTTTTCAATAACTTCACTGGTTGAGTTGTTGATTAAAAATCAAGGTGAGAGAATCTCTACTCTGAATATATAGTACATCTTATGGTGAGAAAGCTCAACTCCTTGAGAGGTCCACCTCTCCCTATAATTATCCTGAAACAAAAAATATTTCGTATCCACTACTTGCATAAAAAAGCTTATCCTGTATGGGTTTATATATTTTACATAACCACAAACGCAACCAAAGGACTGGGGCTGGCGTAGAAGGCTTACCATGTGAGTTGCACTGTAATGTGAATCAAATCTTTGAGTTCCATGTCCAATCATTTATGTAAACCTAAAACAGGCAGTAAATTTGTAAGGATAAATAAACTAAACGTCAATAATTATGATCCAAATGCATATTAACGTAAAGGAATGCCATTGTAAAAACAAAAGCTAGCATGTTCCTTAATTCACTCTTCCGAAGAGTTGAATAAGGGGATGTAATTCCTACAAGCGAATACTCAAAAAAGTCAAAATGATTATTCTTTGAAACAATCAAACAAATTTTCATTCAACTCTTCGGAAACCATTCTGACATTTACTCCAACCAAGTTCACTCTACTTCAAAGAGACCACCACTCATCACAGATCCGTCACCTTTTTACACTTAACGTGGGTCAATCCTCCAATATTCATAGGCAACACGCTTTTCATATGAAGGCAATGAATCACGCAAAATCCAATATGTACTCTTTTAACCACTAACAACCTTACCAAATATCGTATGGTTTCAGAAAAAGGATTGGCTTGTAGTTATTGGCAAATGCTGATCCAAAAGCACAAGCGAGAGACTCAAACTTTGACAACTACTTAAGTAAAACATATTTTAAAAATCAATTTGGCTTATATTCTTTAAAGTAAAAATAAAACTGTCATGCTGCATCATCCCACCAAAAAAACATGATGTCGCTTTGGCGTGATCATCACATCAGAGATTAAGTGATTGTAAGTCTAGCCTTAATCCTCCTCTGACATTGACTATTTTACTCATCAAAACATAGACAAAAATCAAACCACGCGTAACTTCCTAGTTGTCAAATAAACTATAAATCCTAAAAGAATCATTATATAACCTTGCTCACTGACTGACTCCAATAATGGTCTCCTCAGGAAAGTAACTTGGTCCGTTGCCATTCACTGCATGAGCACCGTCATACTGGAGGACCCTAAGCTTTCCTTCCTACAACCACAGGCAAAAGATTACCACTTAACTAATATAAGCTAAAGCATACATCATTGGTCACCCCAGCAAAACCATACCTTTGTTCCATAAACTAGTCCTCCCCCAGCAAAAGGATGAAAGCATGCCACATTGACCTCGTCTTCTGCACTAGGAAGCACCCTAACAAGTTCCATATCTGACACCCTATATACCTGAAAAATAAAGCAAATTCATAGACATGAAATTCAGACCAAAACCATTTCAAAACAATAAGAGAACAGACAATATGAATGACAACAATTAGAGTCAGCCCATAGATTAAGCATAACTAGTTGAACAGTTGTCTATATAACAGTTTAGGCAGGTAGATGTCATGATCCAAAACCAGCAAATGCAATTCATACTAAAGATTATACAGATTACAAAGGGCTTGTACATGTGAGAGAATTCACATTGGAAAAATTTTAATTGAGAGCTTTTTACCTCTAGCACTGTGTATATAGGTAATGTTGTTTCTCCATCAATAACAATACTTTTAAGAAGAGAACCATGACGTCGACCATAGGCAAGTAGTATGTGCTCAGATGTAGGAGAGAACTACACACCAAACAGCAATTGCACAAAAGTTATTATAAGAATAAATTTAAAAACATGTATCACTAAAAGGGGGCATATATCTCTAATAAGGCAGCGCGTGGAGAGAGAAGAAACAATTTATAAAACACGAATATCAAAATAGTGGTACAATTGTATGCAGAAAAGGAAAGATAGTGTAATAAGAAAATATTGATCACATCTTAGAATATCCTTCAGGATCGGATTTTCATCATCTCATAGACTGATTACCATATTTTCTGATATCATTATTTGTTTCCTAGTTCTTTATTTGTTAGGAATATGATTAGAGAAAATAAGGGTTAAAGCTCTAGGTTTGATGAACACATCAATACGTTGTAAATATATCACAATTAATTTCAACTTGTGCTTCATTCTCTTCTTTATATCTTCCTCCCTTTACACCTAAACCTCACAATTCCAACAAAGAAAATTATGAATGGGAAAGCACTCTGTTCAGAGTTAATAAAGGTTGGTCCAAAAAAGTGTCAAGTTGTCAACAAGATTGCCCTACCAATAGTCAATTTGGAAGAAAAACAAATCCTCAACGGACTAATTTCAATATATGAAAACTGAGAGACCAAAGCAATACAAGTTGTTCAGGGACCAAATTGTGCGTATGTGTTAGTTGCATAAAACGTAGGGCACACAGACTAACATAAAGATAAAGTAATGAACCTGAATTGATGTCAGACAATGAGCTGCTCTAATTGCCCGTGATGCAAGCACCAACCCAAATCTGTTCAACATAAATAAACAAAAAAACTAACTGAGTATGTGAATGATTTCAATTGGAAGCAATAGATGAAGTAAACAAGCCTTACGTTGCCTCCTCAAGGGAATATATTCGCAACTCATACATAACTTGGTGTGCTGAGATTGGATGTCGGGTTGGTGATGTTGCAACACCCGGCTCTTGGTGTACTGGAGTTATTAAGCCTGGATCAGCCTCTATATGAGGAAGCATACATGCAACACAGGCGGCCAAAAATCTACCACATGGTGAAAAATGAGCACCCATTTCACTGCAAAAAGGAAAATATACAACTTTGTGAGTTGAAAATAAAAATATAAGCACAGTTAAATATAGGATACAGTTTGCAATCAATCTCTGAGGTAAGAATGCCAAATGAACATAGTTATGACTAAATTAAGTATAACACCATTACTATTAAGGGACAGATAGTGGGTTCATCATCATTCACCACGAAAAATGAAAAAAGAAGTTATCAACTCACATTATGCACACAAACTAAATTTTCTAAAATAACAATTTGACACGAAAGAATTACCCTATTTCAACAAGGAGATATAATAACATCACAAGGTACCTGCAGAGGACAGCATGTGGTATGTTCAGACGACATCTGTCGGCATTAAGTGGGACACAAGGATTTTTTATGTCATGTGACCACACTCTTAACTTCACAGTGCAGGGCAACTCTGCCGCTGCTGCAGCAGCCACTGATGTAGCGGCAAGTTCTGATTGAATTCGACTCATGATTGTTTGGATATCGGATCCATCGTGTGAATTATTAATAGAAGTAGCAAGATTGCCTGATTCAGATACAGGTTGACGGGATTGTGAAAAATGATTCCGTAAACCTGATCTCGTTGAAGAACCTGGTATGCTGATGCTGCCAGTTATTGCTGAAGATGGCATTGCTGCATCATTATTAGAACTGGAAAGATTAGATGGCATTATGGAAGAACCAATCTGTTGGGCTAGAATGTCACGGCTAGCACCCATGTGAGGAAGCATTGAAGGAACACCAACTTGGCTTTGACCCATTAACCATCCTTGCAGAAAAGGCAACTCCCATGCACTTGGATCTCTTGAACTAGAAGGAAAAAACTGGTTAAATTGACCCAACTCAGAGGGAACCCCACGGTTGGCAGTTTGCCTAGACAGTCCATGTAGCACACCATTAAAAGAATAGGTATTAGTAGAGTTTCCATGTTGGCTTCCTTCAGCAGGTCTGGTTTCATCCGTCTCCATACCATCCATTGTGAGATTACTGAGGCCAATTCCCATTCCATTAGAGAAAGAAGTATGGGTGGGATATTCTGTAGCAGTTTGAGAACTAGTGGGCATCTCAGAGAATGTATCCATGGGAGACACAGTGGCCTCATGTTGCTCTGTTGCACTTGTATCTGCTTGTAACTGTACCATGGCAGAAGACTCAATTTGCATGCTACCTGAGCCCACATCATGACTAGAATGTTGTAGTTCTGTTCTTGACTCGTCAAGAGTATATGAGGGCATAAAAAAGAAAGGGAATGACACATAAGGTAGTTCGGTGGACAAACTAATATGTTCTGTAGGCTGAATATTTGTGACAAAAACAGCAGGTGGAGGATATTGTAAATAGCCAAGAGATGTTGCCTCTGTCATTGAGGAATCTGAAGAGTCAAGATCATTGACCTGCGCATCAATTCAAAGTATGTTAACCAAAAGGAAAATCCAAAAAGTAGCATTCTGAATAGCATGGACATACACAACCAAAATCGTTCACCTCGGCAGTTAAAAGATATGGTGCGGCATGTGGGTGAAAATGCACAGCCCGAAGTGAGCGCTTTGTCTTCAACACAAATATAGGAGAGGATGCTTCACCTTTTTTGTTGTGGTGCCATATGTACAACTGAGAGTATTTCACAATGCGGTATAAAAAAACAGACTCCAAAATGTGAGATCAAAACACAACAGTTCATCTAAGATATAAAAACATGGGAGAAAAAGTAGTACCTTGTGGCCAGATGCAACAGCAATTATTTCACCTTTGGCATGAAAAGCAATAGATGCAATGGGGCGGTCTGTGAGAAAAAAAATCCACTGAATTCATGAGAGAAACCAATATACAAAAGAAAGGAACAAAGAACATATTTAGTAACAGTTAAAGAATAATTTAGAAAGGTAAGAGAGATTCTCAATGAGTAAACATACAGAAATGATGAGATATTATGCACTCTGATGTGTTGGCATCCCATAAACGAACTTCTTGATCCAAGCTCCCACTCGCAAGTATATGTGGATGCAATGGATGGAACCTAACCTGTACCATTAACACAAAGTTCAAATTTTGGGTATGATTAGCACATAGTTAAAAACAATTGGGGGCGGGGAGTGCATCATGAAACACAAGAATATTTCAAATAGGAGAGAGGGAGGATTACAATAGTTACACCTGGTTGGGTTACACAAGGTACAATTTTAGACAAAAGGGCCTAATGTATTGGAAATGACACATGCACCATTTATTGGCAAATAAACTGGAGTGGAATCACCAGTCTCGTATTCCTTTTTCTAATTAAAACTTGCAAAATTGGAAATGAGATACACATAATTGATTATAGAAATTGTTAAAACCCTGACAACAGTTAATGATATTTTCAACCAACTCTGTGTGGCAAAAGTTCACATATTATTAAGCTTCAAGCAATGGTCATGGGTCTTGGTGAATGGATTCAGAAGGAAAGGAAGGATTTTGTGGCACAAACCAAAGTGGTAAATGGTAAAAAGGGAATAAACGGTACATGTACAACTTCCGCTGTACCCATTGACTTTAGGAGGAGTTTTTGAGACGTGTGTTTATGAAAAGGATAAAGTATTTGAGAAATAAAGACAATTATATACATTGTTGTCTACGGTGTCAAGTATTTTATGTTCAAATAATTGAACAATAAAAAATATTTTCTTTATGTAGTAGTATCCTACATGCCCTGTTTTGCACAATGTTGATACGACAGAATTTTCTTCCCCGGATGCAAGTTCCCTTGTCTCTCAATTAGAACTTACCCACTCAAGTACAAATAACAGTTCATCCTTCCACCCACCCACACCTAAAGACTCGTTGCACACAAATATTTTCGTAACAAATAAATAGCTACATAAATTGAATGGTGGGATATCACCTAATTGAATACCAACGAGAATTTTAATAACTCAATTTCATTAAATTGTCACTTCAGAGAAAAGTACATTTCATCAAACTTCGTGCAAAAAAGATTCCTTCCATAAACCACAATCATTACCAAAAGATACTACAAAAGAAAGATTAAACAAAAACACAGGAAATGAAGGCAAATGGCAAGCAGACATATTTGAAACTTACCACCCAAGGCGTTCTCCTATGGCCAACTAACACCTTTAAGCAACTTCCAGTTTCACAATCAATTATCTTCACTGTATGGTCACCACTGTGCATGGCACATAACAAGATCAGATTCAAACATAAAAGTTCTTAAACTAAAACTAGCAAAGAGGTGATCAGCCTGTTAAAACTTACTGTGTAGAGGCAAGAACCTTCCCATCGGAACTAAATGCTGCTGCAATAGTAGACCGAGGAGGAGGCAATAAGGGACAATACTTAGCTGACAAATGCCGTAATGATTCAGCCTCAACCCTGATAATCATTGTCAGAGAAGTTAGCCCCCAAAATAGACTATTCTTGAAAACAAAATTTCACATTCTCAAGAGGCTTATTTTTTGCCGATAAAACTTATGGACTAAAGTAGTGTAAATACCATGAGAGGAGACCTCGTCTTGCATCTCTCACAACCTCATTCTTGGGACGAGAATAAGGACTAGACTTTGACTTAGAAGCTTCAACCCAGTGCCATTTGGCCACATATTTGGTTCGGGGTGAGATTTCTCTCCTTGCGAGCAAATTGAATACATTGCTACCACTGGCCAAATTCAACACATCAGGTAAGAGAAATATTTTACAGTAAAACATGTAGCTTCAAATTCAACTTAAAAGAAGGAAAGTGCATTTCTGTAATTCAGCCTCAGTTGACGAACACAAACTTCAAAATCCAAGTATTGACAAACGTATGGATTCTCAGCTTATAGCAGTATGGTAGATCATCATGGTAAGCTCACGCACAGTCTAAACATGTCCAATATTCAAGGTCAGAAACTACAAAATTTCGACAAGAAACTCCCATTCTCCATGATCATCCATTAAAATCATGCTCAAACTCTCCAACAAGTACTGCACCACCAGGCATCTATAATCAACAAAAACCCAACCACTATGGCCTATATTGATCATAACCTCACAACACCACGATCTCATCCCAAAACCTAGCTAACTCCACACGACTCAAACAGACCTCTAGACCAAACAAAACAAAACTCAACTCTGGACAGTTTCCAAGCCAGCAGCCACGAATTGATGTTAACCAACACCTAAAACCACTCTACAGCAGAACAGGATCCAACCTAAAAACCATGCAGCAGCCCCAGAAATCGAGCCTCGGGAACATCAATCACATGAACAAAGCTCAATTCCAGCTGCCTCCAACATATAACAACACTATTATTTCACTATCCTAATCAGAAAGCAACACGAACACGCCGCCACAATAACAGGCCAAAGGAACAAAACCGAATTAGGCGTAATTGAAAACTCCAGCAAAATCAGAAAAAGAAACAATCCGATACTGACTTCCGGTCGCGGATTCGGCGAGAAATTGAAAGAAAGATTGCTAAGAGGCGTAAGATTAAAATGAATTTCCATTAGAAAAAGGAATCGACGGAAAGAAAATGGACCTGCTGTTGGAATTGTGCGAAGAGGAAGAAGCGTGATCGCGCGAGCGAGAAAATCCCGTCATTTTGGGGGAGGGGGGGAAATTGGGAGAAGAGAAGAGAGGATCGAATCTGAGAGGAGTTATAGGGAAGAGAAGAGATTCATGGTTTCGAACGAAGACAGAGACAGAGACAAACACACACTACTCTCTTCTTTTATTTTTCTTCTTCTTCTTCTCTCTCTTTCTCTCGAAAGCCTTTATTTCAGAGCCTCCGTCTTTGTTTCATTTCGAAGACAGACCTAACCCAACCAGACCACGCTAAAAGGAATTCCCATCTTTTGGGCCTTCTCCTACAATTTCCAACACTTTTCGGGGAGGAAAGTCTGATTAATGGAAGTACGTGGGTTTTGTTTTTTTATGCCCTTCCATGCCATCAGATCTCTCCACCTACACCGTTGGATCTCAGACCCGTAGGGATTTGTGAAACCAACTTAGGTTTAGGACCAAAATGAAGACTGTGATAGGAAGGACAAAGAAAGAATATGAAATTTATGAAAGATGGATAAACATTATTAATTAACTCATTAATAATGTATTATCCAATAAACTCTTTTTCAAGTGTCATATTCTTTAGATTGTTTATTTCTATTTCTATTTTCTTCTTTGAAATTTAAGATTAAAACAATTAAATTAATATCTAATAAATATTTTATTGAAGTAAGATATGTTATGAGAATTGTTGATTGACTAGTTAGGATAACACATTCATATTTGGTCATGTTTTAATTATTATTCTTCCCTTCTAAAGTTTTAGTATTCTTTATTTTTTTAATTATTTCTACTATTTATTATTGTGAGCTGCTAAAAAATATACAAATGTGTAGAATAATTTATAACAGAAATAGTTTTAAAAAACTGAGAATATTTTATTCTAGATTTACATAAATTGAATATTTCTTTAGCTGTGTTTCATAATCTTAAAACTAATATTTCATAACGGGAACTATGGAATGAAGGATAATTTTGGGTACAGTAGTTATAGTTATTGATTAATGTGCGGAGAAAATAGAAAATAGAGAATATAAAAAAAATGATGATATAGAAAATGTAAAAGATAGGTAAATTTTAATTTTTAAGTCGTTGAAAATATCTATTCAATCTTAACATAAGTATTTCATACATAACATTAAACACGCAAAACAACGTGAAAAACTTTGTTTTCATTTAATTAGGCTTCCATAGTAAATGTGGTATATGCTTTAAATGGTAATGGGTCAGTATTCTTTATATTTAGACTTATAATTTATTTATTTTTATTTAATTAAGTTTTAATATATGTTAAATAAAGTTAATTTGGTTTCTTCAATTGAATCAATGCTATAATTATTTTAAAGTAACATTTGTCAAAATATGATTTATTTCCTATCCCAAAACTTTTATTTTATTTTTGTTTTTTTCTTTTATTTTCCTCTATCTCTTATCATCTTTCATTAGACATATTTAATGACTTTTTTTTTCTACGAAAAGTAATTGTAATTTTAGTTCATTTTCATATGTTACGTTATTTCTTTCTGAAAAAAAAAAGTAAAGAACGGATTCAGTAATTTCTTTTCAGAAAAATAACAAAATTTTAGTTAATTTTATTACTTAATTCTTAACTGGTTTATTATATATATATATATATATATATATTGAAAAATTGAAGTTCGTCATTCAACATATAAAAATTAATTAAAGTTATAGTGACTTTTCTTGAAAATAAAAAAAGTCACTAAATCTATTTTTCATTTCTTACCATCTTTCCCACCTTTTTCAACTACAGTTAAGAAAACAAGATTGAAATTTTAAAGTTTGATAATAACACTTTCAAATAACATTAATATAAATTTAATAAATTTACTAATTAAATTACTTTAGTTCCAAAACCTTTATTTTTAAATTAAACTTGTGACTAATACTTTAACCCCCAAAAATACACTCCTGAACTCATATTTGTGAGTTCAACTGCAAAATTAGATCATGAGCAACGTATGTATATAAAAGGGTACATAAAGGATAACCTTTTCTACATTGTTTGATAAGTCGTTGAAAGTCATCTCACATAAACTCTAGAGATTTAGTTATTCCATATTTAAAATATTTTATGATGAATCCGTTTTCCATTTTCTTATTAATAATAATTTGTTTTCATTTCTTACAAATTTGACTTGTAATTTCTAGAATTTTAAGATAGAGAAGAATTAGATCTTACATATTCAGCTATGACATTGTCTACCCAAATAAAATTTGGTTTGAAGGTGTCCGGGTTATTCGTTTATGAACTTTAATAAAATATTATATATTTTTTCTGAATATATTATTATTAAAGTATATTGTTTAAAACGATCAAATATCCTGTTCGGATCTACGGACAAAGAAAAGTTAATATCTTTTAATTAAAAGTAACATAAAAAGCATTTTATAAACTAAAGTAAAAGTTATGAAAGAAATACATTCCTACAAAGTTACATATTACAACGTTACTAGTGCGTAATATTAGAAATCAAGAAAATTAAAAATTTTCAAAAGGTTAAAGAGTTACAAGACACTAGAATATCACTTTTGAGACCTTATCCAGTGAATTTATTGAAAATTTAGATGGAAGAATTTTATCTTTTTTGCGTGAAACCTTTTCTGAAAAAAAAAAAGAGTTTAAACTCCTTTTGATGAAGTTTTCGGTAATCAACACACATGTAATCTTTTTTCATTTTACACAAATGTATTTTGATTAATTACTTTATGTATGATTTTTTTTCGTTTTAACGGATTGGTTTCATGCACGTGTATTCTTTGGAGCCTAGGTTGTTTTTCTTTCTCTTTCACTGGCAACAACACTTTATTCCAGCTACGAACACACTTTCAAGAAGGTTAGTTTCATTTTAGGTTTTTGATGAACTTCCATTTTCATTCTTTATGGGTTATAAATTAGTTGAACATGTTGGTATTGTTCAAATTGATATTGTTAAACTTGTTTGTTGTTCATGTATACATCCAAACTTAGAGTAAAAGTAAAACTCAGAGTACGTTCAAAGGAACTCCAAATGATCCAAAAAAAATTTGAAAGCACCAAAAAATCATGAAAGCCCCACAAAAAATTTTAAATCAAAATTCAAAGTCTATGTGAAATATTTTTGCAAAGTTTGAAAAACATAAAATAAATTGACGAAAAATAGAAAACTGTCGATTTTTGAAAATGTAGAAGGAACAACTAGTTACGCAAGCTACCACGGGCTTGAAAAATCTTTTCTACCTCAAATTGATACGTAATAATGCTAAATCTACAAACGAGAGTAAAAGTTATAGTCGTTTAGGATTTGTTCACTTGAAATAATTTGGAGGAGAGTGATTTACTGAATTTGAGAGGATTTGAAGTTAAATTTTTTCTTCTTTACTTCCAAATCCACTCTCACTTACCTCCAAATTCACTCAAATAAACAACAAAAAGTTTACCTTCAAATCCACTAATAATTGTCTCATAAATTCATTCAAGTGAACAAAGTATTAAAGATTCGCAACAACCGACTTTCCAAATAATTTTTAAACTTAAAAAAAAAATCAAAGTAAGAGCTCCTAGAGCTTTTTCCCTTAGGGGTTCCAAGGAGTGCTAAAAAAAATTCAACCAAAAATAATAACTATAACTATCAAAACCAAAAATAACAAATAAATAGTCAATATACACCACTTATTATAACATCATTAACTTGTCATAACTTTAGTTTATAGTTTATATTTCATACAAATTTGAAAATGATTTATGAAAATATGAAATTTGTTGGTTTTTTCTTTTCAAATTTAATAAAACTGTAAAAATGCATTATTATTTATTAAAAAAACAAAGGAGGAAGAATGTCGAAAAATATCATTTTAGGTCAATTAAGGTAAAAAAAAGTGAGTATTTTCACGTTAAAACATTTTCAACCTCAATTAATGTCAGCAAAATGGCCATTTCCAACATTTTTTTTAACCGTCAATCAATGTGTCCCACTATAAAATTAATGTTTCTAAAGTTTTTTTACTAGTGGCGATGCTATTAAGGATAATAACAATTTGTAGAATTCATAATTCGCGTTTGATTTCATTATCAAAACTCTTTTTGATACTTATTTCTAATTAACTATTTTTATAAGACTGAGACAAAGATTTGAAATATACTAGACTTAGTTTTCGTAATATATGCCCATATTATCTCATTACGATTATCAATAAAAAAACAAAATCATTTTGTCCCAAAGATAGATGCTAAAACAAGAACTCAAACATCATAATGAATTATATAAAAATGCAAATTAATCTTTTTATCATCACGAGAGTAAGATGTACGGTAATGCTTTAACATTTGACAAACAATTGAAGGACTCAACAATTTCTTTGGGACAAAGGAACAAAGATTTGATGAGATTAAATGAGAAATATGCAAAAGTCTTTTATGGTGAAACCATATTTGAGAATATATAATTTTATTGTTATTATTTGACTCATGATTTTTTCTTATTTTGTTACGAATCAAATTAAACCCAAACCCCAATAAAAATACAGCACACTAAACACAACTTGAAGAAAAAAATTAAGGCAAATCATATTTGAACTTAAGGGAAATTACCAACAAACATAAAAATCTCAAATCAATTAACTATAAATAAAACTAATTTATAATATATAAGTTAAATTAAATTTAAAATTCACCTCATTAACATATACTAAATTTTCTATAAACTGATATCATGTTTAATTGCATTTATTTATTATTTTATCATCTTAAAAAACTTGAAGAAAAATGATTACTTACTATAAAATATAAGCAGCACCGTGCATTCACCCGGTTTGGAGGCCGCAAAGTGCTGAATGCAGATGTGATGATCATAATGCGCGTATGTGCGAATGCGAACAAGGACCTACAGCCCATTCTGCAACTGATTAGTATACATATTATTGGGGAAGAAATGGAATATGCTGCTACCATTTCAAATCATAGAGTTAAAAGAGTAATGGTAAATCTTAAGCTTAAATCCATCATTTTCAGCACACAATGTGACAAATTTAGAAGTTTAATAGCTGTCCTATACCAGATAGTCTTCCACAAAAGCCAAATATATATTTGGAAGATATTGGTAGTAAAAACAAATTATCTCTCCTTCAAATTCGTAGACAAAATTTCGGTTATGATAACTCAATGGAATCTTCTTTTTCCAGTAATAGTGTTAGATTAACTCAATGGACATCTGGACCAATCCCAATGATGTTACATTTTCTGTGAAAACACTGCCACTTTACTGTAAGTAAATGTGAGTTTGCTGACACTTTTTTCTCCTTCATAATGGTAGCTAAAACACAAGTTGACATTTCCCAAAAAGCAATTAATAATGGATGAATGCTATAAAACTAAAATATTATATACACCACCAGATACCTTCCATGTGATGGCTGTGAAATCATTCGATGAAGATGCTAGGTACTCCCCATTATTTGAAGATTCAACAAACCAAACTTCATATATGTGCCCAGTCAATCTGCAATGATAGAAAGAAAAAGAAATTTTATGTTTAAGCTAAATGATTTCAAGGATAGTCGATAAATTTGAGAGAATTTAAAAATAAATTATATATTATTTTTTGAAAATGATCTAAAATAGATTTATAAATAAAGTTTGTAAAAATTTATATATAATAGATTAAAATAATATTTTAATGAATAGAAATTAAAAATTATCTAATTGTCTTTAGTGATAACAATAATATAAAATGATGTTTATATATAACATATTTTTTATTAAAAATAATTTTGAATAATAAAATTTTAAAAATGTTAAATAATTAATACAATTTTTTTACATGCTTAAAATAATGTCTAGCTAAGTGTTTGGACAAACATTTGAAGTATAAAAAATATCTATTGAATATATATATATATATATATATATATATATATATATATATATATATATATATATATATATAATCACAAACAAAAAAAATATTTAACGAAAATAACCTTTTTATACTTAACTTTAACAAAAGCAACAAAATGTTTGAATAAAAACATGTAATACAATAATGTGCATTCTACAAAATAACAATTTATTAAAGCCATTTTGGCATTGTCTCCAACTTCACTCTCTCCTCACATGTTTTGGAGGATACATATATTTATTTATCACAATCACTACATACTAGAAAGCCAACAAAATCATATTCATTCTACTAAGGTGATAAACAGTAGAACCAGATACAGAAATATTAGAAATTGATTACGTTAGACCATGAAATTGGTTAATAGGTTACTCCTTCGTCTTTAACCTCCTCATCTATAACTTTCAATTCACATACCATGAAACGCACCTCCAAACTCCATCAAGCAACCAATATGAATGATTTACAATTTCATTTTATTTATGGTCTTATCTTACATTAGTATTATTTAAAATCATGAAATTGATTTAAAATCGATTAGAGGAGATCATGACAAATGTGCACGAGATGTAAATTATAGAGACACAAACGAAATTTCTCTTTCAATTCTTTCAAATATCATCACATTACAGAAACTGGAAAAAAATCGATAATTCCATAAATCGGCTTTACATCGTGTGCAAATCAATAAAATCAAATGCAAATTCAGTCTACAATCCGTCTACACAAATTTACTTAAATAATAAATTAATTCCAAGTTAACATAATCTTAATGTTTAAGATACAATATCACATGTTAGAAAAGATTAATTTGGAATCTACTTTCATGATTCAAAATCTGATTTATCTTCTTTTGCCATGCAAAAGCTTTCACCCAACTCAATCTCTTGACATACACCTAGAAAATAAATCCATATTAGGGATCAGAAAAACAATACCTTATATATCGATTTTCAAGTAGGTTGATGACCTTAACCGGAATAGCATACGTAATTGATTTGATTATGACTGTACCCATAACAGATCCGGTTCCCAATTTTACCTGATTTGATTATGACTGTACCCATAACAGATCCGGTTTCCAATTTTACCGGTCGGACCAACATTGTTTTCATTTATCTCATGGCCGAAAAGAAAAAAATCTGTCGAATTCTAAAAATTAATATTTTAACCAAAGAAAAAAATTAAAATTCTTACATTTGTTCTTTCTTCTTATATCTATCGGTTGCCGTGGTGGTTCTTCCCGCTAAGATGATGGAATTTTAGTTTCAAAGTCTTAACTATCAAAATTCTAAAAATCTGTTTACTTTATTATAACAAAAAATAAGTGTGTATGCGTGTGTCTGAGTAATATTCTACAATCCTGCTCGTAGGCAAACAACATATGATGATGACATCCCCAAGCATTAACTGTTCCAACACTAAAATGACTATAAAATTCAGTTCCTCACAGGTTAATAGGCATTAACTGATCCAACTCTGGGCTAACAATCCAGAGCTAATATATAATAACATCAAATGACAACATTAGATGGTCATTGAAGCAATTTAACAGGAATTACTGTCAACTATCAGGGGATTCTGTTAGGTCTTCACAAGCAATCTAGAGAACCTAAGAAATTACCAGATCGATGTAAATATAGCAGAAAATAAAATATTCATGAAATTATTTTGGTCCAGAAGTGCAGAAAAAAATCACTTTTTTTTCTTAAGTTGTTTAACATTTTTGGCATTGGCTTGTTCTCTGGCCTTGCGCTTCCTGGTGAGAGCAAACTCTCCAAACTTGTGACCTACTTTTCCCTCAGTGATCTTACAACGGATAGTGGTTTTCCCATTGTAAATCTTGACAGTAGTATCAACAAATTCTGGCAAGATAGTGGATCTTCGTGACCATATGGTCTTGTTCGACAAAAGACTTGGGTTCTTCTTCATCTTGTACAAGAATGCATCAATGAAGGCCGGTTTGCGCGATACTACAGGAGGTGGGGGTGGCTTCTTAGCGACAGCAGTAGCTGCATCACCAACAATTCCAAGAAACTGCTTGTTCAGAACCCTGAGCATCATTGTGGGCCTCATTCTTCCTGATCAGACGCAAACGATAACGTTAAACTTCAGGAAATCAAACCAATTTGAGGTCATTTACAGATATATAAAGGAAATGAAATGCAATTTTTGCTTCAATTTGGTTTTATTCATTAAATATAATCATCAATAGGAGAGGCTCGAGGTAGTTTGTTTAGCCCCAAAATCTCTTTCTTTACCACTATAAAGAATAGTAAACAGTCAAGTTAGTCCTTAAATGATGCGATGTAGGTCATATTAATTCCTGAATGATAGAAATTATAGTTAAAGGTTCTTGAATGTGTATTTCACAGGTTAAGTCAGACTTCATATCAGAATCTAACTTGACTAACAGAACATATATTGAGGGATTAAGGGGACAACTAATACTAGCCTGTTCTGTTCCCTGCTGGCGCACTCTCCAAAGCAATTAAACATGAAAGCAATTAAGAGTTGCTTCGAAACCAATATTCATTTGAGTACTTATAAGTTTGTAACATTAAATCAAGTATGTTATGAGTTATAAATGCATATTTGGGGAACATATATGTAAACGTCATCATTCAATAATAAAACTTGACTTTTAACTTTTTTGGGATACAAAAAGAAGGCTCCCGAGTCCTGACATAGTAACATTTAGATACTCTTGTACGACACCGACTTAAAGTAACTAAGCAAACTGTGTGAAGGAGGGTAGAAAGGAGAGATGGAAAGTAGCTAACAAGGGAGACGAATTTTACAATTTAAATCAAACAAAAATTAAAAGATAAGTTGTTAAATAGGGATTCTACAAATTTAATAATCAAAATATAACTACATGGAGGGAAAACATGGCACTAGCATTCCAATCTTCGCAGCTTGAAAGATTTAAACTTAATTTAGCAAATAGAATTTGAAAGACAAAGCTAAAATCATACGCATATCCATGGCAACCTTGATTCCTAAAACTGACCTGGAACAATGCTCATATCAGCCCCATGGAAAGCCCCAGCAACATACTCATGGACTACAATCCCCCCATTCATATACATGCCAAAATTCATGCATTGGTAAACCAATCATAATGACAAGGGACTGCAGTGAGTAAGTTGCCCATCTTGGTTAAAAAAATTGACATGGAACAAGCCTCAAGCATAGCCCTACAGCAACTACCCATTACAAATCCCCCATCTATATATATAACCAAAATTTACAGCAATACACAAACCACGGAAACAGAGCACCCAAGATGGAAGCAATAAACAAAGAAGTTAAGACTGCAAAACAATCCATTACAGGGCAAACAAATTGGGCTAACAAAGCTCCAAATCTCTATCTGAATTCTCAAACATGTAGTCTATGTTGTAATAAGATCAGTGATACGCAAAGAAACCGAATGAGATCCCAAATTAGGTCACCAAAGCACATATTTATCAAAAGGGGGTCACAATATAATGAAAGCGGCGTCACCAATTTGTACAAATTGCCTTCAGAATTTAAAAACCACCTCATTAGAGATTGCTTTGGAAACTACTTTAAACTGTTAGTCCTAAGAACACTAAGTAAAATAAATGAAAAGAATTAGGACCTGGTTAGAGAAGGAGAAGCGCTAATAAGCAGCGTATGCGGGAGAAGCCGCCGTAAAGGTTGCCGGCGGGAAGAATTACAACCACGGGCTTCTTTAGGGTTCGGAATGACGCACAGTTTTCACTAAGTTATACAAAACAGGGACATAGGGACATAGTAAAGTGAACTGATGAATCTAAATCAGGTCTTGCTTACAGCATTTAGTTAGAAAATACTATATATCACACGAAAACAATGTAATTGAAAAATTATAGAAATAAAAATTTTAAATATAGTTTAAGTTATTTTTATGTTTATTAGATATTTTTGAAAAAAATAATAAAATGATGGCAGAAAAATCAGAGACGTTTTCTACGCGAATATAATATTATTATAAAATTAATTATTATATTTATTATTTATTTGCATCATATACTTTTTTTCCTTTCTTCTTTATTCTTACTGGCCAAAGGAAAATTATATCAAACTATCATTTTCATTTACAAAAAAAAAATGTTTTACACTTCAATAAACAAAGAGATACACATAGATGAAATAACAACACTTCTTACAAAATTATCTTATGAAATTATGATGAAAGTAAATATACATTTCAAATATTTAAAACTAGTAGATTGCAGGAAGTTATTCGCTTCGTATGTACTAATATATTTTCCTGTATGATGCAAAGGTTCTTTTTAATATGTTTTATATAATAAAAATTTATTTTATTTATAAAATTATATGTTATAAATAATTTAAATTTGTTTATTATGATTAAAACATGACAAACGAAAAGTACAAATTAATAATTTCGTATTTTTAAGTGAAATTGGTAATTATAATTAGTTTTTCTCATAAGATAAATATTGTTTTTAGTATCTATAGAGTTTTTTGCCATTTTTTATTAACTATAAATTCATTTTACGTTAGTATAATACTGCCTGGTATTAGTATTGATTTGTGAATACTTTCGTATGTAATACTGTATTTATTATTTTTATGAAACAATACTTCTATAATTTATATTTATGTCTGACTTTAACGAATTATTTTACGAGCTTATTGTGATTATAATATTATTTTCTTATTATTAATATTCATGCTTTGTATTATTTTACTATCAATATTCATGCTTTCTAGATACGGGATGAAGTTTTTTTTCTGTCTTTATTCATTAAAGTTTTAGTTCAAAATTATTCATTTTGAAAGAAATTCACTATCATCTTCCTAACACTTTGTTCATTTAAATAAATCTTGGAAAAAGTAAAGAAATAAATTTGAGAAGATTTGAAAATATATTTTTTATTGTTTATTTGAATGAATTTAGAAGTAAGTGAGAGTGAACTTAGAAGTAAATTTTTTTAATCTATCACATCAATTAAATCCTACATTAATTTTCACAAACTTTACTTCTAAATCCACTCTCACTTACCTCCAAATTCACTCAAATAAACAACAAAAAATTTTCTTTCAAATCATCTCAAATTCATTCGATCACTCTCTCCCAAATCTATTTAAGGGAACAAAACCTAAGAGTAAATCTTAACTAAAACCCATCAGTTTTAGCACACGATCTGTCTGACAAATTGTGGGTTTAATATAAAATGAAGGAAAGTGAGATATACAGATGGGAAATGTATGTCCAAAATTCCAAAATTCTTGCATGGGTAAACTAGGACTTTACAAACTCATGCTCTGTAACCTGAACAGACTTTGCGTGGGGAAGAAAAGAATATAAAGCAAAACTAGTATACGAATACGCTACACTAAACTGGAAATTTAAATATCCAACGTCCTCATCTAATCTACTCAACTTGGCCTTCGTTTTTTTGGAAGCTGGGTCCCCATATACGAATCGTATAATCATCACTGGCAGATGCCAGCATTTGTGGTATTTTGGGGTTCCAGCTCACACAGTTCACAGTCATGGAATGTCCGGATAGAACTTCTATAGGCGTCGGATTCCGACGGTTCCAAATATATACCTGTATTAAAGAAAATTTAAAGGTGATTTAACCGAATGTTTTACTAACAAAAAAGAATAACAATGTCTTGCAAAACAGATGGGTGGCTTATAGGGAATGTCTATATAAACCCACAAGAACAGGGGATTACCTGTGAATTTTCACTACCACTGGCGATAAAAGTGTTGTTTAATCCACCAAAGCATGACCTTATCACATACTTGTGTTGCTCGTGACCATTAAACCTGGATGGCTTATCCCATTTCCCATCCACATCCCACATATGAATCTCCTGACTGTTGAGATTGACAATGAAGAACTTACTATCTCCTGAGACTGAAAGAGATGTGATTGGGTGCTCCTCTGAAATAACTCGCTCTGCATTTGTTCCCATATGCAGAATACGAATTTCTTTATCCATAAAGACGCTGACAAGATACTCACCGTCTGGAGTAACGGCAAGATCTACAACCTTGGGCATCCTCATTCCTCTCCATGATTTGATCACGTTTCCATCACAATCCCACATGCAGACTCCCTTTTCAGGGTCAGAACTGCCACACGCAAACTGTTTTGAGTTGGGAAACCAGGCGCAAGAGCTGACAACAAAGCCTTGATTCCCAAATGTGCGCTTGCATGTACCTGTTTCAACATCCCATAGCTTCAAAACTTCTGTGTTCCCACATGTTAGTAACTTGGTGTCATCAGGACTCCATGCTACAAAAGATACAGCATGTTGGTGACCATTAAGTGTGTGTTTCAGTGTCAATATCCCATCCTCCAGCACCTGACAAGTTTTTAGAACATTTGAAATGTTTCAACGTGTCAGAGTTGTACTTTATTTGAGCTCTCGAGCTAGACACGTGTTCCGGTATTGATTAATTGATTTCCAGACAATTAGAGTGCTATCTTAGTTTACAAAAAGTTGACCTCTATCAAGCTTAGTAATCAATAATTGATTATTCTAATTAATCAACATAAATATAATTAATTATATTCTAAGATGAATGTTAATATTCTAAGAAACTTCACAGCTTTAATGCCAATGAATTTGTCCTTGCTAGGCAATCTGTATTCCGTTAAGCGAAATAAACCTAGATTCTTTATAACCATGAAACTATGACCTACTTATTCACGCCGAAAAAGAACCACAATAGTGTAACGTACATCCTACAAGTATTGTCCATTGGTCAACTGTATTCATAGTCAAATGTTTAAAATGAAGTTGAAACCGGATAATTTTGAGGGCAGTATTACCCCACTTGGATAATTTCACAGTTAACTAACATATATAACTCTGATCTTATAGTAGGATTCTGGTATTTAAGATGTAGAACAGAGACCTAAAATGAAAATTTTCAGATAGGAACAGCTAAATCTCCAAATTCTGATATCTGCCCAGTCATCTCTTAAAATAATTGTCATACACCAAAAAGTGAGCAATAAGTATGGGCTTCATGCCAGTAAAGTAGCCATGTTAGTTAGGGCTTTCTATTAGTCTCACTATCCTCCTCTTTCCAGCCAACTTGTTAGTATAAATAAGATCTTAACTGGCCTATTCCATTCTGGTTTATATTCTCTATCTGAACAAACCCAATTTAAGTTTCCTTCTTATTAATTTTCCATAATTACAGCTGTAAATGGAAAAGGTCAAACAAATTTATAAAAATCCCCACCATTTAAATGAAGGTTGCAAATATTTTTCCTTGGCGTGGGAAATGACAGCCTTCTTTTTTCAATAGAATAAAAGCTTGACATATGATGAAGAAAGAAATATAAAATTTTGGATTAAGACATCATCCAAGGTAGAGAGAATAAAAAGGCACGTCTGCACAATAAATCCCTCAAATCCCCATCTTTTTTTATTTATCTTATGAATAACATGTCTGAAGATGCAACGTTCTCAGGGATTGATCATTTTGCAGTCTGCATGACTCTATGCTTCTAGCAACAGCATATTAAACATATATAGAAAATGATACAGGAAAAAAACAAATTATGTGGTCCTACAATCAAGATTATTTCTTTTACATTCAACAAGATAATGGTAATGTCACTCTTAGGGTTCCACCCTAATGTTAATAGTGTAAGATTAACTCAGAATGGATATTTGGACCAATCCCACTGATGTTCACTTCTCCAAAGAATTTGCAAATCTTGTTCCATTAACATTTTCTGACCTACCAGTAACCACCACATCAAGACCACAAACCCTTAAATGTAACCGTGATTTATACACGGATCAAAGATGCAGGACATTGCACCCAATAAGGGGATAAAAAGAGCATTGGAAGATTATTAGTGTTTTATTCCTTTTAACTGACATCGTGATATTCCCTTCAAAATCATCCAAATTCTTCACATCCATGAGATCCCGGGTTTTACAGACACAAGCACTAGTATGTAGTTGTTTCCTGATTTGCAATTTTCACAACATTGACCATGGCCGGCCTTGTCCAATTGAAGAAAAAAGACACTTAAAATATATATTTCAAATTTTGAAGTTATACCACTAATCCAGATTGCAAAAATCAACAAAATCACTAGCATTCTATCCTCTACAATAATTCTATTGATTATTCATTTCTAGCTATCCTATAATAATGAGGACTAAGACATTCATGGAGCCTTATAACAAACCTCCAGTAACCGAACTAAGAAATATATGAGCTGGACAAGAATGTAAGAAAATCCATTTCAGTGGTGATAGCATCCATCTTTTCATCGTTCTAAATTAGATTCTAACAAGGTCCTGACATCCATTTATTTCCTATTCAAGTTAGCACCTGTTCTAGCTCAAAGTTGTGAGTACCTTAAGATAGAGCAGCACCAAACAAAAACAAGAAACATATTCTCTCTTCTTTAAATAAACTCCAGAGTCCAGTCATGATGATGAACTCTACGTATCCTTTTGTCCTAAGCTCCAAAGCACTAACCTATCAATAGATGAATCACACATATCTCCAACCATTTAAATAATATTATAAATACATATATTATTTTCCACTCAATCTGAATGATATTTAGGGAGGGTTTGCCATGAAATGAACCTAAATTACAGTGAATATAAATAGAGGTGAGTTTGCTGAAACTTTTTTCTCGAACATATTGGGAGCTAAAACACAAATTGGCATTTCCAAAGAAGCAATTAATATTCGATGAATCTTATAAAGCTAAAATAAATACTTCATCAGATTACAACAGCACGATACCTTCCATATGATGGCTGTGCAATCATTGGATGAAGAGGCCAGGTACTCTCCATTATTTGAAAATTGAACAAACCAAACTTCATTTTTGTGTCCAGTCAATATCTGCAGCAATAGAAAGAAAAAATTGTTATTAAATATGTACTGCATGCAATATCACATGTTAGAAAAGATTAATTTGGAGCCTATGTTCATGATTCAAAATCTGATTTATCTTCTTTTGCCATGCAAAACCTGCTACCCTACTCAATCTCTTGCCATATACCCCCTCAAAAAAACTTCAAATTAGGGATCAGATGATCAGGAAAACAGAGTCTTGTCATACCAGTCCTAGATATATCAAAAAACCGTTACCAGTATCATGACTGCCTACTATGTATAAAATCTTAGAGGGGGAGAATATAAAATCTGAAAGTGAAAGTGTATTCTAATTATTTGATATAAGACAGCTGGTATTTTATATACGAGGTGTAATACTCTAGAAGAGTCTGCAGTGAGCTATACGATGTGCCGAGTCAGAACAGTTACGACAGAGATTAAAAAACCTAACTAAATGAGAGAACAGAACAGTGATAGGTGTGGAGACTATATATCTAACAATGTAGATATATAAAAGAAAATGCCATCAAACTATGGTGCAAGAAAAAGGGTGGTGGCTTCGAGTGAGCATAGTATAAGCATTTTTCCTCCCTTTTAAAATATATAACTGAAACTCGTAAGGGGAGCTGGCTTGACCAGTTACATAGTATCCATCCTTTCCTTTGTATAATAGTTTTCCCTTTTGCATAATTTCTAAAGGGGAAGTCCAAAAGATAATCTAAGCCCAAAACTGACCATAAAGGCAAAAAAAACAAAGATTCTTAAAAGCCCATAGCCAACAGAAGATATAAATAGAACACTTGCACACGTCACACACACACATATGTCAGTTTCAACAACACGGACTCTTGATTTAGATCAGTAAGCAGCGCAACATACCCTGAAAGGACTTAAAAAGAAGCCCATTACATCATCTTCCAGAACTTTTTTTTCTAAAATAGAGGAACTGCTACAAATGACAGTAGATATGATGAATAAACTGAATAGGACATATAAATCAATCTAAACGCCAAACTCAATGCTGTGACAACTCACCTGAGTCGTTCTAGTAGGAATCTGATCCCTGCTGCAGCGATGATCCTCATAAAGCGATATCTGATTCGACGAACTATGATACATACACGAATCGACCCAGGCCGTAACAGTAGATTCTACCAAGCGCTCCAGCCTTGCTTCAGGCACTGATATGGGAGGAGGCAACAAACTTTCCAAATCTGCCAACAACTTTCTTCTCAGATCATGTACAACAACATCGTTTTCATCAACAACAGCTAACTCCCTATCCTTAAATGAGAGCATGCACATAGCCAGACTGTGAACTTTGCACCTGTCCACATCCAAGGCAGAAACCTGTTTCCTTAACACCGCCAAAGCTAGCTCATCTTCCCCGCAATTCAAGTACTCCCTAACACACTGTCTGGAAACAAGAAGCAAGGCAGATTCCCTTGATTCCCCCAACACATCCTTTATCGAATTAAGATACTCAATGCTATCGTCCCAATTCCCATTCAATACAAATGATTCAAGCAACTTAAGCTCATTGGACTTGTAGGAAATGCCAGATTCTAATTCCAAACAAGCCGCAGAGCTACTGTAACCTAATGAATATAGACACTGAATTATGATCCTCACAAATTCATGCCTTCTAATCAACCCTTCGGTACCTAGTACCTCGCAAGGATTCTCCATACACGAATAAGATGCATGAATAAATCAGAACAAATAGAAACGCAACAATTTGGTGTTAAAAAATCGGAGAATCGAGAAAGAAAAACCCAAAGAGTAAACCCTAGATGCCAAACTGAGTGACACGGTTTCGGAAGGGATTAAACAGTTCAAAACTAGAAGCAACGCAACAGAGTGTGTAACTAGAAGTGTCTACAAGATAACGAAAAGAATAAAGATCTAAGTTAAGAATAGGATCAAGAGTAGTAGAACTCAAAACCGAACTTCAAACCCAAATTATAATGAAACAAAGAAATGTGAAGGCTGGTTCTCTCTTATCAGTAAGTGATAAGTGACATGTGCCAGGGTATAGATCCACCACTTTGAATTTTAATTTATTTTTATTAACTTAATAACTAATATATTTAGGACTTTGTTCACTATTAAAGAAAAAAATACCTTGACACACACAAAATTATTTAGATATTAATTTTAAAAAAATATATATATATATTTTAATTCTTTTGTAATTTTTTTATAATATTTGTTAAATAAATATAAATATATGTCAGTTCTTGTTACTCTTAATCAAATTCTATCATCAATAGTTCCAATGATCATAAAAGAATCTCTTTTTATATTTCTTTATCCCTAAATTCAAACTAGTTATATCTCAATGCATGTAACATTCTTGACATGTGAAAGTGTGGTGAAGGTAACATATGGTGATTTGACTATGGAAGATTCATAATCTCTTGTGATAAGGGTGAATCTTCATCATGTGTATTCTTAAGGCAAAGGTGTGAAAATAGTAGGATGCCTTAGAGGGTGACATCATAAAGGATTTTATTATGTCTCAATCATCATAGATAACAAAGAATAAGGCATTGAATAGTGGTTGTAAATTCAGAAAACAAAACAAATGAAGAAAGAGATGTGTTTCAATAAAGTGGATATATGATAAACAACATATGTGTACCATGTACCACCTAAAGTGTAGTTACACGAGAACCTTTGTCCAAAATTAATAAAAAAAATATTTGGACTATAATCAAATACACACTAATTGGTCAAAAAATGTTAGTCTTATATACAAGTTGATTTTATTTTTATTTTTGGTATAATTTTACTTATAAAATGTATTATTTCATTTTGATTAAATTTATTTCAATAGTTTTACTTTATTATTTTAAAAAATAAAATGTAATAAATTTTCAATCAATTAATTTAACCACCTAACTCAAATAAATTAAAATCTAAAGTCATATTTCTTAATTAGGATTTCTCAGAAACAAAAAGAGACAAACTTTTATCTGAATGCATTCAGTTGGTTTGGGCGTCAAATCCATTCTATCTTTTAATTACTGTAATGTTTTCCACCAAATTATTTAACATTAACAGAGCATAACATATCAATGTCAATATTGCCGGTCCAAAATATAGAATAGTCTTAATTTAAAACTTATTTTACAAAAAATATTTCAAAAGAAAATAATATCATTATAAATATAATATGGTGTCCTATAAAATGCCATATATACTTAATTAAATTGTTTTATTAGTAAAAAAACAATCCTACTATGTTTTAAGAAAATGAAATGCATCAAATATTGGGATAACTAAAAATATAAGTCTAATTTGTTTTCAAAATCCATTAGGTCTAATTAGAATGCACAAACATCTTTAAATCAATCTGAATGGAACAGGTTGGATCATTCTCATCCTCACTTTCTTTGCTATATATTTATAAAGCATTCAAACTTTATAGTATAGCACATGTTATTTCAAAATAAGTAATAAGAGTTTATAAATTATTTCTTAGCTTTAATTTTCTAAAATAACTTATAGGTTAATTTTTTTTACCTACTTTTATCAAGTTTTGAAAACTATTTTTAATATTTTATTAAACAATTATTGGATATAAGTATTTGTTACCTCGCGTGGTCCCTGATCCTTCTCTCAGTTTCCTGTATCATTCTTACATTTTTTTTTTAAATAATGGTCTCAATCCCAAGACAAAATAAAATAAAATTAAAATTAACCTCGGTACATGAGTGTGCATAATTTTTAATTAGCACATTTCACAAAAGTAATTTCTTCAATAAATCTAAACAAACCTACTTTATGAATTTTGAAATCTAAATTATGTTATCTTTTATCAATCATTATATAAGATTTTATTAAAATAACTAAATAATTATAAAGTACGAGAAAATCACAAAAAATTTCACAAAAACATAATATATTTATTATAAAAAATATATAAATAAGTGCATATAGTCAAAACATTAATTTATCTATTAAAATTGTTTTCTCAAATATATAAAAGTTCACTCTTGATAATAACTTATAAAATGATTGGCATTCAATGCGTGAGCATGTCCAATCTAATTCAGATTGTAAGAAAAAATAAATTATGTTATTTTTTTCAGTGTGCCCAGATGAAATTGAGATGGGTAAAGATCTATGAATTTAAAATTTGATTTTAGAATTTGATCACTTGCATAATAAAAATATGGATGATTTAATAATTTACTAAAAAAATTATATTTAACAGTATGAAAAAAATATTATATAGGTGTATGGGAATGAAACAACATGAGAATGACGTTTAAATTTTCAATCAGAATATTACTTACAACTTTGATGCACTTCATCATGATTGAAAGGACAAAAAAATTCATAAGCAATGTGTAACTACCCATTCACTCTAGTTCATGTTTCTAAAGAAAAAAATAAAACTTCCTTAAATGCAGTGAAATAGTTCAAAAATATTAAATGTTTTATCTATATATCTTATTTATAATACTCTGTGGATTTTTACTTTCTTATTTATAATACTCTTAGTAGATTTTTACACTCTTAGTTGATTTTTACGTTTTTGAGAGGTGTAATCATAGTTCAATTGTACTCAAACCTGCCTTAATATGGTAATCCATGACTTGTCTTCGTAATTAACTTAACATACTTATCAATATGCAATATCAATATTGACAATAACTATCTTTAAATTAATCAACTTAATAAATAAACTAACTATTTTAGATGCCATAATTATTATAATTTTAATAAAATTGTTATTTATTGTTTTTTTTTTCTTTGTCTGTTTATTGTCATACTTTACTTGATTTTATTATTTGATTGGTTATTTATCTGTGTAACCTAATTGTTTTGGGACTATTACTTGAAATAATTCATATTTGAATAAATTCAAGCATAGGAATAACAATAGTAGTTCTAGCAATAGTGATTGTGTGACAGTCAAATTTCAATAAGTATTATCTATAAAATTCTTTGATTTTAATATAATATTAATTTTTAACATTTGTACATGTTATTACTTTTAACTCAAAGTTAATCTAGTGTGAATTGATGAAAAAATATTATGAAATTTTAAGTATATTTTTCGCATCATATTTAACTTATGTTTTTTTATTTTATTTTATTATATATATAAAAATTAAAACAATAATCTAAAAAAACCAATTATTACCTTCTAACGTCAAAATATATTAAAGAATTACAACAAAATTAATTTAGAAACCTAGCACTCCACTGAATATATAAATAAATTCAAAAGTTAATAAAAATAATAGATTAAAAAATATTAAATTACCTACACATTTATATTTATAGACTCTTTACCTTAATGACAATTTAATAAAAATTCAATTATTTTTTAATTTTATTTAACATGGTAATCTCATAGATAATTACCAATTTTGTTTTTCTCATAGCCTATCAGTCATGAAACATCAAATCGGATAGTATAAAACTAACGAGATTCATCAGTATATTTCTCATCTCAACTCACAATTTCAGTAAAGAGAGCCACACAGTTAATTAAAATACTACAACTTAATGTTAAGTTGTTCATTTAATAAGCTTTATAAGAAACCAGTCTTTCACAAATGAAATCACTTGATAAATCCACTAAAATTTAAACTTATGTTTAATGGTATCTTTTTATGTCTTAGTAATAATTATATATGAAATCTAATCATATAGGAAATCCTTTAAGTATCTAAAGTAACTTAATTTTATTGTAATGCAACTAGTTGTATTGTGCTTTTATATTCTGGCAACATTTTACAAAAACATTCAGAACCTCGATTGAAAATTCAGTAGGTTACATATTAAATTTTTAAACACTTACATGTATTAAATTTGTTTTATTAAAATAAAAAAAGTTATAACATAATTTTTTATATATATTTAAAAATATGACCACACAATAGTATTGATTTAATTCAAATAGAGTGACTTATAAATGAGTTGCTATTATAAGTTAGGGTTAAATATGTTTTTAGTCCCTAAACTATGGGCCATTTCTGGTTTTCGTCCCTCTTCCAAAGTAAGGTACACTTTAGTCCTCATCCTTTTCGAAACTTTGGTTTCAGTCCTCCAAAACTAACACCGTGAAAAATATGCTGATGTGTCTAATGTCTCTTTCCACGTGTAATTGGTTTTTTGCTGACGTGTTAAGTCAGCTGGGGATGGAAGTGATTCCTCTTTAATTTGGAACGAAATTGGTACTCAAAATCAGTTGCAATTGGTGTTGGTGTTGCTGTTCTTTGTTTGGGTTTGGTTCGTGGTTCATCTGCGCGTGCATCTTCGTGGTTCATTGAGTTTGCTTGGTGAAAGAAAGGGATTTCTTTGTCGTTCGTTGAGGTGGTTCGTTCAGCAAGGTAATTTTTTAGTTTAAGTTGAACTTGTTTTCTCTGTGATTCGTTGAACAAAAAAAGCAATTGTGTGTGTAATGGGCATTCCGCTGTGCATTGTGAGTCTAATGTGGGAAGTTTTCATTTGACCTTGTAGGAAAAATGGTTTTTGATGTGTGTTTGTATCATATGGGGAAGTTCATGAAGAACAAGGGTCTACAATACGTGGGAGGAGAGATACATGTTATTAGGGGAATCGATCCCGACATGTGGTCATACTTTGAAGCAGTGGGATTTGTTAGAGAATTCAAGTACTCTGGAGAGTTCAAACTTTGGTGGAAGGGTTCCAAACAAAAGGAAATGAACAACCTCAGACCACTGACAGATGACAGAGAAGCCATTTTGTTGGCTAACTATGCAGAGGCAAATAAGGAGGAAGTTGAAATCTATGTTCAACATGGCCAACCCAGTCAGGCAGAGGAAATTAGTTTTCTTACATTTGGTGAGGAGGCAGAGGAAGTAAGAGTACAGCAGATGGAGGAAGAGGTTGTTATGGATGAAGAAGATATTGGTGGGGTGGAGGGAAATGTTGAAGTACAAGACCTGGTAGTAGATGACGAAGAGGAAGAGGGGAATGTTGAGGGAGAAATGGTGGAAGAGCAAGTGGAAGAGCAAGAGGAAGAGGGGATTGTTGAGGGGGATAAAGAGCAAGATGAAGAAGAAGAGGAAGAGGGGAATGTTGAGGGAGAAATGGTGGAAGAGCAGGAGGAAGAGGGGAATGTTGAGGGGGATGAAGAGCAGGAGGAAGAGGGGAATGTTGATGACAGTGAAGAGGAGAGAATGTTGTTGAGGAGTGAAGACGAAGGGATGGAAAATGTTGATGAAAGTGAAGAGGAGAGAATGGCAAATGGTGATGATTGGTTTGGGATGGACAATGTGTATGTTGAAGAAGAGAGAAGAAATATTAATCCAGTTTTGGATAGGTGGAAGAGAATGAAAAACAAAAATAAAAGTGTTAGGAGCAGATTTGGAGAGAGTGAGGGGACATTTGTCATTAACGAAGATGTTGGAGAACATGAGATAAATGAAGATTATGATACAGAAGAGTTGTCCTCAAATGTAGATAGTGATGAGGATGTGAGGGACAATAGAAGCCACTTTCCAACGTATAAAGCAGAAGATATGAATAAGGGATTCAAATTTAGATTGGGTATGGAGTTTAAGTGTTTGAAGGATTTGAAGAGTGCTTTACAGGAGCATAGCGTTTTGAATGGAAAAGAAGTAAGCTTTGTGAAGAATGATTTGAAGAGGGTAAGGGCAGTTTGTAAGAAGGGGTGTGGTTTTGTTATTATGGCTAGCAAGGTAGGAAGCAGGGAAACCTTTAGACTCAAAACTCTAGTTCAGCACAAGTGTGGAAGGGGTTTTGGTGGCAAAAGTGCAAATGTAGAATGGATTGCACAGGTTTTGGTTTCCAGATTTGTCAATGTTGCAGGCATGACAGTGAAACAAATCATAGATGAAATACAAAAGTCATATAGTATTGGAATAACTCATTGGAAGGCTGGAAGAGCTAAGAGAATTGCAATGGATTGTTTAGTGGGTGATGGAGAACGACAATATGCTCGTTTGTATGACTATGTGGCTGAGTTATTAAGAGTCAAGGCTGGGACCTTCAAGATTAAGGTCAATCAACCCGAACCCACCTTGCAACCAAGGTTTGGGTCATTTTACATGTGTTTGGAGGGCTGTAAGCAGGGGTTTTTAGGTAGTTGCAGACCATTTATTGGTGTAGATGGTTGTCACTTGAAGACAAATTATGGAGGTCAGTTGTTAGTTGCAGTAGGAAGAGACCCTAATGACCAGTATTTCCCACTAGCTTTTGCTGTGGTAGAGACAGAATGCAAAGACACATGGATGTGGTTTTTGAGACACCTGCTTGATGATATTGGAGGAATAGATTGTCAAAGGTGGATCTTTATTTCGGATCAGCAAAAGGTACATTAAAATTTTTAGTTTAGTTAGAAATTTATTTTGATTATGTTATACTTATTAGTGTATTATGGTTGCAGGGATTAATGTCAGTTTTTGATGATATCTTGAATGGAGTGGAACACAGGCTGTGTTTACGCCATTTATACAACAATTACAAGAAAAAATTTGGGGGAGGCTTGCTGATTAGAGACCTTATGATGGGGGCTGCCAAGGCAACATTCTATAAGGAATGGGAGAAAAAAACGGGTGAGTTAAAAAATGTGAATGTTGATGCCTATAGAACTTGTTATGCACCAATTATAAGTCCTATCAATGGACAACAACTTTGGCCTACATCTGACTCTCCACAACTACTACCTCCCATTTACAAAAGACCTCCTGGGAGGCCAAAAAAATTAAGAAGAGAAGTTGATGAATATGTGAGCCATGGAAAATTGTCAAAGACCAATACTGCTATAAGATGTAGCACTTGCAATGCATATGGACACAATGTAAGGACATGTAAAAAGAGCCAGAAAAGGAAGGTAAATCTTCTTGGTAATGTTATTTACAAGTTCATTTATTTACAACTATTTGTTATTTAACTATCTTACTCCTTTCGTAGGACAAAAGGGGGGCTTCTACATCAACACCTGGATCTGCATCAACAAGGGCTGGATCTGCATCTGCATCAGAAGCTGGAAGGGGGGCATCTGCATTTGCATCACAAGCTGGAAGGGCTGCATCAATTGCTGGAAGGGGGGCATCTGCATCTGCACCACAAGCTGGAAGGAGATCAGCCACAGTTGCAGGGGCTGGGGCTGCATCAGCATCACAAGGTGGAGGATCTGCAACTATGCGTGAAGGGGCAAGAAGAACATCCACAAGATTGGCTGCACAAATTGTAGGGTCTCAAGGAAGTTGTAATTGAAAGATGTAATTTCAGACAAATTGTAGTGGCTGTAGGCTGTCAAGGAAGTTGTAATTAAAGTAGTGGCTGTAGTGGACCACTTTTTTGTCTTGTACTGTCTGTAACCCTTTAAACTATGCTGGGACCACTATTTGAACATCTTCTTTATTAATCAATATGGACCACATTGCTTTGCTTTTACTTATGTTGTAATTCTTTAATCTGCTGTCTGCTAAAGTGTGCTTCATTATGTTCCTGCTAAACTGGTTTAAATATTTGCAGTTTCTGGTATTTTATACAATTTGGTACAAGTTTATGCTTTGAGTCCCTCTGTTGGCTGCTGGAACAACCAACAATTTCGTGCTAGTTTCTGCTTTTAGTCCCTCTACAAATTTCCCATTCTAATCCACCACTTTTGGTGCTAAAGACCAACTCATACACTGATATTTTCATCTCGAAGCTTTTAGCCTCTGCTGGCAGTTAGTACATGTCAAATTTGGTCAAACAAAGTTGCTAAAATCATCACATTAACATTCCAAACTCGTTTCTGCAAAATTGACATTTAAACCCCCAAATTTTAAACATTTTTTCTGATATTAAACAGAAAAATTTGGTGATTTTAAACACACCTGTTAATATTTCCAAAGTATATAACACAAATGCACATAACACAACCATCAAGGCACAATTGAACTGAACTTCCACAGTTTATTGAATTTAAAACTTCCTTGTACATCCACATCACAACCTATCTAATTACAATTAACATTCAACACAAACAGAATACAAAACATGGCAGTTAATGCCCATGACAATACAAAAAACACCAACATCATTTTGAAATTTTTTCTCTCTTCCTCTAATTTCTTCTTCAACTTGTCCTTCTTCGTCCTTAGCTCCAACACAACATTTTCAATACACACTTCAACTTCTTCACTCTTCCTTTGTAAGCTTCCTTCCATTTCGAAATCTCCTTCATCAACCCATTCAAAGAAGTTACAGCTTGAATTACTCTGCAAATGAAAATTATAAATCAGCAATGCAATATTCAACACAATAAATAAAGCTTTTATTCTCACTTACTGCCTAATTTCTACATCTATAAAATTGTCTCCCTTTGTTCTTCAATGTAGTTGCCTTCAACAACAACAATCTTTCCCCACAACCACAGTTTTTTGAAGCTAAGTGAGATGATCCACAACTTTGGGACATTCCAGAACCTATGCTCCTTGGTGTGCAACCTCCTCTATCACCTTTCATTTCCCTTCAAAAGTGATTAACAAAGAAACTCAAGTTCGAAACCAGTACCCTTCAACAAAACCCTACATCCCCAAATCCATCCATCATTTTAAACCAAAACAAAGACAAATGTGAACTTACTTGCCCAACTCCACCAACGCCCAAGAAGGTGATATCCAAGCTTCAACCTTCTTTCCACTTTGTCTTTGCTCGAATCCTTCACACAACACTTTGCAATGAAACTAATAAACCAACACTTCAACAACGTTGGATTAACTTTGCATTTTAGCTGTTTAAACACATGGAAAGAGACGTTGAACACGTGGAAAGAGACGTTAGACACATCAGCATATTTTTCACGGTGTTAGTTTTGGAGGACTGAAACCAAAGTTTCGAAAAGGATGAGGACTAAAGTGTACCTTACTTTGGAAGAGGGACGAAAACCAGAAATGGCCCATAGTTTAGGGACTAAAAACATATTTAACCCTATAAGTTATAACATATACTGAGCTATCCTGAACGGTCTAATATCATGAGATCTAATTTTAGACTATAAATAATGAATTTTTAAAAAAATTTCAAACTTTAAGTATATTTCTCCACTCTTCAACAAAAATTGGTCAGGACTCCTAGCTACTTATAACCAGTGTTTGCTATCTAATTTGTTTCTGACAAGTTAAGAAACGAGAAGATCTAAACATAACTATTTGTAAAAATTTAATTCCAAAGTTAATTTGAAATTATATGAATATATTCACTTATATTTTTCTCCTCTGTAATTATAAAAACTAACTATCTCGGAAAAAGAATTCATAATAAATAACCCTGATGTAGTTCATCCGCATCATGAAAACAAAGAAAACCCTCTAACTATTAGGTTTGGATTTTGAAATAGAAGATTCCCCTTGTGATTTAGAAAGAACACACGTGTGAGCAGTTTTCGTCAGTAAAAGAAAAGAAACAGAAAAGAAGGGTTCCATAGCAAATGAAATAAAAAAAACAACTAAAACTTTATTTTTTTCATCAATTCACAAACATTAGCACGAGTAAGACACTCTTTCTTTTTGTAACATTTAGATTGTCACCACAAAATTATCAAGACAACATTTTATAAACCCTACCTAATTTTTTATTTTAAAGTAAATGTAAAATAAATACAAAAGTAAGGTAATATTGTTATTATTATTATATGGTAAGGGACTAGGAGAGTCCCACCACGAAGAGATGTTCCCCAATGGCGCGTTTTGAAAAGAGGAATGGACATTTGAGAAGCGAACGAAACGGGCGGGGCAGTGTCGTTTCGTTAATAAGCCTTTTGTCCGAGGCACGCCGAAGGGAGTGTGTGTGAATGAATGATGAAGTTAGCACAACTCAAAAACTGAATGCATCATCACTCAGTGTATCACTGTCAACAACACTCCCACCAGCATTAAAAGCTCTCAACTCCCCCACCCCACTCTTCTTCTTCTTCCATTCTTCACTCACCTCCTTCTCTTCCGTTTCCAAATCCTCTCTCGAGATCTCTTCCTCTCTCTGACTTTCCGCATGCACACCGCTTTCGTCGGCTAGATCTTCCACCGCGTTTCATGGATCCGGAAACACACTCTCCTGCATTGCCTTCTCTCTCCTAGGGTTTTGCGTGTCACGTTTTGCGTTTTTCAAGCGATGCTTTCTCTCCCTTGCGGTTCGGCCTGCTGCTGCCGTATCCGTCATGACAGCCGTTGCCGGACGCCCTGCCGGAATCCCGCAGTTTGCCTCTTGCTCTCTCACCTTTCTCTCTCCTCCTGATGATGCTAAACGTAGACTGCGGCTAGAGAGAATGCCGGTGTCGGTCGTCTTCCTCTTTGCTTTTCTCAACTTGCTTTCTTCTTCCCAAGGTACTTTACTTTCATTTCTTTCCTCTTTCACTCTCTTAATTTTCTACTCTAAACCGTACAAGTTAAAATAGAAGTAAGTGTGGAGTGATGGACGAACAGCATAAGTTAAGGAGTTTGTCTTATTTGGTTCTTTAGCTCTAATTCTGTGCTACTGTTGCTTTTTTTATTCGTTGCTGGCACGTGTGTTTTGTTGACTAGATGTTGATGCTTTCTCTGGGCTGACTGGTAGTTAATATGTAGCAGTACCCTACCAGGTTCAATGTCACTGAACTTGAGACTGGATTTATACATTTTTGCTTGTTGTAGTATGGGGGTAACTGAATTCTTGAATGTTATAGTTTTTCTCTGTTGTGTTTTTTGAATTTTAGTTAGTTGGTTGTTTTATTGTGCTAAATTACTTACTAAATTAGGCTTTGTTTCAATACACTTTTACATAGGAGAAGAAAATAAGAAAATGAAGTAAATTGAACTTTTACCATAAGCTAAAATCAACATTTGGAAAAGTGAAATGGGAGAGTGTCTATGAAAGTTAAGTGTATAAGTTTGTTTTGGCTTGAGAGAGAAGCTCAAATTATTTTGCCTTCATTCTGTACATGTGGCATATCATTGTTTCCTCCTAGCATCTCATATGTCCACAACCTGGACTTCATTTGCCAAACTTAATTCTTTAATGCACCATTATGCCATACTCTTCTTATTGGTCACTGTATTTTTGTTTGTTAGGCACATAGTTTATTTAGTGTTTTAATCCAATGGCTCATTTCCATTAAAGCTGAACTATAACAATTTGATCCATGTGCTGATATACAATCATGGCATCTATCTTCTTTATGTCGTATGCTACTGAACCGAACATTGAATTGCACAGTCAAGTAACACATCTTATTCGCTTATCAAATTTTTAAGAATGAACAGTAATCTAATCACTTTTTATAACTATTTCTTTGTGACTAATCTGGTTATCATGTGTTCAGTCGCTGTTATTAATTGTTACAAAAAGGTCATTTTTGTGAATTGGTTCTTTTCTTGTATATTACGAAGTATACTTGGGTATTGCTGAAGTCTTGGAGGATAATACTGTAAAAAATATTTCCCCTTTTGATTGATAAGCTTCTGTCAGTATAGTATGAATCCAATGTGATATTTATGTGTGCTTATGCTCCAGTATATGTTGGATTGGATTGTATTGGTGGTACAAATGGTAAGAGAAAGAAAACTAATCCCAATGTAACTACAGCCAGCAAAATCAATGGAAAACATTCTCTCATACCCAGATTCTCCAGGTCTCATCATTTTGAGCCCCTCATTTAGCTAGAAAATCCACAAACCAATTGTTTTCCTAGAAAACATACTTCAAACTCACGATCGCACTTTCTGCTATTAATGAAAACAATTATCAGTTGCTATTGTTCCTAGAGGTCCGCAATGGACGTTACTGTTGAGTGTTATGTATGACGTAATAGGTTCTTTGCATGCAGTGAATTCGTTTTCTTTGAGTGTGTCATTTGCTTCATCAGAACAAGCTAAAATGTGGTTTGCTAAACCTTCTTTTGGACCTTCTTCTGCACCCATTCCATCTCCACATCATCAAGGTATATTATTTTGTCATATATTTCAATAGCTTCTTGTTGTAAACATAAATTAGCGGTGTATAAGGGCTAATATTCTTTTATTTTAGGTCCTTACATGACTCCAAGACAGAGACATCATTATCGGCACCGTCACCATCACAGCATGAGACCTTATGTAGTGGCTCCACCCCCTTCAAAAGACCAAGGTAGCTTTTCAGTCATTCCCCCTTCCCGCTACACTTTTGAGGGCAGAAATATCCCCACCTCTGCAGTGGTGGCCTTCTCTTTTCCTTAAAAAGAGAAGCTGGTCAATGACCAAACAGAATTCTGGGGAATCTCTAATATTAAAGTATATTTTCTTAATAAAGGTTAAAGCAAAAAAGTAGACTGGAGGAGATTTTAAGAAGAGAAAAAAAAAGTTCGGCAAAACACTGCTTTATTTGTAATATTTAATCTACTATTGTTCTTTACACTTTTGTAGTTATTATATATATATATTTTTCTCTATATGTTTTTCTGAACTCTTTATTTAGTGGAATAAGATGATCAACAGAACTTCTTCATTATGTAGTAATCCAAATTCTATAGTTATTTTGCTTTCTCAGTGTTTTTGGTGTATGTCAAGAATGTTAAGAATAGGGGTGACAAAGTGGGTTGAGCTGCCAGTCCTCCTCTAATTTATCGGGGCAGGTTTACATTTTGAACCTGTCAGCCACTTTGACTGGTGGGGCAGAGGCAGGACAGGGTCTGGTAGGCTGTCCTGCCAGCCCTTTTTTGTATAAAACATTAAATAAAAATATAGTTTAAAGGATTAAACTTTTTTATATTTGTATTATTTGAAGGATATGAATATGCAATAATATTATAGTTTAAATTATAACTTACAAATGAAGTTCCAATTATTAATTATAACATAGTAATTTAATATGTAAAGGATATAATCCTCTTAATTTATTTGATTAGAGACCTTAATTAACCAATTAAAAACATAGAAAACATTACATGATTAAGTGTGTTTTTCAATACACACACACACACACACACACACACATATATATATATATATATTTAAAAAATAAAAAATATCAATTAAAGAAACTAATGAGCTGACCTGTCAGCCCGCCTAGTCATGGTGGGCCATCCTGCCCTGTCCTCTTTTTGAAGGGCCCCATTAGTAGGAGGGGCTTAAACGGATTGCATTGGCCCGGTTTGTCACTTAAAAATAATGTCTAGCACATAATATTTGGAAGGAAATTCTTACTGGATCAGTTCTCTTTTTTACAGTGTTTGCCTCTTGATTTTTTTCAAGCTTTCTGGGTCTCTCAAAATTACAGAATGGTTTTTAATGATTAAATTAATACCATAGGCCTAAATATTCGTTTTCTGTGCAAAGTCAAATTAGTGATTTCTGTTAAAATAAATCCTTTCACTGATTGATTAGATTTCAAAATTAACGGTTGATGTTTTCGGCTTTCCCAATTAGTGTCTTGTACTATATACTCATTTATACTGAAAACTCTGGCAGCTTGTGACCAAATCTGCACTGAACCACTTACATCAACTCCCTTTGGTTCACCTTGCGGTTGTGTATTTCCCATGAAGGTCCGACTTACACTGGATGTAGCACCTTATGCTGTTTTTCCAGTAATGACTGAGTTAGAGACAGAAATTGCGTTAGGCACGTATCTAGAACAGAGTCAGGTGAAGATAATGGGTGCCACTGCTGACAGTCAAAATCAGGGAAGAACTGTTGTTGATATTAATTTGGTTCCTCTGGGAGAGAAATTTGACAATACAACCGCAGCTTTGACATATGAGAGGTTTTGGCACAAGAAGGTTCCTCTAAATAGGAGCCTTTTTGGTGATTATGCTGTTGTGTACATTACTTATCCAGGTAGTTGTGTTTCTCTTCATAACATTTTACTTTACTGGTATCTTGTTTCTGTTTGAGTCTAAAGCTATTGATATCAGGAATGCCATCTTCACCTCCATATGGATCTGTAGTTGGGAGTGGTCCCAGTCAAAGTGTTCAGGGAATTCTTCCGGTCAGTGCCAACTTTGTCGGCAGAAACCAGAAAATGAATGTCAGAACCATAATCATCATTGCTTTATCTTCCTTTGTACTCTTGCTGGTTTTAGTGGGAGCATTTTCAATTATTTTGAAATGGAAGAAGAGTAGGAGACCATCGAATGCTGTTGGCCCTGCATTCACATCATCTTTGAACAAGAGATCAGGTATACTTCTGAAAATATTTTCACATTTAAAAATAATTTTATGATGTTTAAATTGGCAGATCATTTTCTTTGTTTATTAATCATTTATTGTTTACAGGACTATGCCAAAAGCCTGAATAATTTTTCTCTGATTGATTGTGGCTGCTTTTAGTTTCTTTTTCTTATTCTCTATGCTACTCTTGTATGTGAAAACAATTATATTTGTTAAGCTCTATTTTGGGCAAGTAAATTTGTGATGTTTATACAATACCGAGTTTGCAGTGTGGTGATCTCTTTTACTTGGAAGATATTTCTACTTTCACTTCTCATTGGTGTTACATTTGTACTACACATCAACTAGATTGATTATGCGTTAACTTCTGTGTGCGTTGTAATTTTTTATATAAAAATTGGACAGCTGTAAATTACGTTTGTTATACCAAATTCATCCTATTATTGTTGTGTACAGAATCAATATATGGATGAGATGTTCTCTACCCTTGGTGGTTACTGATTGACATACATATCTGCTGTATTTACTTGTTCTTGTGTAATTTTTAGTAATTTTATTAGCTATATATTTTTTTTGTTAGTTATATCATAAAATTTAAGTAAGATGGGTTGATGCATCATGCACTGCAGGCTTGGGGTCTATGTTGTCAAGCAGCATTACTAGCTCAACATCAGTGTCACTTATGTCCACAATGGCTACTTCCATTCTCTCTGTTAAAACATTTTCACTTTCTGAGCTTGAGAAAGCAACAGATAAGTTTAATTCAAAGCGAATACTGGGCGAAGGAGGATTTGGACGTGTTTATAGTGGAACATTGGAAGATGGGGCTGAAGTTGCAGTTAAGCTTCTAACAAGAGATAATCAGAATGGAGACCGTGAATTTATTGCAGAGGTTGAGATGCTTAGCCGTTTGCATCACCGTAATCTAGTGAAACTGATTGGTATATGCATTGAGGGGCGCAGGCGTTGCTTGGTGTATGAACTTGTTCGCAATGGCAGTGTCGAGTCCCATCTGCATGGTAGAATTTTCATCAGCTCATAACGCTCAGCCCATGTACTAGTCTTTCTGTGTTATCTCTATTAAATCATTTAAATACTTGTTATGATATTATAGGTGATGACAAGATAAAGGGGATGCTAGATTGGGAAGCACGGATGAAAATTGCCCTAGGAGCTGCAAGAGGATTGGCGTATCTTCACGAGGATTCCAATCCCCGTGTAATTCATCGAGACTTTAAAGCTAGTAACGTGTTACTAGAAGATGACTTTACTCCCAAAGTTTCTGATTTTGGATTGGCAAGAGAAGCAACTGAAGGAAGTAATCATATTTCAACACGAGTGATGGGAACTTTTGGGTGAGTGTATAAACAGACTTTGTCTACAGAATTTGGTTAAGTACGGTCCAAAACATTTTTTAGTGCCAGATTGTAAAGTTCTTCAATGACTTCCAGTGTAAATATTGTTAAGCACTAATTTTCTACGTACTTCATATTACCATGCAGAGATTTATCTCCCCTTTAAATAATTCTTTCGCCTAATAAATTGGGGTTCAGTGCTTTTTTTTTTCGCTCATTGCAAATTCCAGGCTTTAATTTGATGCCTTTTCTATGTTATGTTTTCATTTTTGTAGGTATGTTGCTCCCGAATATGCAATGACAGGGCACTTACTCGTCAAAAGTGATGTTTATAGTTATGGTGTTGTGCTGCTTGAACTTCTCACAGGCAGAAAGCCAGTGGATATGTCTCAACCTCAGGGACAGGAGAATCTTGTAACTTGGGCACGGCCAATGTTGACCAGTAGAGAAGGTCTAGAACAGCTGGTGGATCCATCTTTGGCTGGAAGTTACAACTTTGATGACATGGCAAAGGTTGCTGCAATCGCTTCAATGTGTGTTCACACGGAGGTTACACAGAGACCTTTTATGGGTGAAGTTGTTCAGGCTCTTAAGTTAATATACAATGACACAGATGAGACTTGTGGAGATTGTTGTAGTCAGAAGGATTCCTCTGCTCAGGAGTCCGATTTTAGAGGTGATCTTGCCCCTTCTGATAGCAGTTGGTGGAATGCGGGAGGGTTAACCCCTCGATTAACTTATGGGCAAGCATCTTCCTTCATAACTATGGAATACAGTTCTGGTCCACTTGAAGAAATGGACAACAGACCGTTTTCAACATCAAGCTTGATTGGAGATGAGATATCGTTACCGATTAGGCATGGGAATAGATCCGGCCCCTTAAGAACAGTCCGAAACAAACTTTCTTTACATAGATTTACAGGAAGTCGGAGTGAGCATGGAGGACCTTCTTCGAAGCGTAATTGGAACGATGGTTACTGGGTTTAAGAGGTTTGGGGGATTTTCCACTGTTTTTTAAATGTACAGTTTCTAAAGGGTTCAGAACTAATGATTAAGTGACTGATTTAGTTTAGGAATCTCAAATTTCTGCAGTTTTCATGTTATGGTTGGAGAGATACAGAGACGTTGACAAATTTTGAAATATTGATTCATTATACAAGGAGGAAGTGTAATTTAAACAGTGTTGTAAATGCCTTGAATTGTATCTCATGGTGTCTTTCCATTTCCGTTACCATGTCTATCACAAAGGAAGTTCCATGTAGTCAAAATGAGCTCACTATGACAATTCCCTTGATACTTATTTAATTTGAACTCTTGTGTATCTCCAATGTTAGATATTAGAGTTTATTTAATTTGAACTGGAGTATCTCTAATATAACATGTTATAATCTAATTTAAGTTCTTAATTTTTTTATTTGGGTTCACGTCTTATTTTCAGTGAGTTACATTTTTTTTATTTGGGCAGGAACTTCATTTTTATTTAACACCCTCCTTTTTATCTCTGCCATTGCACGTCGAATCATCCCCAATTCTGTTTCTTCCAGATATATAAGTTAATATATTATTACTCTCACTAATTATAACGTTGAATAAATAAGAAAATCTAAAAATTAATCTGTAAAGATTTTTTTATATGATTTTTAATTTCTACGAAGGTTAAGTTTATCTTATGGAACAATTTTTTATATTATTTTATTTCTTTTAATAATATTCTTGGAGAAACTTGTTTTCTAAATTCTTAGTCTCTTAAAATTTATCGTGTATATCTTGTCTCTTACTTATTTTTGTAATCATTTATTGATATAAATTTCTTATGATAATTCTTACAAAATTAAATGAGTTATTATTTTTGAAAGTCAAAATATGTTTTTTTTTTTTTTCAATTCTCGTTATAAACTTAAACTACTCATATAGCAGTTAATTACAAAGTTTTAATTATAGCAGTTAACGTTTAAAAATATTATAACAATATATATACAAATTTAAGTCTATAATAGAAAGTTTAAGTTATAGTAGTCAACGCTTAAAAATATTATAATAAAATTTTCTTCTTCCTTAAAAAGGCTAATATTAACATTTTGATACTGGAATAATTATAATTACGTGATATGTTGAATTACTTAAATCATCATTTGTCTCTTCTCCTTGTTAATTAGACAAATATCCCAGAGACATTAACTAAATAATTAGTAAGAGATGATTTCAACTTTTATTCATTAAAAAAACACAATGGGATATACAATCATATACCAAATACTGTTTTTAACAAAAACTTTTTTCTTACATGAACATAAAAAATTTGAGGTAACAATGACGGCAAATATTTTAGGGCAAAGTGATACTGACTTTGGAGTGTAGAAAGTTGTCAATGAATGTGATATTCAGTTGGAGCCAACTAACAGTGCTTCTCAGACAAAAACCATGTCCCGTGCCTGTGAAAATACCGTTGTTGTGCGTCCTCTTTCTTTACTCTGCGTCTACCCTTTTCATTTCTTAAGCTGAAAAATGGAATCTTGGTTTGTAATCCTGCGTGAATGTGTGTGCAGGTGGGGTGTGGAGCGGTGTCGGTGGATTTCTTGGCGATTGTTGCTGCATATCCAAAACCAGATGAAAAAATCAGAACCACTTCCTTCAAGGTCTTTTCGGTTTTCTTTTCATCTCATCTTGTTATGATAATCAATAGCTATAGCACCTCTTTCTTCTTTGGAGTTGAATATGTGCGTTGTTTGTGTAGGTTCAAGGAGGTGGCAATACAGGCAATGCCTTAACCTGCGCCTCTCGCTTAGGACTCAAACCAAGAATAATTTCCAAGGTTTTTACCTACAACACGTACACACAGAAAGTGGGCATGTCCTTTTTTTTTTCTTTTTTTTCATTTTTGTATTATGATGTTTCATTTCCATAAGGTTGCCGATGATACTCAAGGCAGGGAAGTATTACGTGAGCTAGAAGCCGATGGGGTAGATACATCCTTCATGGCTGTAATTTTCTCACACTTTCAATCTTCTCTTTTTCTTTTTTTGCATTATAGTGGCTTAATATTGTTGGATTCGCTCAGTAATAACAAGAAAAATACAAGAACTAAATTATAGTGGAAAACTTTCTGGAATAAGAGAACAAATATCAGCACACCACCGTACTCCTCGTAAGAGTATAGCATGTCTTTATATATAAAACTAGCAATAATAGAAAACCCATTAAACAGTATACGGTCAAATTAAACTTAACACTGTTAGATGTTCTCTGAACAATATATCACACTTTCAATCTTCTCTTTTTTTCTTTTATAGCATTGTAGTGGTCTAATATGATTGTGTCTTTGACTGTTTGGCTTTCACATGCGATTTTTTTAGTGTAGATGTTGATTGCTGAACATGTATTAACCTTTTACTTCTTTTAGAGTTTTGACCATACTGTTCACTCAAGAATGTAATGAAAAGAAGGAGTGTGTTTTTTGTTTATCGCTTGCTGTTAGATATTGTCTGCGTTGAATTTGTTACTCAAGAATGTAATGGAAACTTCTTGCAGTTGCTTTTTTCATCCATTCACACAATCGGTATCTCAATCATTGGATGGAAGGTCGGACGACTAATACTTTAGCTCACAAAAAGAACTTAGCTTTTGAAATATGAGCTGTGCGGTTTTCATCCACTAGTTAATATGGCTGACTGTGTGAACGTATGGAAAAGCTGACTGCACCAAATCTGGTTCCTTCTGTAATCTGCTGCACCAATATAGCCTTTTTTGAAGCTGATTGCACTGAGCTACTATATGGAATTGACTTTCCGTGCTCTTCAATTTTTAAACACTCTGATCAGAGTTTACTGTTTAGCCCCTTTCTTTTTTTTTTTGTTTGTTTTTATATATAATTTTCATGTATATATTGTTGTTCACTTATTGCTGTCGTTATTATTTTATCTATTTATAGTGCTTGTTCTTATGCACAGGTTTCTCTGGAGGGCACTTCACCTTTTACGTATGTCATTGTGGACAGCCAAACGTAATGATCATTGACTTATCGTTCCTCTTACTTTTATTAACTCCCCCTTCCTAGAAGAAATTCTCATGAAATACAATAAACATGATGTCTATATTTTCATTTGTTACTTGAAAATCACTTGACATGAGGTTTCTGCTCTGGTTGTTTCATTATAGTTGTTTAGCCCTTACTTTTAGCTATATTTTCCTGATCCTTTTCGGTACTGTGGTCGATGAATTTTTCTATAATACAGCTAGTTCTTTACACTCACCTGTGCGAAGTTTAATTCATAGTTACATGGTTTCATCATATTCACTGTCTCCATTGAGAAATATAATGAGCCAAATTTCAGAAGTGAAATCAGTTAGGTGGAATAGATTCTGGCGACAACCTCATGCTAGGTATTGAGCATAAAAATTGTGGACACTGCAGTATAATTAAAACGAAAATGAAATGAGCTAAACCTCCTAACCCATACTTCTCTATTTATTTCCCCTTTGTTCGTCTGTTTATCAACTTGCATACCGAGACTGTTGTTTTACACAGCAGTCAGTGCATGCATGAGAAGGAAAAATAGGTTATCCTTAGCAAGGATAAAACATAATGGTTCATAATAGTAAGATCTTCATGCAGTTGTTGATAATGAGAAATTATATTTGTAACTTGACTAATTTCTATTCTATTTTTTCAGTAAGTCCCGTACTTGTATTCATACCCCAGGATATCCACCAATGAAGCCAGTTGATCTTCCCAAGTCAAGTTTGTTAACTGCATTGCATGGGGCAAAAATTGTTTATTTTGATGGAAGATTGCATGAAACGGCTCTAGTTGTTGCACATGAGGTTATTACTTTTATAATTTATTTGATTCGCTTTGTGAAATCTATGTCTAATCATCACCATATTTAGAAGTTGAAGTTTCTAATCCCCCATTCTCTCGAAAATAAATAAAATAAAAGAAAGAAGGTGAAGCATGAAAAACTTTCTGTATTGAATTCAGTGAAAAAATCAACTTTGAACTTTGAACTTTGAATAATATATTATTAAAATGGTACCAATCATTTTATCACTAATGGTTGAACATGATATAACGACAGCTTAAATGGTGGACAAATTTATAAGGGAAAACGCTGCCAGGGGTAATAGATTTTGGAAGTCCATCAATTGATATAAATGGTTTGTTATTTTTCAACTGTGTTTAATGTTGAAATATCCACTTAATGTCTCTTAGTTTGTTTTCTTCCGGTAAAGGAGGTTCAGAATGAAAGGGAGCATCATCTGATGGGAAATAAACAAATTCTCATATTTTCCAGTACAGGCAGTTAAGAAGAATATACCTATCTTAATGGACACAGAAAGGCTGAGAGAAGGGTTGGATGATATACTGAAATTAGCAGATTATGTTGTGTGCGCTGCACAGTTTCCACAGGTATGTGCATTGTTTTCTCTGGAAGTGATATACTGTAAGAATGTGCAATATAGAGGTCTCCCATGAACCTTGTATTTGATGTTCAGAAATGAATTGATTTTAATACGCTGCCCATTCATTTTACTGGTCTATCAATAAATGCGTTTTTAACAGTGTCAACTCGATCTAAGCATCCGACGTCTTTGAGTTGTTCTAAAGTAGTTTTGTGTATTTTTATATGGATATGTTCTTGCATATGCCATGTTTTCCTTAATCGTATTTTCCTTTTTGTGAAGATGAAGGGATATAGCCTTCTGATACCAAGTTTAAATGCATGTTCCTTTTCTACTTGCTTTAACTAGTATAGTATTGGATAAATTTCTGTCCCTTACTTTTGCTGAAACCTTGTTTCATTTCCTCTGAAGCATCACTGTACACATCTGATGTACCTTTCTCTTATGACAGGCATGGACAGAGGCATCAACAGTTCCTAAAGCATTAGTTTGTATGCTTTTAAGGTTGTCCAACATCAAATTTGTGATTGTAACTTTGGGAAAAGATGGTTGCATAATGCTCGAGAGAAGTTTTAATGGTACATTCCCATTTCTTCGATTTTTTTATTTTCTTTTAATGTTAGGTTTTCAAGTGTGGAGGGTGTTGAAAAGGCTATCTTGAAGAAGCTGGTCTTATGCCAGAACTGGACAGAATTAGAATGTTTACATTGCATATTAAGTGTATGTTGCTTTTTCTTTTAATTTAAACAAGTTCACAGTTACTATGATATTTTTTTTTTTCTGAAAGAGGGCCCTTCCACTGAAGAAATGGAAGTTGACCGATTACTGGAATCCCTGGAGACGAGAAAGAACAGAAGCTCGCACATCCCAACCTGCATAACATCAGTATTCACAATGAAACTTTAAATACTTTTTCTCTGCTTTGGTATTAGTATTACTGATTTGAAATCCAGTTTGAAATAATGCAGCAGATGCTAGAAACTATTACTATTACTGATGTATGTTTTCTTTGGACAGTAATAAGGTCCTCATGGGTGTCTTAGGCCATTTAGCACAAACGTACCCCTTTTTTCAATAAACTAGTCTTATAATAACCTGTGTAACTCATTATTTGTTTCTTTATGGTACTAAAAAAGAAAAGTCTATTTTGGTTAAAATATAGACGGTAATGATCTAGCAAAATTGGAAAGGCATTCAAATGATACCAGTAAAACCTTTGCACAAGAAGTCGGTCCTTTTATCAGCCCTGCATTCATTTGCTAATATTTGACATGTATTCTGAAATTTTTAACAGCTAAGGTGATCGTTTTAGAAAAATGTACATCGTATGCAAGCTTAAGGAAATTCCAGTAAAATTAGCATTTATTTTTCCTTGTTATGGTCTTTGTTTTAGTATATCAACCAGTTACAATTATAACTGTTTTACTGAGTTATATAATTTTTTTCCAAGCCAAATAGTCAACTACCTAAACTGATGAATGAGAGTATGACAGAGCAAAGTCATTTCTCTGGATTAGTTGTGATATAGTCAATCACTTGAAACTATGGAAGGGGTTGTAAGTTGTGACTTAAACATCATATGCTTATTTGCATCTGCTAAACTTTTTGTTTATATCTTTCTTTTCCATTTACTTCCAGTCAGTGACAAAATTGCATGCAGAAGGTATAGGAACAGTTTGTGGTAAGTTATACGTTGGAACAGCTGAGAATGTACCTCCATCAGAGCTCATTGATACAACTGGTGCTGGAGATGCATTTATTGGATCTGTTCTCTATGGTAATTTACCAAATTTATTCTATATCTTTTCCTCGTGTCCTCCAAAGGGACACATGCAAATTTTATACTTGCCATTCTTGCTACATCGTTTGCATTTCTATAGTAACTTGTCAGTCTTTCATTAATGTGTGCTGTTTTTTATTGGTTTCAGCGATCTGTGCAAACTTCACGCCAGAGAAAATGCTGTGTTTTGCTGCTACTGTGGTAAATACTCATACATTTAAGAATATATAATTAATAGAAACGGACAGTGCATTCCTGTTTTGTAACAATGGAATGATGGGTTCAATTTAGTGCAAGAGGCTTATGCATTCATTTTAATGGTAATTGCAGGCAGCTTCCAAGTGCAGAGCTATAGGAGCAAGAACTGGTCTGCCTTACCACACAGATCCACGCCTGGCAACCTTCATGAAATAGCATTCTTTACCACTGAAGTGAGCCATATGGTTTAGAATAAAGTTTTTGGTCAGAAGAAGTGATGCAATGCAATATTGGACATTTCTGCTGCATTCTTCTTTGTTTCCTCAAATGTCAATTTTGAATGTAAAGTCAACTTTAACAACACCCTTCTTTGGGGTGCACAAAATTTACATTATATAATCGCATGATATCCCTTTTCAAAGTTCCATTTTCACGTTAATTAATTTTTTCACGAATATGTTGAAGAAAAAGTAAAAACATCGCCGTTGCCGGGGATCGAACCCGGGTCACCCGCGTGACAGGCGGGAATACTTACCACTATACTACAACGACCTTGATGTTTGCATTGTACTTTTGAATAAATTTAAAATAGAAAATATGATGAAAGGAAACAAAATCTCCTCAGTTTTGCACAGCAACGAGTCGCCTTCTTACTGAACTCGAACTCAATCGCTTCTCTCTGTTGCGATGATGGCGTGCATGTCGAATACGTTAGGCGTAACCAATGGCAGCGTCCTCCACAATCTCGACTCACATCTTCGCTTCCAGCGCCGTTTCAATTTAATCAAAATGTCTTCCGACGCGCTTCCTCCTCTTCCCGAAAATCGCATCGTCGTGCGTTGTTTCGTCCATCACATAGTATCTCTCTATATAAGTACATTGGTTTGTTATGTATATTTGATGTACAGGTCGGGTACAGAATGACGGCGGTGGATTTCTTGGCTACGGTGGACCGATTTCCGAACCCCGACGATAAGGTCCGAAGCAGTTCGCTAAAGGTTGAAGGAGGCGGGAATGCCGGTAATGCGCTCACTTGCGCTGCTCGGCTTGGCTTGAAGCCGAAGCTGATCTCCAAGATTGCGGACGATGCGCACGGCTTCGCTATATTGAAGGAGTTAGAAGCAGATGGCGTCGATACTAATTTCATTGTTGTAAGATCAAACTTCTTTACTAGTTTCTTCTTTGCTTCTGCCGTTCCAAATTTGAATAATCATGCGAGCAAGTAGAACTGTTTTTCCTGTTTCTACAAGGCGTGCAGTTTGTTACGTCACTAATGCTTTATCTTCGTATTAATAATAATGATAAAATCCCCTGAGCACGAAGATCAATTAACACATTGCATGGCTTTAGCATAGTTAATGGTTCTGAATTTGAGTCTTGGTGAGTAGCTAGGTCATATACTAGGTGAGAGAGTTTTGTTGTGCATTGTTTTATAAGTTGACAAATTCATTTTCATCTATGTATGGAAAATCTCTACATTTTAGGAATTGATCTTAGTGTTTGTCAAAGTTGGATCAGTGTTAGCTTTAGTGTTCATGCTTGACATCGTTTTTCTTTTATTCAGTACCTGAAAACATTTACACTTAATTGTAGTCTATGTATAAAAAAGAAAGAAAAAAAATCTTCTATGTTTTAATTCCTACATTTGATGTATAAAAAAAAATTCTTTGTTGAATTTTTAATTTCAACGTAATGATTGGACCTTGTTCTGTATTATTGTAAAATTGTCTGTTGAAGAAGAATTGTCATGCTTAACTGTTTGCAATTTTAACCTAATTAGTTCTCGTGCATTGAATTGAATTTTTTTTCCTTTATTTTTCAGGTATCCAAGGGTGGTAGCTCAACGTTTTCTTATGTACTAGTGGATAACCAAACGTAAGAGTTTTTGGATGTTTTTCCCGACTTTTTTGGCATGATTAACATTTATTTTTGTATCTTTAACAATATGAAGAAACATGCTGCTTTAAGGCATAAAAAGGTATATGATGATCTCAGGAAAAGATTTTCAGAAAAAAATAGTCTCATGACCTGATGCCTGGACTCAAGGGTATTTCAGCCACTTCCTCCCTTGTTCATTGTGTTCTGAACATGATATTATGCATAAAGGTTTATTAGTTTGTTAATATTATTACAAAGACTTGCGTTGTTTTAAATTACTTGTGCAAGTTCTGTTTAAGTATTTTTCACTACCGCCCTGTGTGAAATGCATTTCAATTTGTTTATCACATCATGACTATTACTAGTGACTATTGGTTTTAGAACGGCTGCCACAATCCTGGAAGTATATGAACTTCTTGTATCCTTTATTTTCAATTGCTTTATTTTTTGGCAGAATTAAGTGTGTGTGATTAAGCTTATGCTTTAAAATAGAAAATTAGAAACATGTGCTTACACTTGAGGTAATCTGCCTAGGATTTCTCTAATTTAATTTAGTTAACAAATTATAAGTAATAATTCCAGAAAAACTCGCACCAGTATCTACACCCCTGAAGATCCTCCGATGATGCTAGATGACCTACCCCAGTCAAAATTGTTATCTGCATTTGATGGAGCAAGATTAGTTTATTTTGATGGAATGTTTCCCGAAACTGCTCTATTTGTTGCACAAGAGGTAATCATTATCTTTTTCTTTCTTACAGTTTTTTCATAATTGTAGGACAAGTATTTTAGGCATGCATACTGGTAAGTGATAAATTACTTTTGGTTAGCAGTTGATGCATCCCCCGTGGTGGGTTTGGTTTTTCTTGGAAGTGAACTTTTTTTTATTTTCACCCAACTTAGTGAATGGTAATTATAATATTGGGATGTAAAAAATACTTTATACGCTTAGTCTGCCTGGATCTGATCTGCCCCAGGTGCTAGGGAAGGTGTGATGTTTTTGATGGAGTCATTTTCAACATCAGACCTTCGTTTTCTTTTTTAATAAAGAAACACTTGATAAATTAATAGATGTGTAAAAGTAGTAGCTCTTGAAAGCAAGCCCTAAAATAAGTTGAATCATATAATCACACCTTTTAAAGCTTAAACAAATGAACCATAGTCTTAGTCATTGGATTTTCAATTGCAGGCAGCTCATAATAATATTCCTATTTTAGTTGAGGCAGAATCACCGAGGGAAGGGTTGGATGAGCTCATGAAGCTAGCTGATTTTGCTGTATGCTCTTCCAGATTTCCACAGGTAGTGTAAATATGAGGAACTTATTCCTCATCTTTAATCAACTTATCTTTTGGGTTAGATGCATTTTGAATTGGTTTGAACTATGCGAGTTTGATTCATTAGAAGTTTGACAGTACGACTTACTAGAAAATGTTTCTCTTCTCAACTTTAAAAAAAAAAGGAGATATTTCTATTTGAAGGCCATAGTTTGAAAATACATTTCATTGTGTTTTCGAAATGTTCCTATTCTCAATCATCAGCTCCCCAAAAACAAATATTCTATTTACATATACTTTGAATTTCGTTTTTATGCCATGATTAGCTTTAATTGTTTTAACCTTGTCTGCTCCTCCAATTATGTAAATGATGTGTCCATATGCTTCTACTTTTGCTTGTAGTTTATTTAGGATTTGTTTGTATTTATGTGTCAGGCTTGGACGCAAGCACCATCTATCCTGAGTGCACTGGTTGCTATGCTTTTAAGATTTCCAAATATCAACTTTGTAATTGTGACTTTGGGTGAAGATGGTTGTCTAATGTTAGAAAGAAGTGATAATGGTAAAGGCTCTACTGGCCTTCCAATTTAACTTCTTGAAGGATACCATAATGCTCTTAAGTTATTCCGATAGATTGCACTTTTTTCTTTCAAGAAGCATATGCAACTTACAAGTCTAATACTCTTTTTTGCAGAGGATGCTGACATAGAAGAAATGGATGTAGAGAGTTTCTTAGAATTCTTATATAAAGGGAAAGGTGATAGCTTGACTATCCCAACCTGCATACCATTGGTAAAATATTGTTTAGCCTAAACTTCTACAAATTTTATTTTAACGTTAAGATATATTATACAATTTTGCATTGAGTATACAAATATACATTTATGTTCTTCTGATAAGAAGAAATTTACTGTATTTAAGAGAAAAAAATTACCAAGAGAAAGGCAAATCATGGGTAGTATAAAAACGATTTGTGGTATTTCACAATCTAGAGTGTGTAAAGCAAACATCCATGATTTATCGTAGCATATAAAATCATGTAAAAGAAAGCATGAGAATAGAACCATGGGCTTATTTATCTGTCTTACGATAAATGCTAGAAATAAAAAATAGTGATTTCGAAATTTTGAGAGATAAACAATAAAGAAAAATATTTAACAGGACTAAAATAAAATATAAAAAAATTTCATTTAATAAGGATAAAAATACTTATTTCAATTTTACAAGGATGACAAACAAAGAAAAGTGTTTGTAGTGACTGTACCCTCAAGCTTTTTATGGCTAACCTTTATTGACTCGCGTGGTCGACCCTGGGGTGCATTACTCCAATCAACTTAGTAGCAGGATTCAGTGTTGTGTTTCCTTTGTCTTTAAGGTCGATCTAAATCTGATAACTACATAGCTAACGATTAATCAACCTCTGAAAATTGGTGGAGTTCCTTCCTATCTGACAGGATGCTTAGGTATTGGTCCCTGGGTGATTGGGAGAAATATATAGGTACTGGGATTGCAACGAATTATCAACTTGGTTATCCGAGTCATAGATTGCAATTACTCAAGTAATGAGGGTGACCTCTTTTCTTTAAATAAGCTTGGAATTATCATATGAAGAACGGACCACCTGGATGCTTTAGTCCAGCGCTAGCAGATTAGATTAGAAAGTGATTAAAATCAAAAGTTACTCATGCTCCAATGATTAATGGCGTAATTAAGTCTTTTCAATATAACAACGGAAGTCAAGGTTTATCCTTGTAAGCTATGTAGTCTAATTGACATCAATTTTTTTTTTATACATGGGTAAAAGTGATTAAATGCAACATGTGTTTTTGTTATTAGCTTCATATGAATTATCTAGAAGTTAAATGTGTATTAATTAAAAAAATAATGAACTGAAAGAACATTGAAAAATAATAACTGAATTTGCAATAAACATATTTGTGGATTACAATGCTATTCTAATTTGACAGTTAAAATGGAAATATACTAATATGAATTGGGAGACTGTATACATTATAGATAGACATAAAATAAGTCCAATTCCATGTCAAATAGATAATGAAAAAAATTAAAAATTGTAGATATTTCTCCCCTTATCTTTACCGGTTGAGTTTCTCAGGCAGTGAAGAAATTCAGAGCAGATGGAATTGGAACAATTTGTGGGAGATTCTATATTGGAACAGCAGAGAAGATACCAGATTCTGAGCTGGTTGATACAACTGGTGCTGGGGATGCATTTATTGGAGCGATTATGTATGGTAGGTGTGGTCAAGGACCTGAAAAGTTGTTTCTTTTTCTGTCTAAGCTTCTTACTTGAGACTTTAACTAGGTTTTCCTATTATCTTTTGTTCTTGTGTTTGTGTCACCATTTAGGCTAGAAATGTAGAAAGTAACAAAAACATCCCCATCAGGCCACGCAAGTGGTGTACCTACAATGTTTTCTGGGGTCCAATCACGTCATTTAATCTAGACCCAAGCTTGTCATTTTCCCCATATATCTGCAAGTTTTCTGTCTTAAACTGGGGTCCTTCCCACATTTTCCTCTCAGAAATCTTAATGGGGCATAGAACCAGTTTTATTAGCAACTTTGCTGTAGTATCTATTCAGTTGACATTATTTTGTTGTCTGAAGTACCATAGAAAATCAGATTATGTGACTTTGCTCGTATTTTTTAGGAGGCTATGTGGTTAGCATACAGATCTAAACCTGTAATACAGTAATAGATGAATGGTATCAATGGTTAGAGACAGACGGGAATTTTTCGTTCAAAAGTAATACACTCCTATCTAATCACTTAAACTTGGATTAGCAGATGTACAGAACCAAGAAATTAATGTTAGTCCCCCAGGTGAAAGACGGTGATGAAGTTAAGCTTAACATGATTGCCATTTTCCTGTGTTTTGGGTTACTGAAAGTTCTTTTCTTTGTTGCTTTGGATTTAAAACATTTTGGGTAATTGATTATGCTCCCTGACTTATTTTTTAGCTATCTGTGCAAACATGGTACCAGAGAAAATGTTGCCACTTGCTGCTCAAGTGGTAAGTTGCCTCAAGATAAAAGGACATCGTATTCTCAGAGTAGTATTTCAAACTAAAATGGGAAAATTGAATGAATTTTTTCTCCTTTAATACTAATTTCATGGTAATTACTTCAGGCAGCTACAAAGTGTAGATCTTTGGGCGCTCGAAGTGGTCTTCCACATCGGTTAGATCCTCGATTGGCATCCTTTTTATGATAGACAGAGACAACTGGTATTCCCCATCAAAGAAGCTCAACGCTCTTGTTTTTTAAGTCACGTTTACTGTGTGTGGTTATGTGTATGTCTTGTTCTAAGATGTCCTATAGTGTGTACAGAATTATGAGTTGTGTGATTTTACTTCCCTGTTGGTGTTGGAATTGTTCTTTTGCAGAGGGAAACTTTTCTTGTAACCATTTTTCTTTATTACACCTCCTATTGTATCTTGGGTATGAGACTCATCCGGTTGTTACTTTCCGGGTATAAGAACTCTTCTTAAGAAACAATATCACATGGTCAAAAGATAAACTCGAGTTTGGAAAAATGAGTTCATATGGCCATAATGTAATTTTCATTGTGAGTACTCACTCGCACAAGTTATTGGAAAATTACCCATCTTATTCTCATTTGACCTTTCCTTTTTCACATTGTAGCTGAAGGCCCGAAAGGCCTTCTGACCAGGCTGTGGAATTTGGTATATTTCGGGATTACCATGATAATCAGTGTTCAACTTCTCACTTTTACAATTTGCAGACAATACCATCATGTAGGGAGAAGCTGATTGTGGAAAAATTTGGATGATTAAAGCAATTCTTAAAAGCTCGAGTTGGTTTCAGCCCTAAAGATCAATTTTAGCGTCTTGAAATTTGTTAAAGGAATTTTGGAACCTTGTATGGACAGGTTAATTTTTTTTAACATTGATATCAGAATTTTGTAACGAACCCAACGTCTTGAGTTCGACTACTCCAACGAAGAGGAGTTCCGAATTCACTCAAGTGCCAACTTGTGTAGCTTACTCGGCAACTTGTACTTGATATTACGAGGAGAAAGTTATAACGTTTTGGAAGGGCGAATAATTGTCTTTTTGGGGCACGAATTCTTTTAATTATGTACGTCTTAACTAGGCTGTCCTTATTTTATTTTTCTCTTTTCAGAGCTCTTAAAAAGGTATTGAACATCTTGTTGGTTGGCACATACAGAAAATTGGCCAGGAGCTGAGGTCACTTGTAAAGTCCCAAGGGTGAGTTGGGATTGGATACCCAAACCAAAAAATGGCTGTCTTAGAATTAAGAATACTGATTTCTCTAACTTGAGTTTGTTGGGTGGTAATGCCCCTTTAAAGGAAGATTCTTCCCGTTTATATCAAATTACTCAATACAAGTATATTGTGTCTGGGAAGGATGGTCACTGGGAGTAAGTTTGGAGATTGCAACATTCACTTTTTGTTTGAGAAAAGGATATTTTACATAACTTGAAACAACTTCCCTATAATGTAGTTCTGTACAAGGGATAAAGAGAGAAATGTGTGGAAAGGAGATGATTCTCGTGCTTGCATTATCAAATCAGCCTAGCTAGTATCATCTACAATCTCAACGTGTTTAGCCTCATTGAATCCAAATCAGTGTTCAATTTTTCAGTATGTTGTGGAATTTTTCTTCTCCTCTGATGTGAAAACTTGTCTTAGGTCGATTACCAACACGGATTTAATTACGCGAAGAGGTATCATTCCTTATGCAGACGAAAGTTCTTGTGTATTTTGTTGCTCAAGAAAAGGATCCAAGTCGTTTATATTTTAAGTGATATTTTTCACATCATATCTAGTCTTCAAATTTATGCTTGGTTACGCTTTTTGGACTGTTTTACACCATTAAGCCATATGCTCACTTATAAAAAAAAAAAAAAACTCAAGGAAGGATTTTTTTTATTTATCCACACCGTGAACATGATTACAACTCTATCTGTTTGGTTTGTCTTGACAATGGTTTATTATGTGAGACTCGAATGTTAACGCAATGCTTTACATTTGGCAACTTGATAGTTTGGGCGATTGCCTTTTGTACAAAGGTTGGATATTCGTAATGAAAAAGAAAAACGTAGATCTGTTGAAAATCTAAGGAGTCATTTGGTTTAAGAATACATTTCTTGTTTCCATTTTTTTTCACTTTATTTTATATTGTTCGAAGTTGATAATTAAAAATTAAAAATAGAAAATAAAAAAATTATATAATTTGCTAAATTGGCTTTATTCTCTCAAAAAATGTGAAATTTTTATTTAGTGGAAATACAAACATTCATATAATTTATCTGAAATTTAAAAATGCAAATTAATATTTTATTACAAATTAAAAACATCAACCAATTGAAAAATTGAAAATGGAAAATAAGTAATTTTAGAAGAAAAATATGTAGTTTTTAGACATTGTTCATTAAGAGTGCTGGGTGGGTCCCTTTTTGTTTTGCAGGCTAGTTATACTTGCCTAAACAGCTAACACCAAAAAATGAAAAATTATTGGTATTTATGGTTTGATGATTGCCTATACGCAGTCGATACTCCCTTATTAAATATACAAAAGGTGCAATTCACGTTCTGTGACACTCTTTAATAATAACTTGTTCAGAAGAAAACTTAAACAATAAGAAAATGATGATGCATGATAATGATTAATGAGAACACAATCACTTGTTTCAATGCATGTAATCAACCTTAAAATGTTTCAATGCAATTATGCAAATATGGAACCAAAACTATCCTTTAGATGCCCACACGTCGTCCACTTGGTTTAAGGAAATAATTAGATTTATGTAATCAATGTTTGTTTATTTGTTCTGGATTCTTTTTCAAGAAATTTACTAATTCAATCCTATTTATGATTTTTTAAATTGAGTGTTCAATGGTCAAATAGAATTAAAAGAAAACATAGGAAATCATAATAAAAATTGAAAAACTGATAAGAAATAAAATTGCAGAATTACACTTTGTAAAATTATAAATATAAAAGATTAACCGTTTCTTCTCCCTACTTTATTGTGACTTGACCCAAAATCATGGGATATAAATGAAGTGAGGTGTTTATTACTATAAAAATGTGGAACACGATAGAGAGAAGCAAAAGCAAATTGACTTTTCCACTCAATCAAATGGAAAACAAACAAAAGAAGAAAACACAATTCTCAAACGTGGTCCATGTAATTGGAAGATAAGAAGTTTATACTCTTTTTATTGTTATTTCTGAAAACAATAGCTGCATAAGCCAAATGATAAAAATGTTATGATCCTTCAAACATACTATTTGAACGTAATTGGATTGGAGCCTTCTAACAAATACCTACAATCTATAGGATAATGATAGCAAAATAAGATTTGAAAAAAAATATATAATTTGTTGTAAATCTTATATCAATTAAAAATAAAATCAATTTAAAATATATTAGTTTAAATTTTATTTTAGAAGTCAATTTATAATTTTGAATAATTTTGAGTTATATTTAAAGTTTATATTTTAATATAGTGTCATAATTAAGAATTACAATTTATCATAACAAAGGTTTTTTTAATCTATGATATATATATGTATATATATATATATATATATATATGTGTGTGTGTGTTTAAATTTTAAGGATAAAATCTTACAAAGTTAAAAAAATAACACATCAATAAATACACAAAAGCACACATCTTAAATAACAAATGGAAATAAATTATGTTAATGATTATGATTTTGCTTCATATTTTCTAAAAATAATTTTCTCCGTTCACACTAAAAGAATCGGAATCTAACAATCTAAGAAATAAGTTAAAATTATTAATTGACTTTAACTTTACAATGTGATTGGTTTTAGTTTTTAGTACGAAATTCTTTTTAGTTTTCAAATAAACTTTGTTATGGACTTTTACAACTCAAAGTCTATAATTATGTATTATAAAATTTTATTAAAAAATTACAAAAACATGTGAGACCATACAAAATCTATAATAAAAATTAATAAAATATAAATAAATTAAATCGATCATAAAAAATTAAATAAATATATAAAAATAAAATATTAAATCTATTTTATTTTATGTCGTGGTTATATTTTATAAATGCTTAAGAAAACTAACTAAAGAAATTTAATATTTTTTTTCTGTTAAAAAAATGGATAACGAGCATCGTCTAAGTTATGAATTTTGCTCCATTATCGCCGAGTGCATGTTCATACATATGGCCAGACAAACATTAAATATTTGTAAGCATTTTTCTGAGTTTTTTAAAACAGGTTGCCTTTTGGCCACATGTTATCTCAAAATTCCATTTTGGTTTTTTTCCTTTTATGGCAACGTTATGGAAGATTTTATATTACTTTTAATTTATTTTGATATGAAAAACAATTAATATGGGAAGTTCTGAATTAAAAATTTAGGGTTCAGACATTTATTTCTTTGTACAAGTACAATAAATTCTCTAACGTGAAATCATTACTATTCAGCTTGCAATTTACCTAGTAATAATTTGGAAGCATATTATTGTAAAAAAAAACAAACTAAGAAGCATCTTATATACTGTTAAATTTGAAGGGAGAGAATAATAAATACGATAAAAAAAATTATACTGCAACGAATTAATTTATGAAGTGAGATACTGCCAATAACTCTTCTCATTCTCCAAGACTAGATGGCAAATAAGTAATATTGAAAATTATTACTGTATTTTGATAACGAAGTTCACATTAGAGATATAAGGTATATTTAAAAGGAAACCAAACATTAATTTTTGAAATTAAACAATCAAATATTTAAAAAAAGAAAAAATTATCAGTGAAAACAAAGATACCTCATTGTCTGTAATAGTGTCAAAAACTCTGAAGAAAACATATTGACACTAGGAATAACGTTAAAAAAATGTGAAGGAAGTTGTCGTATTATGTATTTATATACAACACAGAGATAAATATTATTAAAGTTAATAATTAGAATTGTTATTGTGTGCATTTATGATAATGATTATTTGAATAACTCTAATGATAAAGACATGTCACAAGAGTTATATTTATAATAATCATGATAAACTTAGAAAAGTTATATCTTCCCAGTATAATTCACGTAGTTTAATGTGAGAATCTATGGTTTAATAAGTATAATTCACGTAGTTTTATGTGAGATATAATAGTAAATAAAATAAATTTCTTCCAATGTCTACATTCTAGTTTTATATTACCAAAATTATATTACTAATTTTGAAATGCATTACTCTTAATTTTAAGTGGACGTTGATATTATATGTATGAGAATATATATTATTTTGAATATGATCAAGGTTAATTGTTATAATATATTATTCTTTTTAATATTGCAACTAGATACATAAATTTTACTTCACTTTCATTATTAGATATATTTCTTTTAAGTTTAATATTAGTAGAGTCAAGATAATTTTATAATATAACTATCTTTTAATATATCATTTTGTATTTCGGTTGGAAGTTCCACATCTATTAGAAATAAGATCAATTTATAGTATATAAATGAGTACAAACTTTACCTTACAAGTTAGTTTGGTGGGATTGAGTCATGCTTAGAATCCATTTCTTAACCACTCTATTTATATCATCCACACAATCATACATCACATCTCAAATATTTTAATTTTATTAAATCATACGTATAAATACAATATTTTCACTTAGAGATTTTTCTGTTCTTGTCTAACATCTTATTTTGTGGAATACAATTTTACCTTTCTCACTCAAGAAGGGAATGACTTGCTCAGAGAAAATAAAGTATAGAGCTTTCTTGAAGTAAAATTTTCTATTGCACCCAATAAATATGATGTTTCACCAACAATTGCGTAATTAAAAAATGAATATATGTGTATCAAATTAGTCTATCATGTTTATTTTATCCAAAACAAGTTTAATTTAGTGCAAAACAAATTTAGATAGTATAATTGACAATATGTATATATCATAAATCAATTTACTCAAATTATGAAATTGAATGTAATTAAGTATGAGAAAAAGAAAATCATAGACCAAATGAAAACATTCTCTATTTGATTTTTTTATTGGTCCAAAGTGATCATAATCTCCTAAGATAATCAAGATAAAAGAATAATGATTGACAGCTGAAAAAGCGAAAGAAAAAGAAGATAAATACAAAGGTGCAAATTTATTTTCTCTATTGTATATTTTGTTTCTTTTATTTTTAAACACTTTGCACAAACATTATTGATGATATTTTGCAATTCTTTTACTTTATACAATCGTCAATTAATTAATGACATTCAACTAAATATTTAATTGTAATTTTAGTTTTTATTATTATAATTATGGTATAGAGTTAGTCTTTATTAAATATTCACAAATTCAGTATTCTAATCATCTTACCCAACAGAAACACAGGTGTTGTCACACTTGAGTATCAACATTTTTTAGATATTTGTATTAAAACACATACATGCACACATTCATACACGCACACACTTGCACACACTAAACATTACTCAAAAAACCACAGCATCACCGGTCCCGAATTCTGCCATCGCTCCTACTCGTGAGGAGCATTCTAAGAAGGGCGTACCTCCTCCTTAAGTGGTGGACTTAACTATAGGTGATGTGTCGGATGAGATTGTTGAGGAGATAACTGGTGGGAATCATGACGAGGGTCCCTGTGCTGAAAAGAATCTTGGAGAGTCAAGAACCTCGGGAGGAGCTTCCCTAATGGCACTTCTTCTCCTCCACCTTTGAACCTCAGGGATCTTTTTAGATTGTCCTACCGAGATTCTCCTCTCAACCCTTATGATTTCGAGTTACTGAAGAGGGTTGGTCCAGAGAGATTCATGGATTTGATAGAAGTCATGATGACTTGGTGTATTGCCATCATGCCTTATTGCAAGTGCTACATGGATGAGAGGAGGAAGTGGATGGCCAAACTTGTGGAGGCTGAGATGGAGAAGGTGGGGTTCTCGACTAACATTATTGTTGACATTTTGTAATTCTTTTAATTTATACAATCATTAATTAATTAATGAACATTTAAGTAAATTTTTAATTGCAATTTTACTTTATTTTATTATGATTATGGTGTAGAGTTAGTCTTTATTAAATATTCACAAATTGAATATTTTAATTATTTTATCAAGCAGAAACACATTTGTTGTCACATTTTAGTGTCCACATTTTTTAGATGTTTGTATTATAACACATCCACACACCTACACACACTTGCACACACTTGCACACACTTGCACACACATTCACGCACTACGCATCAACACTACTTTATCTAATTATTAATTTTATTTGAGTTTTATTTAAAAAATTCAAAATAGTAAAATAAAAATATGAATTATGTATATAAAAGATAGAAATCTCTTCGTGTATAACTATAAATTACATAATGATATTTAATATTTAATAAAATGTCAACGTCTTATTCACGAAGGTAACATGTGAATCAAGGTATAATATTGCAAAAGTAAAGCACGATAGGAAAGAGAATGTAATAAGATCAAAATATAGCTAAATCTAAAATATATATGATCTTTAACATTAATAATTATTAATCATTGGTATTGAAAATCACTACTGCCGTTTAATTTTATTTATAAACTTTAGTTCTGCGCCAAATTTTGGTTCTCAACCTAAAAGCTTTTACTTATTTTTTTATGCAATGTTATTGATTAATGTTTTGTTTAGTTCCATTTATTTGAAGTACTTAAATGAACCGTAATTTTAAATTAAGCAATTGATAGAGAAGCAATACACTCCTGAGCAAATGCGTGTTCCAATATATTCTTGAATTGGCATTTTATGTTTAGGTTAAATTTTCCATAAAAACATTTTTTTTCCTTAATTTCTAGAACATACTTTTGTCAAGCTTCAACTACAACACTATCTAAATTTCTCAAATAAATTATTTATTAAATATTTTAACAAAAATAACTCATGTCACGTGTTGAAATCACACACTTTTATAATATTATTTTGATCACTTTAAATAAATTAACTATTTCTGATAAACATACTGTATCCATAACTCTAATAGTTTGATATTCATTTTACTTTTAATTCAGTGCATTTTATTTTAAAGTATGACCTACAAAAGTCTGTGAAAAGATGCTAAACATTAAAAAAACACATTCATACTACATTAAAATAGAAGTAAGATCCAAAGAAAATAGGAAGCAACAGTTGTTGAACGAAGCCACTTGTTATTTTCTGAATTTTTCTTCACAGAATTGCAAACTACTTACTACACAGAATTGAGAGAACAACTCCATCTGGTTTGGACCTGTCTTCAGTGTGACTCAACCACCCAAATTTGCTCTTTCTACTCCTTAAATCCCCACATAATGCTGAAAGGTCTTTTTCTTCTGTCAAGAAAAATCTTCAATATAGATAAAATGACAAATGAGTCAAATAATTAGTTTGGTCTTATAACTTTTTCTAATTTTATTAATTTATACCTACAGTTTAACAAAATTTATGTATATTATTATGAAGTTGCTAATGCAGTTTAAAACATCATTAAATTGATGTCTATCATTAATGATATCATACTGTTTCAATTCCAATGTGAATTCTTAGAATTTATAGACTGAACATTCATAATAGATAATATAACATCTATGACTAGTTACATAGAATATATTAAATAATATCCCAAAACCTTGAATGTAGATAATATTAGTATTTCTCTCTTAATCATTACCACGATTAGAACTTTTAAAATAAACAAATAGTTATCACTTGTACCCATCAGTGTTGATAAAAAAACAATTTTTATGTAACCCTTTTATTCCATCACTTCTTCTGAACCTAATTTAATCTGATATAGTCTAACACAACACAAAAATTTGGAAATTTTACTGCTGAAGGAAAGAAAAAGAAAACAAAATCCATGCAAGTAAGGACAAAAGAAGAGGATTGAGGCCACTAAAGTGGCATCCGAATATATTGGCGACCGAGATAGGCGCCTCAAATATTTTGATTTTATAATGTAACATTGACACAATAACGTTTGTCAAAGGTACCGTAATTCAAAGCGACATCAGGGGCAATTATGAAATGCCACTCACATTGGAAAACATTTCATTTACCTACGATGCTGTGTTTCTGAATACAAATGTCACCAAAGTCATCGTCTTCTTTGTTTTTTTTTACCAATAAACCATAAACTATTTGCCCTTAAAGGCAACAAAAAGAAGAGAATACATATTACAAACAGAGAGAGTGTAAACAACACAGCATAACATAAAACCCATAACCAAAGCAAGGTCTGCCAGCAGACCAGGGCTTAATCTCTTCTTCAAAAGTTTTGGTCTTGTTGAAGGGTTTTAAGCTTCTCTCGTTTTCTTTTCTTCGCATTGTCTTTCAGTTGACATATATATAAATATATAGATATATTTTTTCTGCATTTGGAGTTGCAAAGCACGTCTTTTTGTGGAAGTGGTGGTGAAGGGGGAGGGGAAAGATCTTTCATTTTGATAGGTGGAGTAGCCGTTGGCTGTGTTGGCAGTAGATCCGGTTGCAAGCTGAGATTTTGATCCGATCTCTCTCAGAAATGGTATTCATTTCTCATTTATTTGCATTTTGTCTGGTGTCTTGGTGGAGTCAATTTCAAGTCCTCCATTCGCTTTCAGTGACGTGAAGCTCACTTTCTTGAAATGAGATTGTTTTCTTTCTTTGGTTAATGAAATTGGGGTTCTTGTTTTTCTATGTTAGTGGACTGATCTGCTATAGCATAGAAAGTAGGTTTCGGCGATTCTTTTACTTAGAACCGATTACTTTTAGTTTTTATGAATGTGTTGTTTTTACCAGCAGACATTGTTGGAGTCTAATTCTATGGCGGATATTTTTTTTATGTTAATTTTGTTCTTTGAAGAAACATGACGCCGCAAGGTCTAAATCTGGGAAGATCATAATCTATTTCAATTTTCTGTTATTTTAACTGGACTTGTAGCGAAAAATAAGTTTATTGTGAATGCTATCTTCTGAATCTTCTGTTCTGAACTAAGTACTGCAAAATTGCTATCATTATATTTCTTGCAATGTATCATTGATTGACATAGATGATTTTGCAATGATTGTTTTGAATTTGGTTCAAAATTATAACAAAACCTTACTGTTTATTGTGTTGAGTAAACTTAATCGAGTAGATCTGACCTTATTATGACAATGTAGGTGCTTCACTTCAAAGCAGCGTAGTTAATGGGTTAATGTGCATGTCTGCGTGATTGAGGAAGACTAGTTTATTCCCTTTCCTATGTTGTTACTATTTATGTGGTGTAGCTATTGCTTATTATCCTCCTTGGTTTATAGTTTCAATTAATAAATTTAATTGGATGATAGTAGTTTTTGAGTGTTTCCCGAGTTACTAATGTTTCAGTTAATATAAGTTCTTTAGTGTTTCCTACCTTAGTATCTGAGAAGTTTGACTAATCCATGAATCTTTAGCTTGTTTATCATCTATTTCACTAGCATTGTTTTATATTTTGGTCAATATCAATATTGAGTTCAATAGTAGTTGTGTATGTTTTCTTCTAATTATGTTGTAACATGCCCTTTCATGTTGCTGTTAGTCAAGCAACTTTGACTGACCTCCTTCATTGAATTTATTATTTTCTACTGCTGAAATATTAAAATTTCATAGACGCTATTCCACAATAGGAAGTAGTTAAGCGCATGTTTGGTTTCAAGTTTACAATTCGTGCGAATGAAAAAGGTTCATGTCAAATCCTTCAATAATGAAAAAACTACTCTCTTTTGCTTCACCTTTGACTTGAATCCTTCCTTGTTGTACATGCAACTAGACAAGCTATGATACACAGATGAACTGTGAGGAAGAACAAGAATTTCAGTGGTCTTTTCAAGCACATAATGAAATAGTGCTGAATGTTTCTAACAATGGGGTGTTAGCTACATTTTCGACCATGTGGGTTTCAACTAAACCCATATTACAACTTCAGTCTAAGGAAAACTATGGAATGGTTACATTACATGCTGGTTGAATCATTCCTGTTTTGACTTTCTGCAGCAAAGTCAGGGGATGTCTGGTTTGAGAAAATGTTTCTTGTTTTACTTTTAATTAAAAAATTATAAAGGGCCAACTTATTATTTTCGTTTCCTTTTTTTTTTTGTTTCCGAAGATTTGTATACCAAATATAAAAAAATAACATTTTTACTGTTTACACCATTTTTTATTTTTTAATGCGAAATTTTGGAAAAAGGTTGTTTAAACATGCTCTTTCCTTTGCAAACTTTGGAAACAGGAAGCAAAGCTAAAACAAGGTGATATTTGTGAATTAAAATTGAAAATAGAAAATAAAGATAAAAACATATTTTCTCACAACAGCGAACCCTTACATTTTTGTAATAAACTAGCAATTGTGTTGTATTACTATTTCTAGTTTGCATGTATAGACTTATATTTCAACTGTGGGGAATTTAAGACTTTAAAAGAGAGAATTTTACTTTTCATTTACCCACTGTTTGAGTCTCACTCTAGTTATTTGATTATGTGTAAACAATTATTTGATAGGTACTTAATTCTTTGTAGTTAGTACAGATAAGTTGTGATACTCTTCATTGTAGGCTGCTACTGCCAATCCTATAGTTGGGTCCCAGATTTGGGTGGAGGATCCTGACGTGGCTTGGATAGATGGTGAGGTCTTGGAGGTTAAAGGAGAAGTAATTAAAGTCCTTTGTTCTTCAGGGAAGACGGTGAGTGTACTTTGTAATATTTGCTAAAAGCTAATCCTTAGTAATGCATTTTCATTTTCTTGGGAACGTGTCGTTTTTATTTTGAGTGCTTTGATTTCTCGAACATGAATAACTGGTGCAAATCTTTGAAGCACAGTTTAACGAAGATATGTGCCTTATTGAACATTTTAAACTGTCTGTTCTTGTCTTACATTTTTATTCTGTATGATAGATATACATTTTTAATTTAATTCTAAATTTGTAACTCTCAAATGTTTTAAATATCTGAAATTTTAACACACCCTTTTTTGTCTTGAAATTTGCAGGTTGTTGTTGAAGCTTCCAGTATTTATTATCATAAAGATACCGAAGTTCCACCAAGTGGAGTGGATGATATGACAAAGCTTGCATACCTCCATGAACCTGGAGTCCTGGATAATCTGAGATCAAGATATGATATAAATGAAATTTATGTATGCATTACAGTTTCCAGCTCTTCAAAGCGTGTGTCTGATGCATGGGGGGAATAGTTCCCTTCATTTAGCATTTGTTAGTGTCTAAATACTTTCGCGCTGCATCAATAAGTGCTGACTAGTATTTTGCTTCCAGACTTACACTGGGAATATTTTGATTGCTGTGAACCCTTTCATAAAGCTCCCGCATTTATATGACAGCCATATGATGGCCCAATATAAAGGAGCAGCTTTTGGCGAGCTAAGTCCACATCCCTTTGCTGTTGCAGATGCAGCATATAGGTAGTTTTCATATCTTTCCTGCAGAAGGATCGTGCTAACAGTTTAGGAGTCTGACTACACTAATTACTGTGTATTTGTTTAGGCTTATGATAAATGAGGGAATCAGCCAATCAATATTGGTTAGTGGTGAAAGTGGAGCTGGTAAAACAGAAAGTACCAAGCTACTCATGAGGTATCTTGCTTACATGGGTGGCAGAGCTGCTGCTGAAGGTAGAACTATCGAGCAAAAGGTCCTGGAGGTAAGAGAATTTGGCATTTACAAATCTGATTTATTTTGTTAACCTTTTTTCTGCATCTAAATTTCTTACAATCGTAAATTCTGTTCATTCAACTTTACCCTTATGTTTCCCCTTCATTGATTTGCAGTCCAATCCTGTTTTAGAAGCCTTTGGCAATGCAAAGACTGTTAGGAACAATAATTCAAGGTGGGAAATAATAGTAAGTTATCTGCTTATGTAGTTATATTGCAATTATCTTGCTATGTTGTCTTATTTTATTTTTTCTCACGTGTGACTTCTGCAGTCGTTTTGGTAAGTTTGTGGAGATTCAATTTGACCAGAGGGGAAGAATATCAGGGGCTGCTATCAGGACTTATCTGCTTGAAAGGTCACGTGTTTGCCAGGTGTCTGATCCAGAGAGGAACTATCATTGTTTCTACATGCTCTGTGCTGCCCCTCCTGAGGTACTGGGGCTATTTTTCTTAAATTAATTTGTTTCCGGATTCAATCATAATTGTAAGTAAATTACCATTGGAAAAAACTGTCTGAAAATTGACTTATAGAGGACTTTGATAGAAATATAAGAGCTGATTTCCTTGACACTCATAATCATTATGTATACTCATTTATGGTTTTTTTATTGTAAGATATGTGTTTGCATTGGCAAAATGTTTTCGAAGTTATTTATAGGTAAGTTTGTGCTCAGTTTTTTTTTTCTTTGTTGCTTCTAATTACCTGGTCTTCTCTTTCTGACAGGATGTTAAAAAGTACAAATTAGGAAATCCAAGAATGTTTCATTATCTGAATCAATCAAATTGCTTTGAGTTAGAGGGGTTTGATGAATCTAAGGAATATAGGGATACAAGGAGAGCAATGGATATTGTTGGAATAAGTTCTGAGGAGCAGGTACTTTATAGAGATTTTGTTTATGTTTGTTTTCAGGTTCCTAAAGCTTTACCTATGATTCAATGCTTCATTTTTCATTTTCCCGCATTGCTCTTTAGGATGCAATTTTTAAAGTTGTCGCTGCAATTTTACATCTTGGGAACGTCGAATTTAAGAAAGGGAAGGAGGTAGACTCATCTTTGCCCAGAGATGAAAAATCTTGGTTCCATCTAGAGACTGCTGCTGAGCTTTTCATGTGAGAAAGCATTGTGCACTTGCATTGTTTTAAGGTTTTGCATTTCCACCTTTTGACCTTGACTCATAATTTTTATTCAGGTGTGATGTAAAGGCACTTGAAGATTCTCTTTGCAAACGAGTAATTGTTACTAGAGATGAAACAATTACGAAATGGCTCGATCCAGAAGCTGCTGCACTCAGTCGAGATGCCTTGGCTAAGATTGTGTACTCAAGATTGTTTGATTGGTAAGCCTGTAAGAAGATTCCTAAAAATATATATTTTTGAACCTTGTTACAGTTACCATGTTAATCTGGTTCTTTAATTTTGTGTCTTGGTTCTGTAGGTTGGTTGATAAAATTAATAATTCTATTGGGCAAGATCCTGAGTCAAAATCCTTAATTGGTGTGCTGGATATTTATGGTTTTGAGAGTTTCAAGACTAACAGGTTTGTAATTGGCGACCTTTTGTTGTGTAATTAACATCTGTGAGTTTTCATGTGAACACTCTCGCCAAGAAACTTAGAGATTGTTTGGGAGTCGATGATGTTCTCCTCCACTAGTTTTCAGTAAAATGCTAGATTGAATTTGTGATGCCATTGATCCATCCTTTGTTCATTATAAACTTGTTTTGTACAAGCAATGTTTGTGATAAATCCATTTGTTATTTTGGTTTGCTGTTTGAACTACATTTTCAGGAAATTTCATTACTTCTTCATTCCTTTCTTATAGATATAAGCTGTAGTTCTACCTTTTTTTTATTGTAAAGATGCTGATTCTGTATGTTATGCCTGGTTGTTATGTGTACGTGCAGTTTTGAGCAATTTTGTATTAATTTGACCAATGAAAAGCTCCAGCAACATTTTAACCAGGTTTGTTGTTGAAAGAGATATCTTTTTCTTTATATTGAGAATACCTTTTGCTTGTATATTTGAAATTGTTGGAAATCTTGTATTAACTAGAGATCTGATCAATTATAGTATATAAGTGAGTGCAAAACTTGTTTTATGAGTTAGTTTATGAAATTTGAGTTAAACTTAAAGTTTACTTTTTAAGATAATGGTTAAATTTGTTTTAAGTCCCTAAACTTTAATGCAAAATTGGAAGTCATTCATGTCCAAAAGTTTGATACAGATTGGTTCCCAAGCTTTAAAAATGAATAAATATAGTCCTTCTAACCCAATTGCATTATGTTTTCTGACTTGTCAAATGAAGTTTCAAACTGCGTTGTTTACACCGTTTGACACATTCTAGCTCAAATGCTAGTCTGGAGCATTGTTTAACATTAAAAAAAAATCTAATGTCACTGTGTTAAGAGATATTTATTCATTTTTAAAGTTTGGGGACTAAAATGTATTAAAGTTTGGGACAGAGACGATGTCCAATTTCGCATCCAAGTTTAGGGATATGAACATATTTGATCCTTAAGATAATATTAAATCGTGGCACCTGCTATCAAACTACCCACAAATATTTAGTCCTTGGTATGATTGTGTGTGTTGGAGATTTTACATCGACTAAATATTTCATTAAATTATAGTATATAAATGGGTGCAAACTTTATTTTATAAGTCAGTTTTGTAAGATTGAGTTAATTTTAAAGTCTAATTTCTAAAAGAAACAAACAATAATCTTTCTCTCTCTTTTAATTTACTTTCGTGCTCTTGTAATGCCCAAATATATTTTTCTGCAGCATGTTTTCAAAATGGAGCAAGAAGAATACAAAAAAGAGGAAATTGATTGGAGTTACATTGAATTTGTGGACAATCAAGATATTCTGGATCTCATTGAAAAGGTTTCCTTTCTGACTCTGCAATCCTTGGCTTGGTCTCTTGTAGGTTGCTCGGTTAAGTCAAAGATATTCATTCATTTGGGTTAAAAATTATATATTAATTGTGGTGGTGTACAGAAATATAATTGGTAAATTAAATTGGCTTATGGTCAGACGTTGCAGTAGTGTATTTTCATTGATTGAGGCATAGCTTGTCTTAAAATTGTCAGTGATGTTTCTGTTGCTATATTGGTTACTACATTCTAACAGTAGTTAAACTGAATAACATCAAATATCAGTATGTGAGATGTTAACTAGTACTAGCTTAAGTGAAAATAAAATATCATGACATAGCCTAGGTTGCTTGAGCTAGTTTTCTAACATATATCATTCAAAGTGATATAAAAATAAAAAGATGTAAACCTCAGGAGTCAATTTGGGTGGATGAAATGATATAGTTGGTATTGCTGATTGAAGTGTCCCTAAATGGTACACTCTGTTTTAGTAAATCTAATTATTATTATTATACATAATGCTGGAAGTCTTAACTGGCTTGTGTCCAAACTGTTGCAAACCTAATCAATAGGTTTGTGGAGCATAAGCTAAGTGTTGCCATTAAAATATTGCATTGGTGGGTGGACATACAAATCAAGGTTATAGAGAAAGAAGCACTACATGAGGGGAATCATTTTGAAAATATGTTGATGTGGAAAGAAGCTGCTTGAAAATTTTCCGAAAATTTTCCCTGAAAGCAAATGAGACATGAAAGGGAGAATGTATTTTGTTTATGGGGGTTTAAATGAATGAAAACATTGAATGTGTTTTTTCTGTCGTTTTAGGGACTAGGTTGAATTTTTAATGAAACAGAAAAGGTAAATCTAATTACCTTCGAAATGATAACTGCTAGTTGAGTTCATCCAAATTGACCTTTTTTTATTGCATTCCTTACATAGAAAAATATCATGTACTTTATCAATGCATTATTTTGCCATTGTTTCTGTTAGCACACTGATATCATAGTTGTCTTTGTGCAGGTTGCTATTAGTGAATTTATTATTACAAATTTATTTTGAGTCTTGAATTATCTTGTATTCATTTGCAGAAACCTGGTGGCATTATTGCTCTTCTGGATGAAGCTTGGTATATTTTATGCTGATAGCCCACATATTCTATCGGTTATTTTTACTGAGGCTCTGATAGCTGTGTTTTTGTTCTATGCAGCATGTTTCCTAGATCTACAAATGAAACTTTTGCCCAAAAGCTGTATCAGACCTTCAAAAACCATAAAAGGTTTAGCAAGCCTAAATTATCACGTAGTGACTTTACAATTTGCCATTATGCTGGAGATGTAAGTTGGTTTAGCAAGCCTAAATTATCACGTAGTGACTTTACTTATTATATTGGTTATATAATAAGTAAATAAATAAGATACATTTATAATATAAACACATGCTGGAATGCTGTATGTGATTTAATCTGTAATTTGTAGGTCACTTATCAAACTGAATTTTTCCTCGACAAGAATAAAGATTATATGGTTGCAGAGCACCAGGCACTTCTTTGTGCTTCAAAATGCCCCTTTGTATCGGGTCTGTTTCCTCCTTCACCTGAGGAATCTTCAAAACAATCAAAGTTCTCCTCCATTGGCTCACGATTTAAGGTTGGTTATTTGGAAACCAACTCTTTTGTCTTTCTTGCTTAACCTATGTGTTTGACAAAATTACTTCGTATGTCTTGCAGCAACAATTGCAAGCTTTACTTGAAACTCTCAGTTCCACTGAGCCACATTACATTCGTTGTGTAAAACCCAATAATCTTCTCAAGCCAGCAATTTTTGAGAATAAAAATGTTTTGCTGCAACTACGTTGTGGGGTAAGACTGCTAGTATTTTATTGTTTTTCTTTTATGATAATATTTGTTGTACTGTAATAGAAGTTAAACCTGGTATCGTGCAAGTTTATGCTTATTAGCATAGTTCGTTTGGTTGTAGGGAGTTATGGAGGCAATTAGGATAAGTTGTGCCGGGTATCCTACAAGAAAAACCTTTGATGAATTTGTGGATCGATTTAGTCTTCTTGCACCTGAAGCATTGGATGGAAGGTATCTGAATCGTCATCCTTCTTACTAGTCATTATTCTGAAAGTGCTTACCTTTTTATGTATTTTTATTTTTAGTTCTGATGAGGTAACTGCTTGCAAGAGTATTCTAAAGAATGTTGGACTTGAAGGTTGTCAGGTAACTATTATTATGTGAGAGAATCTTTTATCCTTTGGGAGTCTTTTTCTTTCCACTGGAGGAAGTGGTATCATTTCCTTTTCTCCCATCCTTGTGTAATTGACTCCTACCATTATATCGCCAGTAGATTTGGAAGGTGTAGTTTAGGTTTAGGAATGATCCCTAAGGCATGTGATTGTCAAGCATATACAAAAATGAATTGCTATTAATGTTCATCTGTACTCACTGTAATGATATCCACCATTGCATTAGATAATTGCATATTGGCGATACAAGGCTTAAATTATCTTTGTCTAATTTAGTGGTCTTTGTTATTGCCACAGATTGGTAAGACAAAGGTGTTTCTCCGAGCTGGCCAGATGGCAGAACTAGATACCCGTAGAAGTGAAATCTTAGGAAGGTCAGCAAGCATTATTCAGAGAAAAGTTCGGTCATATTTGCAACGCCGAAGTTTCATATTGCTTCGTCTGTCGGCTTTGAGGATTCAAACTGCATGCAGAGGTATCTGCTAATTGCTTCTTGAAATATTAGCTCATAGGTTGGATTTGGGAAGAAATTTTGTACTTTGTGAAGTATGATGACTTTCTTTTGTACTGACTGCAGGACAACTTGCTCGGCAAGTGTACGAGGAAATGCGGCAGGAGGCTTCTAGTTTGGTGATTCAGAGGTGCTTCCGCATGCATATTGCTAGGAAGGCATACAATGATTTGTATGCTACTGCTGTCACTGTCCAGACTGGTATGAGGGGAATGGCTGCGCGTTGTGAGCTATACTTTAGAAGGAGGACTAAAGCAGCAATTGTCATTCAGGTATTTTGAGCACTTTTACTATTTCTGGTCATGGATTCTATTGCAAAACATTGTTACTGAGCTTGGCATTTTTACTTTGGGTTCAAATAGCATGTTATTCTAACACTGATGATTGTCTATTGTAGAGCCACTGCCAGAAATACTTGGCACAACTTCATTTCACCGAACTAAAGAAGGCAGCAATTACAACACAATGTGCATGGAGAGGAAAAGTTGCTCGGCAAGAGTTGCGAAAGCTCAAGATGGTATGTACTTATGTTTTGCTCCTTAATCCTTTGAATCCATGTATGAAAATATGTTTGAAAGTTGTGACTTGTGAGCTCATAAATATCATATCACTGATAGGACCTAGGATAATAGTTATTACGGAAATTGAATTCAGATTTCAGGGAATTCATAGGTCTATTGACAATTGGTTAGCGACTTATCCCCTTTAGAATTTGTAGTATAATGTTCTTTAAGTAGAAAGTAACTACTTTTGAGTCATAGTCAATCAAAAACAATGTCGAGTTTTGATATGTAGAATTGAGTTGTACATAAAAGCTTTGTTATGGTTCTTTCATCACATTCTAAGCTAACCCATAATCATTTAGTACTGTACAAAACTTCATTAGCCTGCACGAAATTTTCACTTCATGTAGCAACATTGTAACGCTACATTAATTATACTCCTCCAAGCAGATGTTTTACCTTTACTGCAAATTTCTCATTTTCACTACTCTATGCCTACAACCAATAATATCCCACTTTGCTTTGATCCATTTTATCTATGATATGGGTAACGTCTAGTTGACGGCCTCGATTATGGAAAATGTTATCTAATCTAATATTGGTATCTCAAACTACTCATGCTTGTTTGAATTAAAGCTTCAAAAATACTTTTATTTCAGAAGCAACAAATCTTTCCTTTTCCATTCATGAATTGAAATTCACAAAAGCATTTTGTAACTTTAAACTAAACATTCACCACCTATAAAACTTTTTCAGAATGCAGTCAAATATCATGCATAGTAGGGATATTGTAAAATGACTCTACCCAAAAGCTTCTCTGGTTCTTGTCTGTGAGTCTATATGCCTTTTCATTTTGAGTTTTTAGTTAGCAAATAGGAAATTTATAAAATGTTGACGAGGGAGCTAATCTAAGGATGCACTGGGCGTATTTTAGGGCTCTATTAATCCTAAAGGCCAAAAAGGAATGGATGCTTTACACCAGGAAAATTTTCACTGAAAATGTGGATGACAGTAAAATCTAACATGGGACACCATTATGCTACTAAAACTCTCGATTCAACTTCAGCTTCAGAAGTAGAATTATTTGAATATTCCTCTTAGGCTGTTGATTACTCAATTTCCCCTTCATGTAGTTTTTATTCACTGCCCTTAATGTCACTGGCATATACTTCGCTTTAAGTAATTTAAAATGTTATCATACTTCAAAGTCCAAAGTAGTTCAACCGCCGACCTTTATTCATCTTTGTCCCAACTCTACTATATGCTTGCATCTAACAAGATTTATAATCAGATTGCATATCTCAGCAAGCAGTATGGCTGCATATATTGTTTGGGTTTACTTTGTTGTATGAAGAGATAATATGTTAGGATTACAACTATATGTGATTGTTGAACCTTCTTAAAAGTGCTAGCTCAATTTTAAACACATTTTGCATGCAGAAAAAAAGTGAATACACTTAGTGATTGAGATGTTTAATTTTATGCAGGCTGCAAGAGAAACAGGAGCTCTCCAAGCTGCCAAAAGTAAGCTTGAAAAACAAGTTGAAGACCTTACATTAAGGTTGCAGCTGGAAAAACGTTTGAGGGTAAAATACTATGGATTTTTCTTTACTAGCTGCTAACTAAAGCAACTTTAATGTGGTCAACTGGCAATTTTCCGTTGCATGAATTGATCCTGTCCAATTAATAATAGCAAAATATCGTAGTGTGCTTTTTAGCACCGTAGCAATACTTGTTTTAGAAACTTTTCTTACTGGAGTGAAATTGATTTGTGTAATTGATGAGAAGGAGCTTTTTTTCTGCATTTTCTGAGAAAGATGTAAGAAATTGATAAATATTATTTAGTTAGTATCTTGAAAGGCTTCTTAAGCCTGCATTATTACACATAGGTTGACATGGAAGAAGCAAGAGCTCAAGAAAATCAAAGATTACAATCTGCTTTGCAAGAGATGCAACTTCAGTTTAAAGAAACTAAGTTACTTCTGGAAAAGGAGAAAGAGGCTACAAAAATAGCAGCAGAGAGAGCTCCCGTTATACAGGAGATTCCAGTTGTTGACCATGCTTTGTTGGAGAAGCTCAGTAGTGAGAATGAGAAACTCAAGGTAAAGTGGTTATGGCATGGATATCTGTGCTTCATTTCAAGAAAGTATTTGTATATTGATACATTTTGTGGAAGATATATTGTCATATTGTATTATTAAGATAGTACTTCATAAATTCTGTTACAGAACATGGTGAGTTCACTGGAAAAGAAAATTGATGAAACAGAAAAAAAGTTCGAAGAGGCTAGCAAAATTGGTGAAGAAAGGTTAAAGCAAGCTTTGGATGCGGAATCAAAAGTAATCCAGTTGAAGACAGCTATGCAAAGGTTGTATTTGTGATTAAACTTTGTTGATTTAAGATAAATATCTTATTGACATCATTTGATGTTTTAAACCCTTTTTTTGTCTCCTGAGTTGTAAAGGTTATCGTTCATGCTCTACTGTAACGGGTTTCTATCATCATGGCCATTTTTTTACTTTAATTATTATTTATAGGCTTGAAGAGAAATTCATAGACATGGAATCTGCAAACCATATTCTTCAGAAACAATCACTACTAAACTCATCTGTGAAAACAATAGCAGAACACCTGTCTTCCCCAGTGGACGAGGTAATTTATTGTAGCTAAGGTATGCAAGTTCTCATGCTCTCAATGTAAATATACATCTATTGAAATAATGACATTTTTTTATGCAGAAATTAGAAAATGGTCACCATGTGGCAGAAGAGCTGAAACCTGTTGTAAGTATTCTTTTCAACTGTTTTTGTGTGCCTTCTGTAACACTTGACCGTTTTCAATGGAGTATAAATTGAGTGACCTTTGCAGGATACATTTGTTACGCCTGTGAAACAATTTGGTACAGAATCTGACTTCAAACTGAGGAGATCTTACATTGAACGAAAACATGTATGTACTTAAAATTAGGGACTTAATTCTGTTTATTGTCGTGGTATTTCATGCAAAAATATCATTCTCACGTAAACTCTTGTTTACTGTAGGAGAGTGTTGATTCACTTGTTAACTGTGTTATGAAAAATATTGGCTTCAGTCATGGAAAACCCATTGCTGCATTCACCATTTACAAGTGTCTTCTCCACTGGAAATCTTTTGAAGCTGAAAGAACCAGTGTATTTGATCGCCTGATCCAAATGATTGGTTCTGAAATTGAGGTAGTGTAATTACATTAGTCTAAATTATATTTTATGGCACATGATAATGAGATGATATGTGCTGTAGATTATGCATTACCACAAAATGGAGATTTCTTTCTTTCTTCCATAACCAATAAAACTAACTAGTTAATAAGAAACTCTTAGAAAATAAACTTTAAACTTAACTCGATTTTTGTAAATAAGATTTGTACTCACTTGTATTCTACAATTTTAACATTTCAAGCATGAGAATAGAGGGGAGCAAAATATGAATGACATGATAGGCCCAACAAAATTTGTTGAGATAAATTGATACCATATTAGTAGACTTTAAATTTAATTTAACATTTTAACACCGACTTGAAAGGTAAAGTTTGAACCCACTAATATAATTTTAGTCATATCTCTAATTGATTTAATATTTCAAACAGAAACTGATCACTTTCAGTGGCCATTTTAATAATGTATGTTTTTTTAATGCTTTAAACTAGAGTAGGTTTTGTTAGAAATGTAGGTTTGAAGATCTAGAACTGCTAAAGATGTTAAAATCTGCAGGAAGCCTGACCACTAAAATTGAGTTGCCAACAAAATGAAGTAATAACTCAATGTTTCTGGGTACAAAGAAGCTTCAGCTAGATAATCCAAAAATTGAAAACTTGAGGCCAGGGAAAGCAAGTGCATTTTAGTGAGAAAAATCGTACTTATATTGAAAAGATTGTTTTGTCATCAACTCCTCATCCTGATGAGGGTGTTTCATGGATTAATGCAGCCTAGGGAAAACTCTTAGATTCTCACTGCACATCATAATTATGCCGATAATTCTAATGTGGTCTATTACAAAAATTATTGAATATGCAGTCTAGTGGAGTGTAATGTTCATTATTAGTTAACAACTATTGTATTGGAGGAGGGAGTGTCTCGGTTTTTAGTTTAATTCTCGTTCCAGGATATTGTTTCTGTGAAATTACTGGCAGTTTAATAGTTTATTGTTGTAGTTATCCTCCCCTCCATTTCTTTGTAGACTTTATGTCTTTATGAATCTGTTTGTATTGTTCATGGAGCAATAAATTATTTTGTGGGTACTGTAATGTTAAATGGTGTGAATCTAGTTTTTGTTATATTCAATATTAATTGTGTTTTTGTTAACAAAAGTGTTAGACCACTCTTCAAAAGTAAATTTTTGGCTTTCTTCTTCCTTACTCTTTCTTACCATACAGAATCAAGATGGCAATGATCATATGGCCTACTGGCTGTCGAATACATCTGCGTTACTGTTTTTACTTGAACAAAGTCTTAAATCTGTGAGTTCAACAAATGCTACCCCAGTTAGAAAACCACCTAATCCAACATCTCTCTTTGGAAGAATGACTATGGTAATGGATATTTCTTAAACTGTATTCAAACTGGTTTTCATCTAACACTTGAATATTATAATGATTAATTCAAGGGTAAATTGCAGAGTTTTCTTTCATCCCCTTCTTCTGCCAACCTTGCTGCCCCTCCATCCGATGTTGTACGCAAGGTAGAAGCTAAGTACCCTGCCTTGCTTTTCAAGCAGCAGTTGACAGCGTATTTGGAGAAAATATATGGCATCATTCGGGATAATTTGAAGAAGGATTTAACTGCGGTCCTTGCATTATGCATCCAGGTGTGTTGAAATCTATTTATCAATTGTTCTAATTCAAGTTTCCTGGACAACCTATATATCTCGTTCATGTAGTTATAATTGTTTACCGGATATATTTTCTAGAAATTCCCAATGATTATGAGCCTAATATTATCTTTGTTGTATATTTTTCTTTCTTCATTTTCCTTGTGCAAATCTCATGTTGATTTGTAGGCACCAAGAACTTCAAAGGGAGGGTTACGTTCTGGCCGATCCTTAGCTAAAGATTCCCCAATGGTTCACTGGCAGAGTACTATTGAATCCCTGAATACCCTCCTCTGTACATTGAAAGAGAACTTTGTACGAAGATAAATCTCTATTTATGGACTTCTAATTACCGAGCAATTACCTCTGTTAGCCACCTCCGTTTTATCTCTGAAAATTGCTAAAATGTGGTATATTCCTTTTCTGTTTCAGGTGCCACCAGTTCTTATTCAAAAGATCTTCAGTCAGACATTCTCATATATTAATGTGCAACTTTTCAATAGGTAAGTAGTTTTTGCATAAATCTATTTGAACATTTTCTTTTTGCATCATAATTGTTTTATTTTTCCTTGAAATGTGGAAAGGCTAACACCTCTTTTTCTCAAATGATTACAGTCTTCTTCTTCGACGTGATTGTTGTACATTCAGCAACGGGGAATATGTGAAAGCTGGATTAGCTGAATTAGAGCTGTGGTGCTGCCAAGCAAAGGAAGAGGTAAACTGTTTTTTCTTTAACCGTAAAGTGTTTCTCTCAAGTTATTGTTTCGACGTCCTTTTGAGCTGTACACGTTTTAGTAAAAGCTCCTACTAATTGCCTAGAGCACAAACTTGCAGTATGCAGGATCATCATGGGATGAACTTAAGCACATAAGACAGGCTGTTGGATTCTTGGTAAGGGTTTTTACCATTTGACAGTTTAGAATCTTTTCACGGTTTTAATGTGCTCACATTTTGCCGGTGGTTCATTATTTTTATGGTAAATGATGATTCTCTGTTGCAATTTCTTTTGTTTTTACCTTATAAAAAAAATATGGAAGTTTCATGAAATGATTAGTTATAGTAACAGGATAAATCTGGCAAAAATAAAGGACAGAAGACATGTGCTTTTATTTTTAGATCAAGATTATCTCTAAATGCTTTTCCATGTTTGAAGTAACTACTGTATTGGTAAAAAATGCTTCTTATATTGGTTCTAGAAAGAAAATCATCCCCCAACAATTCCCTTTGGAGACTTGATCAGATAGATTTAAATTTAACCATAAGCAAACAGGATGAAGGATGAGCATAAGACAGGTTTTGGAAATACATGGATTATTCATCAAATCCGTAGGGATCTATGCAATATGCTCTATTTCATGAGAACAACACTGTATTATATACAAGACCAAGAGAATCAATCCTGTGGATTTAGGAATTAGAATCATTTTAGCGACAGAAATAATGGAAAGATGATAGAAAGGAGAATAAGAAGAGACATGGAAAATCTACTATAGAAAGAAATGTAAAAATTAAGTGAGTTGTTTTGCAGCTGCTGGGGTAGAGGGCGAAGGCTTTCTAAAGCAAAGCCTTTTATTCCGTTATGGAGAAGGTTCGGGAGTTAGGAAGAAAGATAGTTTTGAACAAGTTAAGCCTTGTGGTAGAGGAGGTGTTCTCTCCTATGTATGCTGGTGTTTGAGACATTTGTGGGAAACTGCATTTCTGATTTCTATCGTGTTTTGCTTATTCTTGTGAAGGGATCTAACAAAAGATAGCAGACTTTTTCTAATTAATAAATGGAAAATATTTCCCTAATTATACCATATATCTCAACAGTATTTCTCACAATATCTTGCAACCCACACGAGCTAAATTTTACTAAGATCTAAGCTTGCTACAATTAAAGCTATTTCTTTTAATAGAAAACAAGCAAGCCCTGAACATTGAGGTTGGGGCAAGAACAATTTAGAAACTGAGCACAACCACCAAACAACGAAAGGACAACAAACCAAGTAGACCACTAAACAAGGAGAGAAGTATAGTAATTAAAGCACGATAGCCAAAGAAGAAGATCGATGTAACAGCCCAAGCGTTGTTGCAAAACAAGTAGAAGGGTGCAGCAAATCAAGTGCAGCCGCCAAACTAGTCACCAAGCTAGGAGAAGGGCAGAACAAACCAAGTGCAGCTGCCAAAAACAGCAAAGAAAAATCCAATGGCATGGCCAAAAATCCATTGGATGCAGCGGATGTTGTTGAGCAGGATAGATTTGAAAACGTGATACACCCAAATAAACATTATTTCCATGACCATACCAAATATATTTACAATATTTCCTTAAATATCTTCACGGTAACCATTGGAAACTCTAACCATACTTGTTTATAACCGTGCACATCACGAGTTTTAACTTCAAGAGATAAACATTATACCTTCTTGCAACAGGCTTGGAATAAATATGTTGAATAAGACAAGACTACTTATTGTATTTTCTTTTCTTCATGAATATGTCTTTTATATGAAGTGATTGTCTTAATTGTTCCCATCTTGTTTGATTGTTGTCTATGTTTATATACAGGTTATTCATCAGAAGTACAGGATTTCCTACGATGAAATCATCAACGATTTATGTCCTGTAAGTCTTTATCCATCTCAAACTTTCGTGTGAGTGAATGATGTAATTGTCTATGGAGTTTTTTTTTTTTTTTTGAACTTTGGAGATGCAAGCACCTGGGTAGCTGAGTGGTGATGGTGGAAATCGCACCTAACCCATGGCTTGTCTATGGATTCACTTGTCTGTTTCTTCTAGTAGCTTTTGACATGGTTGCCCAGGTTGTTAGTTTGTTCAACCAGGGGAGTGAATGAGGTTACTTGTAGGACTGAAATTCAGATGCTTTAGTTGTTGTAACGGGTGAATAAAGGAGACTAGGGCTATTGATATGTGCATCATGCATGGTCTCAAAAGCATGTTTTTTTTGTTCTCGTTTTTTGCTGATTAACTGTAAATGTCTTTTATAGTGTATATGTTTCTTTGATGTCTTTTCCTTTACATTTTTCTCCCCCTTATCTTCTGCTTTTCCAGATCTTGAGTGTTCAACAGCTATACAGAATATGTACACTTTACTGGGATGGTAACTACAATACTCGAAGTGTATCTCCAGATGTAAGTATGTGTGTATATTTTCCAAAAAAAAGTAAAAGTAATTGCTGAAATTGTACATGCTTGACTAATGCGCTCAAATCTCCCTCCAGGTGCTTTCAAGCATGAGGATGCTAATGGCTGAGGACTCCAATAATGCTCAGAGTGATTCTTTCTTGTTGGATGACAGTTCTAGGTGAGAGCTCTCTTAATAACATGTACTTTTGCCATTAGAATACAAACTGTGTAGTGGGGAAATATGATCTTTTGATTATATTGGATAATCAAAATAAGGTCAAGTAAATTAATAAACTTTTATTCACAAGAAATATGTTACATGTTCAACAAGCGGTTTTTGCTTCTTTACAGCATCCCCTTCTCAGTGGATGATCTTTCTACATCACTGCAAGAGAACGACTTCTCAGACATGAAACCAGCGGATGAGCTTCTTGAAAATCCAGCCTTCCAATTTTTGAACGAGTAGGCGGACAAAACTTAGTATACCTCCTTCTAAATTTGTCTTCTCAAGCCTGACAACAAAATCAGTTGTTGGTCCTTGCCATTGTTGGTTGTAAATGCCATTCAATTATTCTCTCTACACTAAAGAAAAAAAGAAAAACTTCACACCCTTTTGGTCATATCCCTGCATTATGTAAATTTATTTTTTCATTCTTTTGTTAAGCATTCAATTGTAAAATGTTAGTTGATAATAGGGCAAGGGATATTTTTAGCATCAGTTGATAATAGGGCAAGGGATATTTTTCCTTGCCTCTTTTCTTATCCTTCTGATGAATTTAAGCATTTCACTCTTTTGTTCTGTGGGACCAAGCTCACTATAATTTTTGACTTTGTTATATAGAAACACTTGCATGTTAGTATATCCTAGAATCTGAACTCTAGCGTCAAAGTGTCACGTTGCTAGTAACTTCTGGAGGTGACATTTTCTACGTCATCCTTAGCAGAGATATCTTAAATTTCATGTAAAAAGAGGTTAGTCACCATGCATCATTAAATGTACTAAATAGCCTCTTTTTTGTACATTCTGATGAAAAGTTGCCTAACTGTACTATAGCTGTTATTGAAGAGTACTTCAAACTGTACTGTGCTTTATTCAAGTGATTTATTTTTAAAGCTTTTTTTTTTTGTGTGTTTTGTTATTTACATATCTATATGGATATTTTTGTCCATCTCACGTTAAAATGAACTATTTGAGATTGCCCTTCTATTATTTTATTTGTCTTTTACCCAGTGTTTCATCCCGGATGACCTTCGTACATTAACAAACAAAATATGGTCAAATCATTACTTAAAAGTGAAAACTTGATTTGGAAATAAAAAAGAACAAATGGGTTTAACTAAAAGATAACTCAATTTCAGGGTTTAAGGTATGGCCATATGTAATAGTATTTCAAAGACTTAATTTTTTATATACTGTTAACGTAAAATATGTAAAACTTCTCTTCACCTAAAATATGTAAAACCATACAAACGAAATTATGTAAAACTTGAGAATGGAATTTGAATTTTTCCCATAAAAATGTGGTCCAGTTTTTGGATTGCATAGTTGAAACGAAATGGTGGAGTGGGTTGATTTGTTTACGTGTTGTTTATTTGTAAGGAAAGTGCAAGCCCACGTTTTTCCCCTGTTAGGGAGTCAACACAAAATTAATGAAAGGAATCCATTTGATGACGTAAAACATGTTTGCTACAATAATCTGCACATTTAATTTTTGAAAAACCAATTATGAAAAAGTCTTTGGATTGAAACTTTTTTCGGCCAACCCATTTGGAATTCACATGGCTCTGGCCCCAAAATTTTCCCCCTATTGTGCTGGCGCAAGGGTTGCAACCCTAGTAGCTCTGCCCCAACAAAGGGTTTGGGACCATTCTTCAATTGGACCACCCTATGACTAAATTTCATTAACTTTTCTTATTGTATAAACTGATGGTCTCAATGACGGGCATTAAGATCAACCACATTGGATTTTTTGGATTTGGATAAGCTTTGTTGTCAATGAACAAATGAAAAGAGTTGGTTTGTTCTAGGTTAAGATTTTGGTCCACCATTGTTGTTCCACGAGGTTCTCCTCAAATGCTACCAACATTTTCGTCCATTCCCATTGCCTTCAAGGTCCTCCCCCTATTCTACCTATGACTTCTATATCTCTCACTATCCTACCATCTTTACTTCTTCAAACTCCCTCCATATTATCATCAATTTTTATTCACTATATTATAGATTAATCTCATTTTATTGTAACATCACCACTAACATGCTTATTTCATGTAAAGAAATTAAGTCATATAATTGTTCTAACCAAAAGTATTTCGGTATGATTTCTTTCTAGGGTTTCTTGTTATATAACCTTCAGAATTGAGTAAGTTTTTTCATGGTGAAAAGTGTATTTTATAAGTCTTAATTAATTATTTACTTATCCTTGGATCTTAACTAATATTATGTATTTCTTGAAGATTCTCTTTTAAAAAAATATCATATTAGCCACCTATACACATTACTTAGAAGTGATCAACAATTTGTTTATGGGATGACTTAACGACTCTAATGAAGATTTCAAATACAGATATTAAATTATGAGGACTGAATTTTGGTCTTATTAACTGATACAATTTATATTGTCAATGATGACATTATGACGTAGTTAAATTTGTTGACTTATATATTTTTCAAATTATGATAACATGTACAATTTTTTAAAGATTTATTGGAAGAGAATGTTCCTATTAACATTTAGACAGAAAATGATTATAGGAAACAAATGTCGACAAGTCTTAAATACTATCCATCGATCCGATAAAGTTCAGCCAACCATAATTTTCTGTAATAATTTCTTGTCATTGAATTAGAGAAATGCGAAAATTACATGAGCCAATGGAAAAAGATTAGACATTACATCTATCAAAAAAGTTTTCATATTGGTCGACATGCTATCGACAATTTATCATTCATAAACGGTGAAATTTCTCGAGTTGGACCATCATAGATGATGTTCAAGCTTAATTTCACGAGAATAAAGAGTTTTGCAAGCATCAAGAAAATCGCAGAAATTAATGATAAAGAAAAACAAACACAAGTTATGAAAATGACAACGATTGTAAGATTATATATGTGTTACTAATTAGTTCACATCTATATGTGGAAAAAAAAGATTTATTTCACTTTCAGAATGCATTTTATTTTTGTGAGAAGTAATTGTTAAGGAAAAAAATTAGGTAGTGGATTAAAAAAAGAGTATAGAGTAGTAGGTGTCTAAAATTGTGGTATGATGAAAGTGGAAAAATATGATTGAAATAGGGTTGTGCTTAGGGTTTGTGAAAATGATGGGAGCATAATCTATAATGAACTAGGTAGAGAGAAAAAGCAATCAGTGTCATGAAATTCCTTGTCACAATAATAAGAGATGCAATCGTTTCGATCACTTAGATTTTGTCTTATGTGTGATATTAATTAATATGGTGATGGGAAAGTCCAAGTTGGTCATTTTCAATCTTTAGAAGCCACGACTTTCCGTAATACATTTATGAAAGATATATCTCTATCTATATAAGCACACACATTCACAAAATTTGTGGCTTAGCGTCCAAAACAAATTCAGAAAGTTAATATGTTCCCATTTTTTTCAGTATCAGGATTTGACTTGAAATGCATGCATGAAGAGTTCTCCATCCACCTTTCTCTTCCACTTTCATCAACTCGTAAACCTTTTTATCACACACACTCATCATTCACTTTTTATAATATTCACTTTACTCACAAAGAAAGATCGAGAAACTTGCATAACATCTTATCACATATTGGTTACTTTTTAATATAAGCCCAACTTAAGATATAAGAAGAATGGGTTTCAAAAATCAAATATTCCATTATTCATCTTATAACTAATATCAATGTATCTCAAATCTCTCGTCGAGTGACATCGTTAAGTCAATCACGGTATATTTGAAGTATAATTAGTTTTAGTGTATGAAATTCTGTCACAATTTTATCTTTACAAAACATATTGAATGGAAGGAAAAGAAATATGAAGTCTAAATTGTGAGATTATATTAGGTGTGATAGAAAAAACAATATATGAGTCAAAATAAACCTCATCACCATACATTAAATCAATTACCATACATTAAAGTATTATTAGCTTTGATGCATAGAACTTTGTTACAATTTTGTCCTTAAAAGACATATAGAATGAAAGGAAAAAAAATATTTAAACTAAACTCCTAAACATAAAATTATATTGGATGTGATCAAATATAAATGAAAACAAACCTCGAATCATTTTAAAAATTAAATTAAAAATAAATTTTATAATAAAATACAAGTCATTTTAAGTTTATAACCGTTATTTATCGAAATTATTACGTTATATATTATTATATGGTTATTAGAAATCTACCAATATTCAGTAACATATTTAATATATAAATATTTTATTATTAGAAGTAAGCTACAAATTTATTATTTTAAAACTATTTAGGTAAGTAAAAATTGTGAATAGGAAATTGTGGAGTATATAAACAATCGTAATGTAAGGTTTTGTGACGAACAGTATTTATGAAAATAAGTATATTTCATGCAACAGTAAATATGAATTCTGTAACAAAAATTGCATATGTTAATTAATAGTATTGACTTAATAATAACGCTATTTTTCGAACTTAAGGCACATAAATATGATTGAAAAACAAGTTGATCTCAGATGTAATTTCATGTCTAAGCATTTAATTAATTAATTTTGAGAAAATAAGTTAAGTTACTATAGCAAAATAGTCTTCCCATCATCTCGGTAGCCATATTAGACAAATTCTAAACTTTTTATAAATAAAATAAAACAAAAGTCCGGGCAAAAAAAGGTAAAAAAGTTAACATAGACCTAAAATCTCTAAAATTTGCCTTCAAAAATTAAAGAAGAGGATTACAAACATAAGTTAATAAATAGGTTTAATGTCTCAATAGGTCCCTATTTTTGTTCAGGATTTGAAATAGGTCCTTTTATTTTTTGGCGTCTCAATTGGGTCCTTATTTTTGTTAATTTGATGCAAATAAATCCTTTCCGTCAATTTCATCAAACGGCGTTAATGAATGTGTGACGTGGCCTGAGGACAGTATTGACATGTGTAAGGCCACGTCACACATTCATTAACGCCGTTTGATGAAATTGACGGAAAGGATTTATTTGCATCAAATTAACAAAAATAAGGACCCAATTGAGACGCCAAAAAATAAAGGGACCTATTTCAAATTCTGAACAAAAATAGATACCTATTGAGATATTAAACCTAATAAATATGGAAGCAAAACATGATGTGAAATATCAAAACTTGGAACAAAGAGTAACAATTTGAATATTATTATAAATAATTAATATAACAATTATACATTAAATTTTGTATTTTATATTTAACAAGCTTTTAAGTAAATGATGATTGTTGATCCATATTATATTTTGTATCTATACATAGAAATCGTTTGGTAAAAATAGATTAAGGAAATTGTGTGTTCTTTTTTATATTTTTATGCATGTTATCTATATAAATAACTCGTATTTTCTAATTTATATTTTGAGGTACGTAGTTTATCATTTTCAAATTTCTTTTTAACATATTATTTTAATTTCGTTTAAATACTTAAATTCATTTATTATTTAAATTTTATATTAAATTATTAATTTAGTAATGATTATTATTATGAATCATTTGCAACAAATCAAACAAAAGTTAGTTATAAATTTTGACTCACCCAAATTGCTTTACTTCACTCCCATAAGTGAATGTAACAATATAAGATTTTTATGATAGTATTTGATATTAAATTTATGCTTGTCGATATAATTTGGAAGGAAGTTATAAAAAAACTTTTCTCAAAAAAGAAATATAAAAATAACATTGGAAGAAAAAGGTGTAGAGAATAACATGATAAAAATATACGTTTTTTGTTATAGTAGTAAATGTTATTAGTACTAGCCAACAACAAAAAATTGTGTTGGACTTTACTAATAATTATTAGAAAAATATGAAAGCACACATTACCTATGAATAAGGTGATTTTGATTAATATTATATGTAAGCTGTTAATTTTTATTTTTCTGATAATTAATATTGATCAAAATCAAAATTTGTTCATTCTAAGAAATTTGAGACTATTAAAATATATGAAATGTGACAAGGGTTTCAAAAAAATAAAAAGATAATATAAAATTGTTAATAAATAAGACATTATTGTATTGATTTTTTATTTTACAGTTAAATTTCTTTTATATTTTAATATTATTAAATTTTGTGTCAATTATTCAATACAATAACTATTTTAATATGTAATAAATAACTATTTTGTGTCAATCAATCCTCATAAATATAATTACAAATTCAAAAGATAAGTAATTTACCAATATTACATAACTAATTACCAAATATGTATTTAATGAAGATAATTAAGTCACATATATAATTGTTAATGTTTGGAATATAATTAATATCAATATTAAACAAGCTAATATAGAAAATAGATTTTTGAATTACAAATAATTGTAATTTTTTTTATTTTAAAAAAAATCTGAAATTAAAAAATCTGTGGTGGATCAGGTTGGGTTTGAATTTCTTTTACTAGCTAATAAGTGAGATAGGATAAGTTGACTCACTAAGTGGTCAACCCATGGTGGGTCAGGTCGGGTGGTTCGTTTTGACAATACTAGTTGCATGAATCCTAAAGATGTCTATCTATAAATTTTGAAATGAAAAATCTTGGCGACGCTTCCTTTGTATTAAGAATTCAAATACACCGAGATCGATCTTGAGGTGTTCGAGAATTATCATAAAGGAATTATATCAATAAGGTGCTTAAAAGGTTTGGCATGCAGGATTGCAAGCAAGAGATACTGTAGTTGCTAAGGGAGACAAGTTCAGTCTCAATCAATGTCCAAAAAGAAATTTAGAAATTCATGAAATGTAAAAGATTCCTTATATATTAGTATTAGGTAGTTTGATGTATGCCCAAGTATGTACACCTCCGGATATAGCATACATAGTTGGGGTTTTAGACAAATATTTAAGAAATCCATTAATGGATCATTGAAAAGCAACAAAAAAAGTTATAAGCTATTTATAAAGAACAAAGAGATATATGCTCACATATAAAACGTCAGACCATTTAGAGATGACTGGGAATTCTAATTCAAACTTTGCAGGATGCCAAGATAGTTTTAGATCCACTTCAGGTTACATTTTCATGCTACCTAGTGATGGGTTTCTTGGTGTAGTTTTAAGAAAACCCTTACGGCTTCATCCACTACGGTTGCAGAATTTGTAACATGCTATGAGACATTAAATCAATGAATATGGTTGAGGAACTTTTCACAGGGTTGCACATTGTTGAAGGAATTGAAAGACCACTTAAGTTATACTATGATAACAAATCACTTGTATTGTATTATGACAATTATAGGAGCTTAAGCAAGTCAAAGCACATTGTCATTAAGTTTTTTGTTGTTAAAGAAATGGTACAGAGCGAACATATTTCTATAAAATACTTAGGGACAAACACCATGATTCTTGCGAAGAGACTTACACCCAAGGTATTTCATGAGTATGTTGCCCATATGAGTGTTTTACTTTTCGAGAAATTTTTGGTTTAGTGGGAGTTAGTCACTTTTATGTGTTTTGTGTTCTATGTTTAATTTTCTATATGCATATATTGTCTTTTGGTAATATTTGGTTAAATAAATATATGGTTTATTATTCAAAACTACACTATGTATATTGAGGTTATTATATTGATCTCATTGAGATAAAGTAAAGACTATTTAAAAATAGACACGTACATGTCACATTCACGTAATTTTCATACTACACATTTCATTATGAATCCGTGTCATTTGGTTCTATTATAGCAGTTGTGATCACTATCACTAGTGTTGTCAAAATGGGTTAGAACCTGTGGGTCAACCCGACCCACCACGGATTGGGTTTGAAAAAATTGAATTTTTTTTATACGGGCCAATTTTCAACTTGGCTTACGTAAAACCCGAGTTGAACCCATGGTGAGCCGGGTTGGCTCACCAACTCACCTAATTTAATTTAATTATTTATTATTTTTATGTTTCAATATTATTAGTTTAATATTTTTTTTATTGTATTGTAAATAGGAATAAAGAAAAATGTGTTTCAAGAGAGTAAAATATTATAAATTTATCCATTCAAGACTCTAATCTTATAAATGGATAAATGACACAAAAATGATCAATATCGTAAACTTATTTATTCGCTTTTTGGGTTGCTTTTAAAGTATATTTTAATTGTATGTTAATATTTTTATTTTGAATTGTCTTTAGAATTTAACATTTTTTTTAGAGTGAAATTATTTAAATTTAAATTACAAAAAAAATTATAATTTTTTTTGGATTTAAAAAAAACTTGTAATTAAGGGAGTTAGTGAGTCAACTCGTTTAATCCACCAACCCATGGATTGAGTTTGAATTTTTTTTCAGCTCACTAATAAACGAGTCACGTTAGGTTGACTCACTAAGTGTCAATCCGTGGTCGGCCGGGTCGAGTAACTATTATGGTTTTACATGCAGAAATAATCAATGTAAGATCTTTTGAATATCCTCAAGGCATATTGACAATTTTGAGTTCATAAAATCTAACACATTTATAAAAGTTATATATATATATATATATATATATATATAACATCTTTAAATATGTTAAAGACTATTATATTTTATTAACCAATTTATTAGAGTGATCTAATTAATTAAATTAGAGCTAAAGACATATCATGAATGTAGAAACCATATGCAATATTTTAATTTGTTAAGGAGTCAAATTAAAATACTAAAACTTAAGAAAAAATAACCAACAAATATTACATAAATGGATCATAATTTCCATATGTAAACACATACAATTTTTTGTTTGATTTTCTCCATCCCTTAGAAAGAACAAAACAAGAGAGAATCTTAAGATACTCTTCAATTGAAAAATCATATACATGTTAATTTATATTGTTTTCAATTACCAATTCATAGCAAAATAAGAGAATCTTAAGATATTCTACGGTTGAAAAACTATATACATGTTAATCTATATTTTTTTTCTTTGATACATTTCCGTTTACTATTCTAAAGAATTTAGAAACTACTCTATTCATGAATAGTGTATTGCTTATTTATTATTGATCTACATAATCTAACAATTAGGTCACAAAAAGCATAATATTTTATGAGAATAGTGGAACTACTGAGTCCACATGTAGTTTCTTGATTAGTTTAAAATGAATGGTTTATAATAAGCTTAAATATTCCAAATTGTAATTTAATTAAGCAGCTCTTCCATGTGATCTCGTGTTTCTCCGGAGAGTCATCAAATCTCCTCATATGTCTATATGGTCAAACACCTTTCATAATTAACATGCATTTAATATTTAATATATAATTAATTAGTTCACAACCATCTAATCCTTCACCCATGTTCTTTCTTTTCTTTTGGTAAACGCCTGGTCATGTTCTGACCATATTCAATTCCTTTCATCTTAACTAGTTCAGACATGGATCATTAAATACTACACAAGTCATGTTCATGCTTCTTTTTATTTTTCTATAAATGTCTTTGCCGTTATGGTGGTTATTTTGTGATTAGTAAAGAGTGTTCTATGATTAGTAATATATTTATCATACCGTTCCCGGATAACCCCTTCTATTTCAATTAATTAAATAGAAGTAAATCAACTTCAAATTTCAATCAATTATTATATATGCATTTGGTCAAATTCTCCAACAAATTCAACTAGACGTATTTATTTTCCGCTTGTTTGTATCCTTGTTGCATGAATATATAAAATTGAATCGCTTTACATAAATCAAATTATCATTATATATTTACTTAGCTTAGTGTGGAATGAGAAGAGAAAATAAATAAAAATTGAAATTAGTGTATAAAAGAAATAAAGAATAATAAAGTCAAAAGGAATATGAAATACAATACAATTATCCGAATGTTATTATTATATAAACTGTCGGTCTATACATTTATATTTGCATACCAATAATGAAAAGGAAGATTATGAGTCTAAGTTTGACCGTTGAACTATATCATACACACTTTTATGAATTTGAGCATATCTCCAAGTTAAGGGCTTTTTTCACCAATTGATTTGTTATACTGTTTAATATTCTTTGGTTATTTTTTTTTTTCTAGATCAAAAGTTGCTTTCTTAATTTGTGTATTAAAAGCGAGTTAGGAGTGTTAAAGCAAATAAATTGATGGAAGAAAATAAGAAAAAAAATAGATTAATTCGATTAGAGGGTTAAAACATATGACGGAAAGACACGTGGAATAGGATCTATCATACGATGGCTAGTGATGCGTTAACACTTATATTACTTTCGCCGTCGGCATTATTATTATTATTATTATTATTATATTATTATTATAATTAAAATTTTATTTTAAAAGAAGCTTTTTATTTATACACATTGAATATTTATTTGTCCACATTCTTCGTTCTTTTTGACAATGAATCAATATGAGAAGTTTGAACGATTGGATTCATTCACACTACTTTCTATCTCAAAGCAGGTTTTTTTTTTAATCCATTAAAATTTTAATTTTAATGAAATATTACGTATTAATCTTTCATGAAAATTAATTTATAACGAGTTTTACATATTTCAAGAAGACACAACTGAATACATCTTCCGTTTCCACGATGAATGTTGTACGTGATTTTAATATTTTTAAAATATACATTTTTTCATATATATATATATATATATATATATATATATATATATATATATATATATATATATTATAATATTAGAAAAATCGAATTAATGTTAATAAAAATATTAAAATAATTAGATAATATATGATACATTATTAAAAAGATACAATATCGTAATTATAATGTTAAAAATTAAAATTAAACTCAAATATACAGTTTTATTAATATGTTAAAATATATATCATGAGATACACAATTTGATAAATTATCTTATATGCAATAATTCTATCTTTTAATAAATACAAATGATTTATTTATTTAAAGAAATAAGTAACAAAACATTTTCTCTTTTAAAATAATTATATAACTATTTTTAAAATAACCATCCTGTAATTTTGTAAAATATTATTTTCATAAAATTATATAGTTTTTGAACTTATATTATTTTAATATTTTTAAATGTTATTATTTTTTAAAATTATATTATTTAATGTAATAATAATGTGACTACACTTATTCGAAATTGAAATCCAATTTTAAAATAGAAATTCAACTATTCTATCTTGTCTTGAAGAGCGAAAACACTCATAAGTAGTATAACTATTATTATGGTGATACTTGCAATTCTTAGTCATATCCTCATTTGACGAATTTTAGGACTTCTTGACGAGGTCTACATGAAGTGTTTCCTCCAACACTCATGACTTGAGTATGTTAGTGGGGTATATCGCGAGAACCTGGTTGCCTAGGAATCTCTCGGCTAGGGATCGTTCTTCCTACGGGTATTTTGGTCATTGCTTTTCTTTTCAACGGACTGCATGACGACTTGCATGTTTTACGCCCTTACCTTAACATGGTACTTCTCAACCTCCTTTAGACGCATGAACTTTGTAGCAACCTCATCTCCTACATGCTCGTTGAAGGTTTCATGCATAGATAATTAATGAACGATCCCTACTTCGTCGCCATGATCAAGTAATGAAGAATGACCTCAGGATTTAGATTCATTATTTTCAATATGCAACTTTGTTGAACCTTTCAATGAAGGTTTGCACCAATTCATCCTTCTTCGGCCTAATGTTTATGAGAGCCAGCAAGGTGAGGTTGTGACGACAACTTGTGACAAAATGGGTAGTGAAAGTCTTTGTTAAGATATCAAATCAATCAATTGTGTAAGGAGGAAGATCGGTCCACCACTTCAGGGTCGCCTCCTTGAGGGTTATGGGAAAAGCCTTACAGATGACGACATTACTAGTGAAGTACAAGTTGATCTAAGTGAAATAAACATAAATGTGCTCATCTGGATTTGTGATACCATCATAACGGTCTAGAGCCAAGGACTTATAGTGCTTCGAAAGAGAGGTTTCGGTAATGTTATTGATGAATGGATAACGAGGCTTCTCACCCACTTCCAAAGAGTGGTGAAACTTCGAGATGGAATGGTATTCATTTTCTGCCTCATTCCTGGGAGTAGGGTAGGTACAAGAGGTTCTCAATATTGAGACTACATTGTCTAAAACCTCCTTCTCCTTTAGGCATAGAGCGACTTGAATATTCCGTCTCAACCTAGCATTCTCTTCATTCAAAGTGTCCATCTCTTCAACACTTCTCTTCTTGAAATTTTTAAACTAATGTTCCATCCTCGATTGAGCTTCAAGGATTGCAGCTATGTCGACCATAGAAGGGTTGACCTCTCCAACAACTCTACTCTTGGTAGAAACCGTGTTTGTTATACTTTTGTCCTTCTTCAAACAGAAAACACATTTACACATAATATTACTCGGCCCCACGGTGGGCAACAATTGTACTTACAAAGTCGAAGGTACCCTACAAAGAGTCTTCTTCCACTTCATGAACATCTTGTAATTGGTACTCGTCCTCTACACTAAAAGATTTTTCAACACTCAAGTCATTGCTATAAGTTTGAGATTTTGGTTAAAGTATGATTAATGCAAAAATGTGAAGTCAAAACTCGATTAAAATTATATTTATAGGAATATTTTACTAACCTTGATGGACCTCGATTATGGATCCATTGGCCCATTGATGCAATGGTCATTTTACTTATGACGATCTATAATCAATTTTTGCTAAGTTATGTGGTATGCTGATGTCTTTGATAGGTAAGAATATGTATTGGTAGGCGACACCCGAATCCAATAAGGAGCGCGTCCATCAATAAATGACACATAGTCTTTGGTTAAATGAACATGATACTCAATGTTTGATCATCAGTACCTATTATGTTACATATTGAGCTTATTTCTTTGGGATACAATCCTTAGTCTTTTGTAGGTAGTTTATCCTTTACAGAGTATTCAGTAACTAACATGTAACCTTTATTGAGCATAAAGTATCCTATATCGGATATTTCGACATCAAATATCTACATGTATTTAATTAATCAATAATCCTTACTCAAAAAAGTCTTCCACCACTTATAATATAAAAACTAAGAATGATGAGTATAGTTTATGAAAGATACTGATTATCCACTCACTAAGCTCTCATTAGGATAAAATTATACCAAAAAAAAAAGTAATATTAAAGTAGGTTGTAAAAGAAACATGTTAATGAAAATAATAATTGAGTTAAGAATACAAGTATAAAATTGAATTTATATTTGGGAAGTCTGAAAATGAATGGTGTTGGCAACTATGAAGGAAATGGATCACATGCATATGAAAGGGAAAATGAAAGGACGGTTAAGATTGTTCCTCGGATAATGCCCTTCCACGTGCTTCCAAAAATTACGCCTCCTTCTTCTAAATATATCCTTTTATATGTAAAAGTTAAATATGTAGCAAATGTTGACATTAAATCACAAAACTAAACCCTCTAACCAAAATTTCAATAAAAGATGCAAGTCTATTCTAATCCAAACAAAATTAATTCTTATATATGAGAAAAATAGAAAAATTAAAATTTTAAAAAATTTAGTTAAAATTAATTGGTTTTTATTTTTTGATGTTATATTGATACGTACATATACATACATACATACATACATATATATATATATATATATATATATATATATATATATCCTAAAGTAAAAAAAAAAATTATTATATCTTGTAATTAACCGTTATTAATTTTTTTTTATTCGAAAAACGAAAATTTTCATCGTTAAATATTTCAAATATTAATTGAATAATTTTTTTAAAGATAAAAATCACAAAAAGAGAAAATATAATATAATTATTTTGCCGAAATATAAAAAGGATAAATATTTTCTTTTTCTTATATCAAATAATAAATAAAGATAAAATAATCAATATGTACCCAAAGAGGTTCGTGTTTTACACAGGAGATTCATGTTTCGTGTATACTTTTTTTTTCTAATTCTTTATCTTTCTTAACTTTTATAAATACTATATTATATAAAGAGTATCCTCTTTTTAGTATCACATTTTTTTCAACTTTACATATCTAGTGACTTTTTAAAAAAAAAAATTGACCTATTATTTAATCAATTTCTTATTAAATTAAATAAACAAAGATCATCTACAAAATAAATAAAAATATATACGGTCAATAAGTAAACACATGTATGTAATATATGCGTTTTCACTAGTTTTAAATTAAAATAATTATATTTTTATTTTTATTCTTTAAATGACAGTGAGTTTAATTTAATTATATTTAAATTAAATTAATAATTTCATTATTTTATATTTTTTGAATAACGGTTTATTTAAATTCAGTTATTTTTAAAATTGAATTAATTTCTTATAGTAAAAAAATATTGACACTACGCGTAACACATGTTTTTCCATTAGTATCACTAAAATAAATATATCCATACTCCAATCCATCTCATATCCCATTAAAAAAATTAAATACCTATACTCATATCCATATCTAATTAATACAATTTTTTTTTATTAAAATCCAAACTTTTTAATACAATGTTAGATCCATTTATCATAATTATTAAAGTTAAATATATTTTAGTCTTTCAACTTAAACATTATTCATATATAAAATTTTGATACAATTTTATCTCAAAACTATAAAAATAAATGAATATAATTTTTTTAACTTGTCAAAATTATATTTTAAACAAACATTTAAATTAAAATATGTCAAAAAAAAAATCTAAATAACTCAAACGCCATTCAAAAAGTATTTAAAAAGTCAAAATTAATAATTTCACAGAAATTGGATTAAAATAATGGTATTTATTTGTTTTCAAAATCTAATAATAAAAATTTAAAAGAAAAAGTATTATAATTTTACACAAAACTAAAATATATTTGACTACCAGTATTATTCTCTTCCACACTTCATAGAAAATTAAACTACTGTGTTGGTAACGTCACCACCCATGGAGGTCAACTCCTTTGGTGTGTAGTATTAGTCAAACGTATGTATGTTGTTCTCATCCATATACATTATTATTTTATCATAATCTCGATTGACTCCGATATTAAATTCCTAATAACTGCCATTACCCCACTCAGTGTGCTCCCTCCAAATCAAAATTCAACCAATCAACAAATACTCCTTTTTTTTTTTTAATTATAACCTACAAAAACTCCTAATCAATAGTATATATATCATTATTTTGCTAATCGATAATGTGGTGATGCTGAATTTAGTTATTAACTAATGAAATCGTCTTATTTGGTGAACATGTTGTGTAATTGGAAAAAATATAGTTTGAATATAGCACCGAACAAAATGATGACGATGGTGATAATAAAAATTAAAGCAAGTGCATGAAAGTGGGTAGGAATACGTGGAACGTGCATGAATCTGCTGGCACTGATAACAGCCACGTAGACATCATGGACTTCCAAACTTTCCTTTTCTCGAAACACAGCCTTGAGATTCTACCACTCTTTCACTCTCTTCGTTCTGACACACGGAATTTTCTAGGGAAACTCCATTTTTTTTTCTTACGGATCGAAAAACTATAATCTATTGGTAATGGTGATAAGCTATGCATCGGTCTTATGAGTCTGCACATGTTATACACAGATTAACCTAACGTCTACCAAAAACATGCACTCATAAACACACACTAACCTAACCTGTTAAGTACTGCTCCCGATATGTGGGAACATTAATCAATAATAAACAGACTCTAATATTGTATTAAAATATCTAACTCAATTTTAAAAAATAAACTAATCAAATAAGATGATGCATTATTCTATTTTTAGAGGTCTTTTTAATATTACAAATATAAATAAATTTAAAAAAGTAAAGATTAAACACGGAAGTTTGAGCATAGATTAATCGAAAAAGTGGATGATTTGAAATGTGTGCGATAGAACGTGAGGGTTTTGCTACAACCATGGAAGAGGGTCTACGAGGGCGGCACCTAGGATACAGTGACGGAGGATTTAGATAAAACAAGATTAAAATAAATAAATAAATAAACATTTTATGGAATATATATGAATGAAAGCTTAAAATAATGGCAATGGCTGCCACATGCAGAGCCATGGTTGTGCCAGGTGCAATGCCCCTAACGTGCTAATGCTTATCACTAACTGCAACCACACTTCAAACTTACTTCAAAACATTAACATTAATTACCATATGTCACCAAACTCAATATGTATATATAAATTATTATAATTTCAAGGAATATTCATTTTAAATTATCACTCTCACTTTCGCATTTCTTTTCACCAACTTTCTCCTGCTTATGTCATTTCCACTCATGTCATCGTCAAAAAATTCCCGACTCATGCTACGTTTCATAATAATTTTCCCTACATTTAATATTACAAACGAAATGTATATAATGTTTTTTTATTGAAAATATGAATTTATAACTATGCCATAAGAATTGTGTTAACTATGAGAGAATTAATTATTTCGCTTTTAAAATTATTAAACTTCATAAATTATTTTTTATCTTATTTTATTTATTTGTTGGTATCAATTTTTTCCCACCGCTTATCTTCTTTCTTACTTCAAGTTGCATAATTCTTTCAAATCTATTTGGTTGAAATAATCATATGCTCCTTTTGACTTTTACGGACATAATCAATGTAAATATTTGGCATATGATTGCACAACCGAAATATGTAGACAACTCTATTTAAAAAGGGGGAAAGTTTTGAACCAAAGAGACTTTTACCACTATCTGTTGGAATTAAATATATACCAAGCAATGAATCCTAAATTGTTTTCATGATGACAAATACTTCAAATCTGAGCAACAATATTAAGCTATATATATATATATATATATATATATATATATATATATATATATATATATATATATATATATATATATAAGTATTTTCACAATGACATCCATAAAATGTTTTTTTATATAATTAAAGTGTCAATGTAGCTAGGCGTCAAACCATTTTATTTTACAAAAAAAAAACACGTAGAAGAGATCAAATCTTAACATGTCTTATTGAAAAAATAGCATAAGTTTTAATATATATCTTGTCATTTCCTTTTTAACATTTGTTTACATAACAGGTTTTACTCTTATTCAATACTTTTGAAGTGAAAAAGAAAACCAAATTATTAGAAAATAGTACAAAAATAACTCGAAAGAGGGAAAATGTGAGAATGTACAGCACGCGTGTTAGTGAAAAGAAAATTCATTTTATTATAATTAATTATCTTTACGTGAATATGTTTTTGTTATAGAAAAGAAACTTTCTATCATGATTATACCGCACTAACGTGAAAATATAAAGTGGCATATTCTATTACTATTTTTTCACTATAAAAGTAGTGATTAAAAACTTGTATTATTATTGAGATGAATTCTAATTCTAGTGACGGAAACAAATCGGTTTAAAATAATCTATTACGTCATTCGTTTAGTTATCTGTAAAAAGTATATGTAACTTTTTTATATTTGGGAATATATATGGATATTCACAAATATTTTTCTATTTTATTTTTCTAATTTTAAATAAAACTGTTTAAAAGTAAACTTTTTTATATTTGGGAATATATATGGATATTCACAAATTTGAATGAATTTCACAAAAATGTAGATTTAAAAGTTGATAATTTAAAAATAACTTCAATTGTATAAACACCTATATGAGAAATAAAAGATATATATAATCGAATTTTAATAATTCATATATAATTAACATTTTTTAGTAATAATATTTATTTTACTTACTTATTTTTTAAAATATTAAAATAAAATTCACTAATAATTATTATCCAAAAAAAAATTGAACAGTAAATATTCGTAAATTGATATAAGGATATTTATATCTCTTCTATTAGTAAACAAGTAATTAAATATTCGTAATTATTACATACAAATATCCATTAAGAATATAAATTGAATATCTATACGAATTTTATTCACAAATCTCCACGAATTTGAATTTTTCTTTTATCCCTAATAAAATTAGTTGTGTGTAAATTTGATCAAAATAACATTAAAATAAAAGAAATATTGAAAAGAAAATGTATAAAATGAAAACGCATGTAGCCTATCTTCCATGCCTTTATTATTGTTCTAGGTAAGGAAAAAGTAAGGGGGGGAAATCGTATATGCTCATGATAACAAATAAAAGACAAAGATATTAAAATAATTAGGGTTTGAATTTGTTTGACGACGTGGTCTAATTAATGGGTAAGCATTACATTAATCTTCATATCAATCTGATTGATAATGGTTTCCATGACAAAAATCCCAAGCAATTATATTTTAATAGCAATCATATTTACTAAGATTTTGTTCTCTCGTTTCACATATCCAAACACATGCCAGAAAATATTCCGTTCCAGAAAAGGTCGGTATAATTTCTCACTACAACAAACATTGTAAGTTTTTGGTTTGTCACGAGATAAAAGAACAACAAATCATATTTTGAGAAAACGAAGATCTTCTAAAATCTTTTTAAGGTTCTTATTATGACTTCATAGATTTCTTAAGATCTTCTTCCTATTTCTACGCTTCGTTTTTATGTCACTTCTCATTACGATCATATGCTGTTCTACCATGTGAGACTCTATTGCTTCCCATAATAATATTTTTTTTAGTGTTTGTTCTCACCACCATGAAACTAGGACGTCAGATTCTCTCTTGTTGCCACCATTTTTTCATAAATAAATATAAATATTAGTTAAATGTGGTTATAATTTTTTTAATTTGCCTCATTCTTTTCTTTCAAAGTCGAGTTAATGCAAATCGTTAAATTATTTTTAACAAGAGTAAACCTTACTTAAGAAACTAAAGTTTTTCTTTTGGCATTTGAACTAATGGATATATCTTATACCAATTTTAAAGAAGTTTTGATTTTGGGTCAAGTTGTTTAGTTTTTATTGGTAGATTCTTCATGGTATTATTATTTTTCGATAATGGTGGCAGTAAAAGCTAGAATCTCACCTTCGACTATAATTCCGAATTAATGAATTATTATTCTAAATTATCACTAACCTTCAGAGAAAAATGTACCATTGATTGGATAATTGATATTTTTCGCGGGAATATTTTATTTTATAGATTGTAGATGTAATTGGTAAATAATTTAATTAATTAATCTCTTAAAAATTATTTTATAAAATTTTATGTTATAAGCTTCGCTATAAAGTTTAATAAAATAAATTACAAAATGTCTTATAAACTATTTTCGGAAATTTAAAAATAAGCTTTTGAGAAAGCACATTAATCACCATCTTTTATTTTTAGATATATTCCAAGTTATCAATTAATGCTTAATTTCAGTATGTTATTAGTATAAAAGTAATTACGTTATCAGCCAACTAAAAATCATACCATGAACATGTGTTTTGTTTAGAAAAAGTTCACATACGTTTATAAAAGAATCCAATTTTCTCAATATTGGTTTTTAAACCAATTTATAAAATTAACAGAAAAATTCAACTTATAAACTCTAATTTTATATAAGGCTTTTATATAATTCTGTAAGAAATCTGATTTAATTTATACAAAAATTAATTTAATTCACGAGAAAAACAAAATGTATCTTTAACATTTTCACTCTTACTAATATTTTATATTTTATTTTATTTTCTTCTAAGCCTTAATAGGTATATTTATTTAGATGTTTGTATATACTATACCATAATATTGGAACAATTATTGCAAATGCTAACAATATTATGATACATCACAATTCATAATTTGATAAAGTGTTGAAATTTTAATTCTAACTGAATCATATTATAATTAATATTTGACATATTAAAAAAAATGTATTTTGAAATAAAAAGGTTATTATGCATTAGCATGTGTTGGGACCCTTTGTTAATGATGAATTGAACCTAACCAAAGTCTTTTTTAGTATGTTCTGATTGAACTCTAACGTTTAAAATATTATACGTCATGTCTGTTTTCCTAACTAGCATGCCTAAAAAAATAGCCAAAATGGGATATTTATATTCCCTAGTTGACCTAGAACAAATGTGTGGGTAATATCATCACTATACCTAACAATATGTCACAAAAATAACTCTAAATTTTATAACCCAAAGAAAAGACAGATATCCAATTCTCTCAAAATTCACACCTACTACTTACTGTTACATTCTTCCAACAACGTCACTGTTCACTATTTTTATATGTCTAATTCTTTTACATTTTTGCTTTTTCATTTAATTGTCATTGTTTTCTATTTTTATTCACTAATTACTATTTATGTTTATTTTCCAATTAACAATGTTAATAGAATTCATGAGTTATTTTTAAGTCACCAGTGAAAACATTTTTATCCACTAAACTAATTCTGAAACTTTTAAACTTAAAGTTTTATGCACTTATGTTTTCGTTGATTTAAGAAATGAATTAACGTTTTATAGCAAAACTAATATTGCTAATTATTTTCTTCGTACGATACCGAATTTTATACAGTACGTGACTATTGATTATTTCATGCAATGTTTAAAATTTATAGGTGTATGTAAAATTGAATCTTAATATCTTTTGTGGATTACTGTTAATTCTTAACTTTTGGCTAAGGAGTTACTCATCAAATTTGTGATGTACATCTTTTGACAATTGGTGGCTGCAAAAACAACCGTAAGTGCATTGGTCGCAACGTAGTAAGTGATAAATATCGTTTTTTTAAGGGATTTGTGTAACACATTACAATTATTCTTTTTATAACTCAATTAGACATCAAAATGTACAAAAAACACAAGAAACTCTTTTTGGTATTTTATCAAACAATTGGTGTGCAAGGAATTTAACATAGAGTATTTACAATTTGTTAAGACTAGAATTCATCCATTTCATTCTTATGCATTCACAAACATCTCAATTCCATCCAATAGGTGTTCAATTTCAGTTCTAGGTTCAATTCATATTTCTCAATACATCAAGAACCACAATTCATGCATGGGTGATCAATCCAAAGCAAGCATTAAGCATAGAAATTGAATACTAACATGAATTGGAACAACATATATCATTAACATCACAAAATACATAAGAATTCCATGTTTTACAACTAATCTCAACAAATAGGAAAAGCCCTCCATGGTGGAGAACTTAGGCTTCTACAAAATTGAAGAGATAAGGAAGAAATTGAAAGCATAGAAGTGTGCATAGCCTTTCCCAAGGTTCTTTACAACTCCTCCATGCTCCAATTGCGCTTCCCCTTCGCATCTCCATCTCCAATTCGTGACCCATCTTTTTCCTCAACCCAAAAGGGACAAAATCACCATTAATGAAGCTTGAAGACCCAAGGAGGAGTGGGAGAGCTTCCCAACACCCCAAACACCCTCCAAGGGCCTCTCCCAATCTCTCTAGGTGAAGAATGAAGTATAGGAGGAGAATAATACCTCAAAATTGCGAGACCTATATTTAAATAACCCATTTTGACACATCAGCACCGTCCACGCTCAGCCTCCTTCCTAGGGCGCTCGGTGCGAGAGTTGCGCGAAGACTGGCGCCCAGCCCCCTTCCTGGGGGCACAGAAACTGGCGCCCGACCCCCCTTCCTGGGGCGCTCGGCTCGAGCACACCAGAAATCAGCTTCTGTGCAGGTGGCGTTCACCTCCTAAACCAGGGGGGTCCAGCTGATTTTTCAGCATTGCATCGTTTTCACTTTTTCTGCAGATCTACTTGCTCCAAAGGCGTCCAACATGGGTATTTGCTTCAAATTGATCTTTTATTGTCCCAAAACATGTTCCCTTGATTTATTGCTTGCCTTCTTCCACTAGAATTGCTTCCTATTCATTTATTTCACACACTCAAACAAAGATATTAGAGTTAAAAACAAACATATATTAAATAAAACATAAGAAACTAGAAAACACACTAAACTTGAGGATAACACAAGGTAAAAACTATGAAGGGATTGATTTATTCACAAAATATATACACAAAAATACGTAAAATCAACCGTTATGAACAATCCATATTAAATCCTTTACTTTGGTTCAAATTGTCTTGGTAACTCGTTCATTTTAATTTGAACCAGATTAATAATAGTTAGTTTACTTTCTTATATTATTGTTTTTCAAACCGATATATTTAAATTTGTAAAGTTCGCATAATATTCTTCTAACTTTCACTTGCGTAAATTTTATACTTTAGCATTTAATAATAAATTCGTATTTCATTTCTTTTATATTATTCATTCACTTTAATCTCTAATCACTTTATTTAGTCTTATATTAGACTGAATAGACTTGTCATTGCCATATTTATTGTGCATAATTTGCATTTGAAAATTAAATGGAACAAATTACTTATGTTAAATTAGTGTCTTACACTATTTTTATTATGTATTTATACAAAGTGACATACAGGAACATTTTGTAATTAATTAATATATATATATATATATATATATATATATATATATATATATATATATATATATATATATATATATATATAATATAAGTTAACATAATATAGTAATTTTTATTTGAGAAGGAGTTAGTGAATATATTTGGGTGGATTTAAGAATATAGTGTACATTCTTTCTTTTAGAAGATTTAAAAGTAATAGAAAGTGAATTTTGAAGTAAATTTTTAAAAATTTGTGAGTTGATTAATATGATAAATAAATAAAAAGTTTTAATAGATTAAAATATAAAATTACTAGTTTTCCTTTATAATAAAAAGGAATATATTATTGTTAAAAAAAGTAAAAGAAAATGAAAATAAAGATTATTGAATTGTGTTGAAACATTGAAGTGATGATCACTCTTTAATTCCCAATTATAATGAGTCTTTAATCCTTTCTTTTCTTCTTTTTTTTTTTATCTTAGCCAACCTAAGTCCAACATCACTCAATCATCCATTTCAAGAGCCATAACAAAACCATGTCATACAAAAATAACAACATAAAATCATTACAAATCCTCATTCTTCAACAAAATCGAAGATAGAAGTGATTCTACAACTCATCGTTTTCATTTTTTTTTTCTCAAAATCCACATATCCGAACATGAAAAATTAATATATGTGATAATTTCTCTCAAGAGTAAATCCGTTCAATCTAATATAATAGTTGGCATTTAATAAAAATATTAAACACTATTTTTTACACATATTTGAATAAAGCATTTTTTATATTTTTATTTTGTATTTTAAACATATTTATTGAGAAAAACTATTACACAAAATTTGAAACATGAGTTTAAGAAAAACCTTATTTATTCAACATATGTTTCTTGATACTTTCAACATTTTATAATAAGGATTATCAGAGTTTAATTGATCTTAATCTTTGATATTTTCTTTATCATCAACAAAATTATGAATTAGATCATAACAATAATCCTTAATATATATATATATATATATATATATATATATATATATATATATATATATATATATATATATATATATATAATAATCAATATGATGGATCTTTCAAAAGGAGTTATATTGAGAACAGTGTCATATCTTCTAAAGAGAGTCATTTTTGTCCCCTAAAAGGTTTTTGAAATTTTTAAAATTTATATATTAGGATTTTTTTCTTCTTCAAATTATATGTAGTATATATTGAGAGTGGGTGGAAATTTTTAAATTATATATCTTTTATTTCTTTTATAAAGTATTTTAATGTTAAGAAATAATAAAATATAAAATTAGATATAGTAAAAAATAAAAATATTTATTAATTTTTTTCTTTTCCATTATTTTTCTTAGTTTTACGCATATTATACTTATCTTCCACTTTCACCTAATTTCTTTTTTTTTTTCTAACAAAAAATAAGTTTAACAAAAACTTACTATTTCTGTTCTCATTTTTCACTTGTTCTATCTCATTCTGAAAAGACAAAAAAAAAGTAATTTTCTCTTATTACTTAATATTAAAATATTGGTTTAATAATATTTTTTTTTATCTAATGAGCCTTTATATATTATTTTTTATGAATATAGAATAAAAAGTAATGTATCATGTGTTTTTTCATAACCAGCTTTTTATTGCAACTTATTTATGATAGAGTTTTCTTTTAGCAATTACATATTTGAGTATTTATTAAATTATGATAAATTATTATATTTTTAATTTAAACAAAAAAATAAGTATATCAACGAAGAATAAAATAATAGATTATTTGTTAAGAGTGATTAAAAGAAAATTATCATGAAAATAAAACAAATTCAACTTCTTTACCTATTCCAAAACATGAGAGACTAAGGATTTTGACAATAATTATTTAGAAAGTGATTTAGAAATTCAAATATGAAAATATCCAACTAGTAAAAGAGATGAAATTAGAAAAACTTAATTAAAATGGAATCCTTATCAATACAATTAGAAAACTATAAATTTTAATTATATTATTTTGACTTTTCCAAAATTATTGATCAATATATACATTGATGGAGAATGGGGAATATACAACGTAATCAAGACCCGAGTCATAGTTTACATAAAAGATTGACATTCTTTTAATATAAAATCGTAAGACAATGAGTTTATAAATTTCTTATTTTAGAAGTGTTCAATTTTCTTATTATACTTAATGTGAAACTTAGACTTACACTTCAATTTTCAACTATCAAATATGTTACTTTCAAGGTTGAGTTTATTCTATTTCGGTACACAAGCTTTTGTTGAAAACATTTCTAACTATGAATGTCATTATATGGTGACCCTCGTACAATGCTTAAAAGTCCTATCAAAAATACTTTTGATACAAGAAATTTGATTTATATATACGGTGTACTCGTTCAAATTAATTATCAAGATAAATCATCAACTTTATACGATATTATATTTTATAAAAGAATGACATTTAAACGGGATAAATACATTTTACATAAAAGTTATTCATCACTTAATTAAGAGCAAGGTTTTTTATTCTGAACAAGTACGATATCCTTGTAGCCATGCATGTGTCAGCCACATAAATAGTTGATTGATAAAAATGTTGATGACATCAATCTGGTATGCTAAAGTTAAAATTGAAAGGAATGGCGTCCGATTTTTTATTTTATTTTCTCCACAACTATCATTATATCTTCCGAGTACATGGCTAATTTTTTTTCAAATGCCGTGTTTTTTCGGCCACATGCATTTGATTGAGGTTTACCAAATTCACAATTACAGCTTTTTAGAAAGTGCCACTATTTTTAATAAAAACTATAAGTATTGAGTAATTGTTACAAATTTAATTTATACATATTTAAATAAAGAAAATACTTAATTACATTAATATTTATTAGATATTAAATATATTTTTAGTTTATAAGCTTTGACATGAAATTAAAATATGTTTTTTTTCAAAATTTTGATATAATTTAGTTTTCAAATTTTAAAAATAAATAAGTATAATCTTTTTAATATAATTGCATTAAATGTTTCTGATATATCACATATGATTCAGGTGATATTTAAGTTGTTTATATATTTAGTTCAAATATAAATTTAAAATATCATTTAATAAGTCCACAAAAATTAATATCATTAACTTAAAAAAACTATATCTATTTAATTTAAAAGTTTGAAAATCAAAATATATAAAGATTTGAAATATAAACAAATTTCAATTTCACTTCCAAGCAACTTAGAAATCAAAAACATACATAACCAATATTTAAATGTCTTATTCTATTATTTTTCACTTATAACATGAAATCTACCTAATAGTAATATATTACACAAATTTCCATAGTAACATCATAAGAAGGTATTATTTCCAAAGTTACATCATTATAACTAAACTTGGACATGCACATCCTTTCAAGCAAAGCAACCTTCGGCTATGACTAAGAACAAAAACATCCACACCTTGTACACTTTTTGCAAGAAAATACAACACCTTCTTCTCATCCTTCTCCAACTCCAACATCGATCCACTCACTTATTCAGAAATTTCATGCCAGCACTTGGGAAGTGGGACTACAAACTCAAAAATTCATAAACAAATACTCTCATGCACCGCCATAGCCATATTCCAAAGCAAATCCTTTAACTTTATGAAGTTGGCAATTCCGATTTCAGTAATCAAAAGTGACCAGACCTTAAACTTCGAAGAAGCCAGCTACATACATATATCATTTCGCCATTCTTGACCTTTTCTTTAATTCCGCGTGGCTCATATCACTCATTATGGTCTACTTTTCATGCAACTATACTTTTATATTACTTACATACATATTCCAAAAACAACAGAAACAAAACCGCGTTTATTCTCTCAGTGAACGAACAATTATTAAGTTGTTAAGGAGATGACCCTCGCCGACTGCATAAAGTTTCTATACGAACTTGTTAATTAGAAAAGAAAAGAAAAAACCCTAGGAAGCAATGAAAATGGGTTAAATTAAAGAGAAAAAGAGAGAATCAATAATTGAAGGATCTCACATAGTAACAGAAGAAAAGGGTTTGTGAAATATGGGGGGCTCTCCCAAAGGGTGGTGTTAGGGATAAGAAATATAAAAACACATATCTCTATCATATCATGCATGAGATATGGGTGGCTGGCTAAAAGGAACATATATATATCTTTGGTGTGTAGCCATTTGGAGGATTGCTTGTTGGAGCATTATATTTGATATATATATATATATAGGATCATATATTTATATAGTATATAGTTGTGATGAATAAATGAAGGAAAGGAAATTTAATAATAATATAGAGAAGAGCTTTTGAGAAACGCCAAGGTCGTAGCTTACAATCTTTTCATGAAAAGGAGAGACTCGTATGATGTTGAAGGGGTGATGCACATGCATCCCTCTCTCCCATCAAACTTTAACCACTTCTCAAATCATTTTCCCTAATAAATCTCTTCATATGCAGCCACAAACTTGTACTTTCTTCTCTCTCGCCCTAATCAATTAAGCTAACTACACCTATAGTTAGGTATTAATTACTTCTTTATATTAACACCTTTCTTATTAACTTAATCAGCTATATAGTATATATATCGCTGCTACTTTATCATTACCGGGGACGTTGAATTATACCATATATATGTATAATGATTTTACAAGACACCGAAAGTGACATTCTTCAATGATTTCTAAAGTTTCCTTGTAGATGAATATATGCATATGAGAAGCACATTAATTCAGAGATTCATGTGTCCTTTCATGGCAAGTACATGAGGGAGAAACTATACGTGCAACTAGCCCATAGGATAACTGCATTATGTCGTAAAAAGCTAATAGTCCAAAATCCAAACTGAAGAACTATCTAATCTACACTGTTCCACTACTGGGTCTAGTGCTTGTTTCTTTTTAATCATTTTCTTCGTTTTCCCACCATCAAATAATGTATATTTTCTCAATCTTTCCTACTCTCTCAATAAATATAAGATATTTAATACTTTGTATTTCCAATCATTAAGGATTTTATCAGATGCTTTAGAAATAAACAAACGATGCTTTGTACTTATTTTTTCTGTAAGATATGACCAACAATATCAAATGTTAAACTAAACTTTGATATAGACTTATATTCATTTGTTTTGTTTTATTTAAACAACATCGTCTGTTAAATTAGAATGAAAGACTGAAATTGAAGTAGTTAATCAAGACTATATATTAATTACTATAACTTACAATTCCACCGATGTTATTGAAACATTATTGATAGATAAATTCTGATATATATTATATTAGAAAATAAATTCAAATCTAATTCATTCTTACTAAATTACCAACTTAAAATAAGAATTAATTTTATTTATATATTTTAAATTAATCTTATTTTTAATTAATATGATATTTTATTGTTAATCTTTAAGTAAAGAAAATTGTAGCAAATCCATATTGAAAACAAATATTACAAGAGTGAGTGTTGTAAAAGAGTGAAGAAAGAAAAGTTGCGATAGTGAGAAAAGGCAATGGTTTAATACATGCTGGTCCAGCCTATTAACTCTCCTTTGCCTCTCATTTCTCCACCCGGCTCCACTTCATCATAATCTCTCATTATCATCATTTTTCTATAACAATGCATTTATGTATATTACCTTCCCCTTTTATAATTTATGTTTTACTTAAATAAATGTTTAATCCTTGGAAATTTTCCAATTTTCACATGAATTTCAATATTGTTTTTCTTATTTTGTTCATGGAATATTTTACCTTTACTTTTATTCATATTACATAAATGATAAGTTGAGTAAGACTATATACATTTTTTATGGTTTTTATTTATTTATTTTTTTCATTTTAGTCATCCATAATTTTGTTTGCCTTTTATCTTTGCCATTTATTGACAATTTTAAGTGGCTAATAAGTTACCCACGCGTGCTTTTTGAAGCTATTTTATTTAAAGAAAAAATTAATTAATATCAACGAAAATAATATAGTTGCTACTTAGTTAGGATTTTCCTTTTGGCATAGTTATTTAATGAATTGACAGATATAATTTTTTTTCCCAAATTCTTCATATGTTTTTATTTCACTGCAAAATAAAAAAAAATGTTAAAAGAAATAAAAGATGATGACATTTACTTAATGAAGTAGTATTTTTTACACATCACATTAATTGTTTTTCTAGAAACAAAATATTGGAACAAAAAATAAAATATTAAAATTTATGAACAAAAAAAAAGTAAATACGTATATATAGTACCGAGTCATATGTTTTCTTATTTTTTTATTAGTGTGTTACATGAAGAAAAGTATTGATCATTGAACAATATATAAAATCATGGACTTAATTATGTTTTAAGTTTTCAATAATAAATTTAGGTATTTTTAGTTGAGCTTTTATTAATTTTTTCTACGTTATTGATTACTTAATTTATTTTTTATATTTTTTAATTAAGTTTTTGTCAACTAAGTTAAGTGATTGCATCTTGCTTACTATTTTTATGTTGTGTTAAAAAGAAATACGAAATTTTATTATTAATATGAAATGATGTTGATAAAATGATAAATATTTTTTACTGTTTAAACATGTTGAATAATTACATATTTCTTAACTTTTACATTATCATGTACCTAATCAAAAGAATATTTCATTAGCACCATTGATAAGGATGTTAACTATTATCATCCAACACATTTTTAATAAAAAAATATTTATTATTTTATATTAATAATAAAATATTATATTTTTTAATAAATAAAACAAAATAAATAAAATAACAGCTACATCATATAATCAGTAAAATGATTTAATTAAAAATATAGAAATATAAGTGATTAACATATACAAAAATCTAATAAAACCTTAATTAAAAACAGCTGAATTTATCATACAACATAAAACTTAATTATACCTAGATAATATCTACATATCGGTACAGAAATATTTACGCGTTATTTGCTGTATAACAACTTTTTTTTTTATTTTGCTGATTCATTGAGCTTTCTTTCACTGTTGTGGACCCCAAGAATCAGATGGGATGACATGTCATCATCATTGCCTCCTAATTCTCCTTCCATTATGTTTGAACATTTCGTTATTACCAAACACCCCTTCCCTTTCCAAAATCAATTTTCTAAATCGACCACTTATATTTTCCAATTTTACCCATTCACCCCTGCCAATCAATAAACACCATCATCAGCTCCTACCAAACTTAATTTTTATACATCCAAAACAATTTTATTTTTTATAAAAAGGAAAAGAAAAGGAAGCCCTTGCGAGTGTGATGATGGAAGAATAAATTGCACATAATTATTTCCCAATCCTTGCTCAATTTTTTTAACAAAAAGGTCACAAACTAGGATCTAATAAAATAATGGCACAGAATATAATGGTATATAAAATACATAAAGTATTGACATACCCAAAACAAAAACAAGGCTCTAAAATGCCCAAAAACAACTGCCTTATCATGATTTGACAATCAAAAACGATATTTGCACATTAAAAAGTTTAACACTTGAATCATATTATAAAAAAAAAAGTAGTCTAAACTAAAATATGCCTTTTTGATTATTTAAAAATGACGTAATAATATTTTAATGTAGAAGAGAGAAGAAAGAGCATTAACTCCCTCAGTCCATCACATGCACCTATCATGGCCAATCCCCTATTTAAGCTCTTCAATCCCTTCTCATTCTCCATTCATTCCAAAACTCACATTCTCATTTCACTTCATTTCTAAATCCAACTTCAACTTAACTTTCTCTGTCTCAAACTTCTTCGTAGAAGCAAAACCAAACCACTTTCAAAACACAACACAACAGAAACAATCCAAACAGCAGAAAAATGGAGAACTTTTTTCGCCTAGTGGACAACGAAGACTTCTTCTCTCGTCGTTGCATTTGGGTGAACGGCCCTATAATCGTAGGGGCAGGTCCCTCGGGGCTTGCCACAGCAGCATGCCTTAGAGAACAAGGGGTGCCCTTCATGGTTCTCGAACGAGCAGATTGCATAGCTTCTCTGTGGCAGAAACGAACCTATGACAGACTCAAGCTTCACCTCCCTAAGCAATTCTGCCAGCTCCCCAAGCTCCCTTTCCCTGAAGACTTCCCCGAATACCCCACAAAGAAACAGTTCATAGAGTACCTAGAGTCCTACGCCACCCACTTCCAGATCAACCCTCAGTTCAACGAGTGTGTTCAGTCCGCAAGGTACGACGAGACAAGCGGATTGTGGCGGGTGAAGAGCGTTTCCTCCACTGGCGCCACACGCAACGAGGTGGAGTACATTTGCAGGTGGCTCGTGGTGGCCACTGGGGAGAATGCCGAGTGTGTGATGCCGGATATTGAAGGGTTGAGTGACTTCAAAGGTGAGGTCATCCATGCTTGTGATTACAAGTCAGGGGAAAGCTTCAGGGGAAAAAAGGTTCTTGTTGTTGGCTGTGGCAATTCCGGCATGGAGCTCTCTCTTGATCTTTGCAACCACCGTGCTTCTCCTTCCATGGTTGTTCGCAGCTCGGTAAGTTTAATTTTCATGCTAGCTGTCAGAATATGAAAGATTTACACTGTCATTCAATCACAAATCGTACACCGGATGATATCTCCTACAGCTGGTACTATAAAAGTAAAGAAAATATCAACAGATGTGGATGATATGCGTTTGAATGACAGTTGTTTTTGTCTGTGATGAAAAAGAACTTGTTTTGGTAATGGAATCTAACAGGGGTGTTCTGTTTTTTTTTGGATATAGGTTCACGTGTTGCCCAGAGAAGTATTTGGGAAATCAACGTTTGAATTTGCGGTTATGATGCTGCAATGGCTGCCCCTTTGGCTTGTTGACAAGATTATCTTGTTGTTGGCATGGTTTGTTTTTGGGAACGTGGAGAAGTTGGGGCTGAAAAGGCCTTCGACGGGTCCTTTGGAGCTGAAAAACACAAAGGGAAAGACCCCGGTTTTGGATCTTGGTGCCTTGGCGAAGATTAGATCCGGTGATATAAAAGTGGTGCCAGGAGTCAAGAGGTTCAATAACGGAGAAGCTGAGCTTGTCAATGGTGAAAAGCTCGATGTCGATGCAGTGGTGCTGGCAACCGGTTACCGCAGTAACGTGCCTTATTGGCTTCAGGTGAGAATATGTTCTAGATCTTTTTTAAAAAAATGTTTTTTTTTTCATCACAGAAGATTGTCAGATCAGAAAGGCTTTTGGGGGCAGCTTGGTTTTGTCCTTTTTTAAACTTTCTTTTGGGGCTGTTTTGGAAGCTTCTTTTTTCAGAAATTTAATAGTAGATGTTTTTATACATGTTGAGAAGTGAATTAACGTTGTTTGGGATTTATTACGTGCAGGAAGGTGAATTTTTCTCAAAGAACGGATTCCCGAAGATGCCATTCCCTCATGGTTGGAAGGGAAATGCTGGACTTTATGCTGTGGGGTTCACGAAGAGAGGGCTCTCTGGTGCTTCTTCTGATGCTGTGAAAATCGCTCAAGATATTGGCAAAGTTTGGAAAGACGAGACTAAGCAAAAGAAACAGCGCACTACTGCTTGTCATAGAAGATGCATTTCTCAGTTCTAAATGCCTAAAATAAAAGCACATGACATGACCACTAGCTAGTGCTGCTTTCTTTCTTTTTAGTCTCAGGAAATTTGTTCTTGTATAAACAAAATTACAGTATCTTGTAAAAAGAACACACAGCAGAAGAAAAAAAAATTAGCACAGAGACAGAGCCCTCTCCGACGACCAAGTTTTTTATATGGTTGGTCGTTTTGTTTTTAAAACTAAGGATGATGAGGCTTTTATTTTACCTTGTTTTTATTTCATCTCATTTTTCCTCTAATGTCGAAGTCCTTATGATATAAATAAAGATGTAACAAGACAAGTACATGAAGTACTTGAACGCTGAATTTCAATGCTAGAGTTTCAACTTTTGAAGTTCAGTTCCAATCTCTCTTCCCCTTTTGTGACAGTAGAGTTTCCATTTTTAGGCAGAGAAGTTAATGTGATCGATTATTGAGAAGCGAATATACTGTTGGATACTACGTGAGCCTGCATTGGAGTTTAACAAGAAATAGTTTTTCTTATGCAAAAAGTAATTCCAACATTTGATGAAAAGAGAGTTTGAAAGGTCAATAACTGCTTCCTACTTTGAGGCCTTATCTTAGATTATGGAATCGTTTTGTTTCTATATTTGCACTCGATTCCAACCCAAGCAGTGATCTTGAATAAGCAAGGAAAGTGGTGAATAACTGGTGCAAATTTTTCTTTGTGTGTTGGATGAGTATTGCATTAAATGGTTCATGTGATGTAAGGTTTATTATCCTGTTCATCTGACACAATAGCAAATATAGATGTTGTAACTTTCATTGTCTTTTCTGAAAATAGCAGAGTTCCTATATCCTGCAATGGCCCACAGATTGAATGCTTGCGATTGACAACTCCTTCATCAAAACTCTTTTTCTTTTATTTTCTGTGTCTCTGAGCCCAAAGATTGTTGCACTGCGTTGCATAAATATTCCTTTTAAAATTTCTATATTGGGTTAATGGGTTCCATCATCGACTCATAGAGAGAAATGGTGTTTCTGATATCATACAAATACTGCTACACTGCACATGCTTAAAGGCCAAAGCCACAAGTATGTCATAAATTACAGTGAAATCATTGTTCTACACATTATTTCCAAACTGTAATACAGTTCACATCCCTTCGAAACTAATTAATTATTAAGCCATATCAACACCATCAATTGTTTTTCAATAAAATTAATATCTTTTTAATCAACAAAAAATAAAATAAAATTCTCTATATCAGATATGCTTGTTTGGAAGAGAGAGAGAGAGAGATATGACACAACCAGAAACAAACGAAATAGATGTAATGCGAAAGAGAAAAACATCTATATATAGGATATCTTTTCTCCTTCTTATAATATTCCATATATTTTACTATATTAATATTAATAAGTAGTTAAACTATATATTTTTGTATAACGTGATAATTAAATATACTACTTCATGAAATCTTATTTAAAAGTGTTAAAATAACACCCTTGATAACTACAAGTGAATATTATTGTCTAAGCAAGGAAAGAGCATTATGGTAAGAAAAATACGTGTTTAGCCAATAATAATGATAATAATTGTTAAAAGAAATAGTTATAGATTCCTTTTTGAGATTTTGAGTGTTGTTTGACAAATAAGTTAATAATGGGCTAATAAACAGAGTCCATCAACCTTACAACCGCAAATAGACAACAACGGACACCAACAAGAGCATCATCGTCATCAATTATTTGTTACAGATAACAATTATTTTAACATTTTATGATCAAGACATTTTCCATACTACCTCTCTCTGCTCAATCATAATGCTAAAACAACAAATTAAACAAAAATAAATTGTTTTTGATTTTAAATCCCCTAAGTGATATTATGAGGGTCATTCACGTACATTTAAGGTTGTTTTGGAACGTAAATAAATTAAACGTGTTATTATTAAAGTAAATTACCATACATTTAAGGTCTTGTTTACTTTAAAACACGAGACTTCATTATTATTTTGTCGATTTTTTAGAACAAGAAACTTCATCACAATTTTATCAGATTTTATTTGAAATATGAGATCTAGTCATAATTTTATTCTTAAAAATTACCTTTCAGAATGAGAAAAAAAAAATTTAAACTACCTTAAGTGTTTCTTCCTAAATAATATGAAATTATTATAGAAACATAAATAAATCTTAATCGTTCTTTTAATTGTAATCCTTCATTTATATCCTATATATGCTACAGCTAAAAAAACCTAAACTAACACAGATTTAAAAATATGAAGTAATTTAAATTTAATTTTTTTTGTGTGAAAATTGGCCATTGACAAGACTGAAGAAAAGAGTTGGTCTTTGATGCGAAAACCTAAAAGTGTGACCGATTGCTCTATAGCTAGGCAATGAACATGAAGTTATGGTAATGAAACCTCATTTTACCTGTTATTAACTTGTCATGAATGAGTCAAAAGACTGAATCAAAGTCAAATAAACAGTAAATATAATTTAAACAGGAAAGAACATGAAAATGGAGCGAATACACTGCATATGTATATATATGTGACATGCAACCCTAAAGAATTACAGCAGCCCTACAAGTTTATAGGGTATATGACTAAGTTCTTAAGACTCCAATTCTTAGAGAGTTATGAGTTTGCACGTAAAAAACAATTCTCCTTACATAACTCATAATCAATTAAATCAAATCACCCACCTTTCAACTTCATTCCTATATCTTTCACTTCGTCAATACCAATTCTAACAATTCCTTTTACCCACTCATTGTTTTAGGGAAAATAACAGAAAACTATTAATGTTGTTTTTTTTATTTATTATTATTATTATTGGTAATCGATAAATAAAACTATAGAAAAAATAATCGATAATTAACCTACTAATAATATTTGGTGACATATGCTCTCTTTCTTTTCGTCAATTTGAATATTGACAAAACCTACTTAAACTTTTATATAAAAGAATAAGTGAAATTATTAAAATATTTAAAGTGATTTGATCTTTGATTTCCATAAATCCTATATATCTCGGAATGTCTGTTTTGCGAAGTTTGAAACTACAATAATGAGTGTCAAATTTAATTTTTGGAGTATTGTTAGATTCGGATAGAGACCACTTATTATCAAATTATTGATTTTTTTGTCCTTCACCTATAAATTTGCAAAAAAAAAAATCAAATATTAAAAATGTATATTTTCATAATTGAGTATCAAACTAATAGATATACTAACCTTGTTAATAATCATTTAATGTTAGAACAAGAGATAAAAAAATCAATCTTGATCTAATTTTTTTTTCTTACCAAAAAATACAATATTTTTGTATTTTATTTATCAAGCGTGAATTATGCAATGTGTTGAAGAATTTGTTTTCTTGTAGTTGATCGATAATAGTGTCGTACACCCCTCAGAATTTGAATTGTACAGTTATTAGAACATATTTAGCAATCACGTAAGTACGTAAAACCTAAAAATTCAGATACGTAAATTTAGAGCTGAATGAATGGTATAGTAGATACCAAGTTCTTTTAAAATTTATGTACCTCACCATACAACCACCTACACTGCTATAGATTAAGCTTTGACTACATATATATCTACAATTCGTAGACCATACAATATAATCTAAAAATTCATATTCACAACACTTACATAAAATAAATACATTTTAATTCAAGTTTCATGTCCTATATTTAAACATATAATGTTTCATTAAATATTATCACAAACATAATCAAAGAACAACAATACATATAATACTCTATCAAAATTTAGAAGTTGATTGTTGGTATATATATCCTTGTTAAGCTTGGAACAAACAGAACGTAGCATGCAAAAGCAGCCCATACGAGTGGCCATACTGAGTTATTATAAAGAGTAGAAAAAAAAGTTTAAACCGAATGGGTTGTCTAAGCTCTAAACCAGAATACAACCATCCTTAATTTAGAATCCCAAGTACATGTCCTGTTTTTATTTTCAAACTTGACAACCTAATTTGTCTTCTTTCCCTTTGCCTGTATTAGATATATGAAACCTTTTACTCTGTTATAAAAAACATTAAAAAAAAAAAAACATAGGGTGGCCAGGATTCTTCTCCTCCACAAGGAGCCATCATTCTTGTGTTTCCTCATACTATGGCTGCTGCTTCTTCTCTTCACATGCCAATGTTCACAATGGACTTGTGCACTTGGGCCTACAATTTCAAAAACATACTTCTATGGCCTAAATGCACTTTCTTTAAATATATTTTAAGTAACTACATACCTATTATACATACCAACAACACCATATATATATATATATATATATATATATATATATATATGACTATAAAATTACACTCCCTAATTAGACATCTCAAATTGTTCAAACTTGTGACTTAAGTAAATTCACCAGGGGTTTGAGTTTGAGATTGAAAATATTTAACTTTTTTAGATTTAGTTAAACTAATTTTGAATGGGTTTGAGCACACTAATAGCAATTTTGTATAATTTTTACAATTTTTCAATATTTTTTTTGTTATAACTATGTGTTATTTCTATTTAAGTTTGACAGTTTGATATTTTTATAAAGATTACGATATTGTTTTATAATGTTTGAATAATTTAAATATTTAATTAAATATAAATTGATATTTAATTTTTTAACTACGATTTTAATAGCAATATTTGATCAAATATGTTTCATTGCATTAATATAAAAGAAAATGAATCGAATGAATTCATTTTTATTATAATATAATAAATACATAAAATAAATTAAAAAATAAAATATTTTTAAGTAAATTTAATATATATAAATTCTGAACCCATAATAAATTGAATTATGTTACAAAATTTTGACTCAATTAAATTGTGTTCAACCAATATTTGTCAGTGAATTTGACTCACTTTAACGTTCTTATACTAAATATCATGCTTTTGTCATATATAATATTGTATTTTTTGTATTAATGGAGTGTTATTTTGTATTATTATTATTTAAGGAGTGTTCAACTTTATTCTTCATTAATTATACCAAAATTATATAATTAATGCAGCAACAAACTTTTGATTGTTACTATTTGAGATTCATACAAGACAAGGCTCTAATTAGTTGGACATGACAAAAAAATTATATAAGACAAACTCTACTTAGTGGTACTCTATTGTTCTACACTTTCCCCCTTACTCTATTAGTTCTTACATGTTGCTACCTTCTTATCAACTTTACATATATTTTAGAACTTAATGGCAAGATAATAAGATTCTAATTTCTTCAATATAAGAAATTAGAAAATAAATGCGTTTGAATTTCAGCTTTGTATTAGATCTATTTTTAATTCAATCCAATACGTAGCTCATCGTTAATCTCATTCCTCTACAATCAAACATGTTTCTGCCCAATCAAAATTTTCAAACTTCAAATTACTCCTTGCCAAAATTACAATAAAAAGATAAAATTTATAATAAAAAAATTAGGTGCAGGAATACTTTTTATCTTTTTATTATAATTTTCATAAGGGTTTATGAATTTTATGGTGATGCAGAAAGAAAACAAAAGGAGAGTGCAGTAAGAAAAAACCCTTGTTTCTTAGTCTTGTTGAGGCCAAGCCCAACCACTGGCGCCATCTAATAATACACGTGTCATTTTTCAGATATAAGATTTGTTAATACTTATTTTAGAAATAAATAAGCGGATAGTAAAATTAGACCTTGATAACAACCATATCTTTTTATGAAGTCTCTATTGATTATTTTCAACAAATAATCTTAGTTGGAATTTTTTATTAACTATCTTGAGTGATTTATTTTTATTATTTATATTTCGTTTATATACCAGACCTTATTTTAAAAAAAATTAACTCAGTTTCAAAAAAAAAAAAAAAAAAATATATATATATATATATATATATATATATATATATATATATATATATATATGGAAAATAAACTATGAAAAAATTATTTTAATTGAACAATTTATCTTTTTTTAAATATGTTTAATACTATAAAAAGACGTATAAAGACATTTTTTTTAAGTTCATGAATAGAGAGATTTTAATTAATTTGACGTCAATAAACTAACGAAACTTTGAATATTTTTTAAAAAAAAATATTATGATGCAGTAACTTACTGTCTTATCATAAACTTTTATTTATAAGTTTCGGAATGTACTTTTAATTAATACTGGTTTAATTATAATTACAGGTAATCACACTTTTTTCAAAAAATCAATATTAAAATTAATGTATATTGATTAATGATTAATTTTGCTTGATGATTAACCAAATTCACTAATAATTTATAAGATGATTTGAATTTTTATTAACTATTTGGTTTGTGATTTATCGATGTGATATAGTAAGTTTTTTTTTCAAACATATTTAATGTGTTTTGAAAAGTTATCTTCAAAACACATTTTATATATGGATATTCCAAAAAAATTCATTCTTTGATAAGTTTTGGAGAGTTTTTTTTTCGAAAGACATTTCATATATTTTAAAAAGTTTGTTTTGGAAGTCATATTTGAATTTTTTGTTTCAAAAATTTTGTTCCAAAAATATTATTTCAAAAATTATGACAAGCTATGTAATCCAGAAGTCACTTTTTGGAATAGCAAACTAGTCATTTTGAAAGTTTGAGGGGTGCATGAGGAAATTATTGGGAACAAGCAAAAGCCCTAACCAATACGACGAAAAGCTCAATTTCCAAAAGTAACCTTTTTAAGAGTTTTTTCATGAATTCCTACAAGTTTCTTCGTGCACCCCCATATAATAAATTTTCCATTTGTCCATTTTGAAAATGTGCAATCGAAAAATAAATAATATTCCCGAATTATACAATTTGAAAGTTTTTCGATTATAGAATTTATAAACTTTCTAAATGGTGCAAAATATGGAAGTAAAAAAAATACTTTTAAATTTCACAATTCGGAAGTAAATTTCTTTATGAAAAAATGACTTTCGAATTACATAATTTTTTATAAAGTTAAAAAACTTATGGATGGTACATTAAAATTAACCTCAAAGTTATGCAATACATCATTCGTTTCTCAAAAGAATTGTTTATAGATAACACAATCCGAAATCATCTGAGTTTTGGACGAAAGTTTTTAGCTTCCGGACCATCTGAAAGTCTTTTTCCAAGGGAAAAATTACTTTCAAATCACTCAATTTAAAAGTTATTTCTAGCTTCTAGATTGTATAACATGAAATTTAAAAAATAACTTTCGAATTGTACATAAAAGACCGAATGGGATTTTTTTTATATGGAAGTGCAAGACTAAAACTTATAAGGTTACTAATCGGGCCTTGACCCAAAATTGCGTAAGGCCTCTTTCATAAAAAAAAAAAGATCATTCACTTCAAGTTGATTCTCTTTTTAAATTCTTTTATCTTCCCTCATCAATTGGTATTTTACTGCATCAAACGTGTAGTGCATCAAATGAATAATAAAACTTAAATTTTTTTTATCTTTAATGAAAATAATAATAGCCACAGTTTAAGTTGAACTTTAAAACAAATTAAATTACTTTTGATATTAATAACGAGATGACTAAAATGTGTCTTTTTCATGAGCTTCCCTCGAATTTGAAATTGTTCTTTAATATAAAGAATAGTAGCTCGTGATCTTCCAAAAAAGACAAGTGATTATTACCGTTAATACATTATTCATTATTGATTTCGTTTGTCACCGTTATACTTTTTTTCCATAAAAAGACACGATCCGTGTTTCAAAGTCTAAAATCATAACATTTATTTTAATATTTCAAAAACAACAGTAATGTTTTTCCTTTTGCCTGAGGCTACTGTTATTTTTCCCTCAATTATTACTAAAATTTAATAATGAACAAACGCTATTGAAGAACAACTATTATGGATACTCATTGCGTTGTTAATGATTTACTTCTCTTATAACCGTTACTTAAAGAGTCAATAAATAAAAAATTATTAAAAATATATAAAAGTATTGAAAATCACTAAAACACTTTTTCATTGATCCTGTTGAAAGTGTTTCCGATGATCAGGTAACATAAAATTCAATGATTAAATATACCTTTATATTAAATATCTGACGTAAATTTTTTATGTTTATTTTTATTGTGTGAAATGTATATAAAAATATATAAACTTATCTTTATACTAAAAGTTTGCATAGGAATGAAATACGAAAGACGAAAAGGCAGAGATCGTGGCGTAAATGAGTGGTTTTGTTTTTGAATTAAGGCAGCAATGATGGATACTTGCTGGTACATTATTAGCATATTATAATTTAAGTGACATTTAGATAGAGGTGTTGTGTAGAATAGTATTGAATTATTAATATTATTATTGGAATTTAGAGGGTGATTATGAGTGCATGCATGTGCCAGTCTTTGACAAAGACAAGAAAGTGACGTGTACAATATCGTGGCCCATTGAAGATTTTCTCTCCGGATTAAGGGCTAACTTATGGTCCAACCTTTTTGTTAATGTTTCGGCGCATTACGAAAGGTAACATCAAACAATAATCATTAAAAAGTCAAACTATCAAAATTAACAAACTTTTTATTGTTTCTTTCCTTTCCCCTTATCTTGTTCGGATCAATATGCTGCGTGGAAAATAAAATGCCTTCATTACATAACGCTAACCTAATCGTTTATGTATTTATGTTGTGTGTGGGGTGCTTGAGAATGAGATGACCACATTCTCTTGTGATTTTGATCCAAGCATGTTGTTTTCAAGGTCCAACATATACCAATGGTCACTCTCTTTTTTATGTGGTTGGGATTTTATGCATACAACTAATGGTGAAGATAATAATAATGCTTTTATTATAGTTGTAGTCAATCATAAATGTTTGGGTTTCCCTTTCCTCATATTTATAACATTCTTAGATTCTCGAGTTTTATAAGATTATAAGGTCCAAGAGAGATATGGATGGATTCTTGTTTTTTTTTTAAGAGAATTAGTTATTAAGAGATTATACATATATGCATATATAATTTCAGTTTAATTCATACAAGGTATTGCGTCATTTCTTAAAAGTTTTTTGTATATGATATATTTTCCCTTTAAAGATATGGTGATATTTACTTAAATTCATAAGTTTTTGTTACTTTTTCTTTTAAGAAAGTTTATTTTATATAAATATATATATAATTTTAGTTTAATCCAAGATTATCATCACTTTTAATTGAAAATCTCAAAACATTGAATTTATAGATTTTTTTTATATAATATTTAGCTTTGTCAAAATAAAACTTAAATTTATATTTAAATTATTCTCAATAAATATTTATTTATAATATGTTTCTATTTTTTATATTTATTAAACTAATGTAGTCCTTAAATGATGGTATTGGCTTCGATCGATGTGAGAGTGTGAGTTAATCTTTCATTTGGACAATGATGTTTTATTGGATATTTACTTTTGAAAATAAAAAGACAAATTGGTCGTTTTATTTTAAACTTTGATAAAGTAGTATTGATAGAATATTTTTTGTCTGTTCGTTTAGATATACAATTTTTAAGGTGGAGATAATTGATTTTGTTAGTGGTTTATAATTGCTTTTAAGATTTTAAATTTAATCCTCTACATTAAAATAAATAATTTAGAAGGATTTTTATGTTCTTGCATCAATCATTCTCCATAATATCTCACTTTTCCTATAAACGTATATTATCTATGAAACTACTAAAATAGAACTCTCAAATTAGCTTTTGTTTTAATTTTTTTTCGTATATACCATGTTTAATTGTTATCCTTTTTATTCGATCGCCTCTTTTCTTTTCTTTTTTTTTTCTATCTTTAAATTTAATTTCAGTTTTTTCCTTGAAAAAATTGTCAATTTTAATTATTTATTTTAAATTAAAATACAACTCCTATAATTAAAGATATTTATTTATCGAACGCTTTAACTATAAAATATTAAAATAAAAAATGTTAATAAATTCTATATACTTTTGCAATAAAAAATTAAATTCATTAATGAAATGAATAAACTAATGAAGTGATCCTTGAAATTATAGATCATCGATTCATTTATTCATTGAAATTGTAATAAAAAAACAAATGGAACCCTAATTATAAAGAGTTCGTGATATTTTTTCCTCCTAAATATTTGATCATGAAATGGAAAAGTTTAAGTGCAATTAAACTCTTAAGCATCAATTTATGTTACTATCATATTTGATATTAGTGGATAGTTTATAATTTTAACAAGGATTTATTTATTTGATATTGTCTCGATCATAATTTTAAGGACTAAATTGAGTGGTGATGGCCAATTTCAGGACTGATTTACCAATTATTAAATTCAAAGTTTAATTTCAAAACGTATTACACTCATAACTTAATAATTTACTACTATAATGAAATAAATAATTATTGTATTCAAGATGTAGGAACAAACTTTTTAAGCCAATACAACATTGTTCTATCTTCATATTCCTCAATCAAACAATTTAACAAGAAAACATATAGTTAAGCCGTATGAAATAGATTGTAATATATAATTAAGATAATTTAAAAAAGAATTTAGCACTAATTATTGAGATCATACATTATATGGTTGGATTTTTTTATGTTAAAAACTAAATTTTAAGTCTAATAAGTTAATATTACCAAATCAAATAGTTTATAACATGACATTATATAGGTAAATTGATTTAATATACATATACCCTTCCAGCTAAGAATTAAACATTTCGAATGTAAAACTTGTGTAGGTGGTTCAATAAAAAGTAACCCTGTAACTATTATTTAGATAAATTCTGACATTATATTAAGAAATGAAGCTTAATTATAACTTAGTATTACAAAATGACTTGACATATACAAAACTTTTATCCGCAACTGCAAGTTACTTTAAACTGTATCATCCAAAACATTGCATAATTTTATACGATCAGACACTGCATAAATATGTTTACTTAGTCCTTTACAAGACAATGATTGGCATGATCACAAAGCTTGGCAGTGGAAAGTTGTTAGGCAGAAACCTTTGTTGTATTATTAAAATTGTCGACTGAAATTAATATAGTTGTTGCTTTTGGGTTTTTTTTTCCCTGTCTGTGTTAAGGTTTTACGGTTATAGAAGAGTGAAGAGAAAGAGGATGACCTCATTACAGTGATGAAAAGGTGAAAGTAGTTGGTGGTAGGTCGCTACCATGCTAACTCGTATAATATGCGTATTCACATTTTATCTACCCTGCAATTTCTTTCACAAAAAGTATTACCAACTCATTCTATTTCAACTTCATGCTTCAATCATTTGTTTAATATATTATATGACTGGAATCTTAAATTGCACAGTGTGAATGGTCTCAAACGTAATTAGATACGGTTTCTGTTGAATGGGACCGGGGAAAACTCCTGCTGTCTCTGTCTGGAAACACTTCTCCTCAGTCGGTCCTTCGCCCTTCGTCTTCCTTCTGCTCGCTCTCAGTATAAGTGGGGTGACCTGCAAGAAACACTCCGACGCTCAAGTCAAAATTGGTCTTTGTAAGTCTATGTAATTATCAAAAAACAGAGAGTATTATCCGTTAATTTACCTCTTAATGGTTTTGAATGATAATATACTCGACAACGACCGTTACCTCATTAATTATACATTCATGAGGATTCAACCGCTGTCTCCAGCAAACAGTTTTAGAAGCTTGTCCGATCAGTCATATTAAACTTAAGAAACCCGATCGGACACGTTTGAGCACGCCCGGTCGATTATTCCGCCCTCGGTAGTAACACATACTATTCCTAAAATTCTATAATCGTGATCGGTAGGCCGAATGATAAAACTTATCTCTAAATTTAAGACAAAATATGATTATTATTATTAATTGGATCGTAATTAATTTAAAACTCATTTTGAAATGTATAACATAAAACTGATAACATTTAATATACATTAATAACTTAAGTTGTTGAAAATTTTACTAACTTTAATATTAAAATATTTTCTAGGTAATTTTCAATTATAATAGACAAACAACAAGAACAAAGAATAACATGAGAATAAATATTTGAACCATTAACAACTTGTACAAATGTAAATTGTTAACTTCAACTCTCAGTCCCAAAATACTTAATTTTTATAGAAAAATAAAACTTATGTTTATCAAACATTTGAAGTTAGTAATTAATATATTAATTTTGGACAAAAACATAAACTTTATTTCATGTTGTTTTACTATATTAACGGTATCAATGTGAGTACTCGATGATATATTCATTTCAAACACTAATATTTCATCAGATTTTATGGTTTTACTTTACTATAGATATATTGGGAGATGGAAGAGAATTACAAATATTAGGTTGCTTTTATCATAAGAGAAAATATTATTTAATTTGGTCTTAGTAAACATAAGAAATTACTATTTTAATACAATATGAGAATTAATCGTGTACCTTCAGCTAAAAATAATTTCCTATAATGACATAATCATTTTATTTTGGTGCTGTTAGATAGGGATTTGAAGAACAACCATTTTTCATATGAGCAGGAGTTTCGTAACTAATGTGAGTTAATGCTACAATTCCATATGTTAAGCTACATTATATAATTAACGTACAGAGAAAACAAGTTTAAAACTCAATTAATATATCTATCTATATTTGTAATCTTTTATTATTTTGAAATTCCTAATATATAAAAAAATTAAGAAATAAATAAGTCTCGACATGAAGGTGCGGTTTATAAATAGAGCTAGCACATTCCTCATACCAAAATAAAGATCTATATGTGAAAGAACCATATTGTAGTGCAACAAGAGTGGTAAATAAGAAATAAACAGTAAAAATTTATTCTTCAAATATCCATGTAAAAAAAGATCAGAGGTTTTTTTTTTAAGTAGGCTACCCTATTTTATTTATCTATTTATATTTATTTGATATTTAATTAGGTCTTTATAATCCTCCTAGGTTATCTTATTTGTTTATTATGAATTACACGTAATATTTTTAAATATTATCCAATGAATGTAAATATAGTGGATATTTTAACTAGATTCATAATTTAACTATTAATTACTTGCTGAAAGTCTTACATCAAATAAATAAAGAATAATTAAATTTAATATATATAGATAAGTGTAATTTTCATCTTACAATTTAATTTTTTAAGATTGAGTTAATTTAAAATTTATCTTTTTAGCTGATACATAGTTATGAAATTTATTTTAACAAAATATATTACTTTATGAATACTCGCTGTCACAATGATATCGAATCTGTAAGGGCCTGTAAATTTATAAAAGGGCCTTTGGGCCTTATGTGGGGCAGCCAGGCCCATCAAACTAAGGCCAACTTGACCTTAGGAGGGGCTCTTCAGAACCCATTTTCTTCCCCTGAACTTCATTTCTCCTTCTCTCTAAAACTCTCATGCCCTAAACTCTCTCTGCCTTCTCTCTAAATTTCCAGCTCTTTGAACCTTGCAATCTTGGGTTAGAGGGAGCTCAGACGTTCATCTCACCGAAGGCTTCCTTTTGAACCGATCGCATTTTCGATTGGACCGGTGAGTCAACTTTTCCCTTCTTTGTCTCCATTCTCAAACCTAGAACATGAAATGCTACTGGTTGTATGTTGCTAGGGGGTTTTGTTATAATTTTTGTTTGTTAAATCAAGCTCTAAGAGCTGTTATTGTCACCACCTTGGTGGTTTGTAGGGTTTGGTTGAGTTCTCATTTGGTGAAACACCATAAAGGAGTGTTCCTATGAGCTTGGTAGTTCGACTCTGAGGTAAGGGGAGCTAGTTACAATTTTAGATGATGTATGATATGCTTGTCTAATTTATTTTGTTTTTTTACTGTTATGTTGTTTTGATGCTGAACATGTTTAAATTGTGTTGGTTGAAAATGAAGAAATTGTGTGATCATGCTGTACTGATGTTGATTTTACCTGGATATATTTGTTGGTTGTATTGACTGTTGTTGGAGAGGACTGGAGTATGTAATGTTGGTCTTGGGGTTAATAAATAGGTGTGCAGGTACTGTGTTAGCTTACGGTAAAGGGAAGTGAGATAAGGGAAATGGGGCAAGTAGAGTCTAAAACACTATAGGGCAGTTTGGATAACTTAGGTTACTGAATTGGGACCTGTTCAGAGTACTATGTTGGTAGGATAGAGGAATCTTAAAAACCTGAGTTGGCACATCCCTGATCATAGAGCAGCCCTGGCCTGGTCCAGTACGTTGTGACTAGTCATATGTGTTGGCGTCGAAGGTGAGACTGATGTGTTCAGACGTCTGATTCTTCTCCGTTGACCAACTGGGTAGTAAAAAGTGGTTGGAATGGAAGTGATGAGTTGGTCTTGCGAGAAGAGTAAAGGGTTAAGAGAGTAATGTTTTATGCCTTTTGAGAGGAACTGAGGTAGAGGATTTGAGCCTAGAGAGTCTTGAGTGAAATTGGACAGTGGGGGCTGGCTGATATGAGTCTATTAGAACTGGTTAGGATCATAAAATTGAGCAAAGCCATTAGCAACATGGTAGGATTGAAATTGGGTCCTGAGTTAATAACATTGGGTTTGGGGTCCTCTAGTTATTGAGTTAGATGTTTTGGAGTAGAAATTGAGTTGGTTTAGTACATCTAACTCTTATCCAAATGACCAATGCAAGGCTTTACTTTCATCTATAAACATGTTTCATATCAATATTAGAGTTACAGATTTTAATTTGTTCATTTGGATATGTCTAAGATGCACCAAAACCAGAAAAATCACGTTGGTGTCAAAAACTGATAAGAATAATCGATTATCTCACTTGATAATCGATTATTTTAGTCAGAGAGTTGTATCCTCTTCAAAACTCTCGCAAATAATCGATTATCACATATGATAATCGATTATTGTCGTCGGAAAATCATTCCGGATAGTTTTGGGTGGTTTTCGGGGTTCTAGATGTCCGTTTTGGACGTTCTTTAGGTCGTTCTGGGGGGTTTTGACCCTTCCGGAGCCATTGGTGAGGGTCTCCAAGCTGTTTGAATTATTTAAGTATTGAACATTAAAAGTCCTAAAGAAATTGGTGTTAATAAGTGATGGTTTTGTGAAAGTATGTAATGTATGAGTTGTTTTTATGACATGGTTGATGTTGTATGATGATGTAAATGAATATGAAGAGGACATCTCAGGGAGAGATGACTGAAAGTGATGTGTGGGGTGATGATGTTGTTCTGTATAACTGTATGGAGCTTTGAACTGGTATGTCTATTCCTACACTCGAAGCACTGTTCATACTCAGATAGAGGAGAGCAGTGTAAGTGGTGAGAGTAGAGGGAGGTCCTCGTCTATAGTCTTAGAGTTTAGACATAGACAGATTGGGGGATTTACCTTGCATAGTGTTGGGGAGTGCCAGCTGAACTACGCAAGTGCAAAGACGACCAATAGTTCGACAGTTATACAAATCCGGATGAGTCGTGTGAGTGTGTGAGTCGTGGTTTAATGGCTATGCTTTAATTGTTCTTTTATACGTAACTAAGCATGATAACATGGATTGATTGTACTATATGTTTATTGCTTGTTTACCTAGCTCACCCTTGCTTCTGTGTTGTGTGTTGTTTGGGTATGTTTTTCCTTTGCGATGATCATCCACTTGGATGGGAGCAGATGTTGTCGAGGAGGTTCGCTTGGAGCAAGAGTTGGAAGATGTTGATGCTGCTGCACAGTCTTTTTAGGATTTCTAAATAAGAGTTGGTGTTATTTTGAAATAATCAAAACTGTTTAAGTTTTAAATTCTATCCTTTATTTGGATGACTGTAATTACGTATTTAATTGCAAGTCATACTCTAACTGTTCTCTTTATTGGGAATGTTGACTCTTAAATTATATGATGTGGTTACTATATTTTGGGATGTCACAGAATCATTATTAATTAATGTGTAGTTTCAAAATATATATATATATATATATATATATATATATATATATATATATATATATATATATATATATATTAAATTTAAATTCATAGTATTTTGTATTAAATTTTAAATAATTTATAGTTGAAGATTTTTATATATTTTTAACATTAATAAAACTTATTTACTATAACTAATTATTTCCTATTCAAATTAAAAATAAAAATATAGATGTTTATATTTTTTTAATTATCAAATTTATTCACATATTATTTGTTTTCACTTCCTAAATATCAAATTACATATATTATCAAAATTATTTTATATATAGAATCCATTATTAAATATTGGTGAAGAAAAAAAAAAGAAGAGTATCATTTCTTTAATGTGAAATTTTACATATGACAATGGAGGTAAATAAAAATAAAAAATAAGTTGAGTTTGGTGATAAAGAAAAGTACACTATCTTAGTGAGGTGCTATGTGATTACCATATATATATATATATATATATATATATATATATATATATATATATATATATAGGAAACTAAACATTATGTCGGTAATTTAAAAAAAAGGACATTAATCAAACCAAAAATAGGGGATCAAAATATAATTTACTAAAAATAAAATTAAAGTTAAAAAGAATAGTTTGGTCTATTTCTTTCTTATTTTTTTTTATCAAAGTATATCACTTGTCACATTTATTATTCTTTTTTCTTTTATCTTATTGATTGTAGGGTTCTTTTTATAATAATAATGATGAAATTTGAATTGATCTTGCGTAAAATACCGAGATCCTTAAAGTTTTCCTTTCGTTAGACAATTAACCTGATAAGTGTTAAAATAATAAATAAAGTTACGAATTTTCACACAAAAAATTAGTGTAAATGAATATAATTGGTGTTCTTTATATAATATATATTGTATAAATTTCTTGGAAGCATCTTTTCATGACTGGAGTCCACACGTCCTCGTAACGAGGTAGCAACCTTCGCCGTTAGGTGTGATTTGTGTAGTACAATCATCAATGACCAACCAGCTATAATACTAAAAATATATTGTTATTATTATTATTATTATTATTATTATTTATCAACAATAACTAAAACACATGTGCTATTATCTTATTTAAATAATTTAACATTTAATGTTACTTTTTTTAAATAATTAATTATCTTTCAGAGATATTTCTTATTTACTTTTTTCTCTCTCAACATTTTATAATATTTTATTTAGTTTTTCGTTTTAAGACTCCTTATGAAGTGCAATAATACCACGGTGATTTTGAAAATAAACGATATGCATCAAACAAGAATAATCCGCTTAATATTTTTGGTATAAAAACAGTTATATTTATAATTTTTATATTTTATTGTGTTAAAGTTAATTATTGGCATGTTTTTAATCATTTATATATTAATGCATATATCATTGTTAAATTTTGATAATACATATTTATTTATTTTACGTGTGTTGTTTAAATCTAAAATATTTAAATGTAAGATTAAATAAATTTGAAGTTATCAACTAAAAGAGGGTGAGAATAGAGTGAGACCAAAGATAACTTGAATGTGAAGAATTCAGCAATTACCCAAAATAAATAAGGCTAGAAAATTAAAAAAAAAGAGTATTATGTAGACTAAGAGAATTATTGAAAAAGTAAAACTTGTTAAAAAAAAGAGTAATATATAGTTGTAAATTTAATGTGTATTGTAGATTATTATTATATACTCAAATAGTCAAAATATTAATTTTTTGTTTGATCCGAACCAAAACATTCCCTGGTCCACGTAGGCTCCAGCTATTTATTGCATGTAAATTATCTTCATTTTTCTATTCCATTCAATAATAAAAAAATCAGACTTTCAATAATCATAATTGGACTGAATAATGCTGTGGATTCTGATTAAACTTTTTCTTTATTTAATTTTATTTATTTATTATTTTGTCTTGAACAAATTTCTTTTTTATGTTAAGTGTTTGTGGCATGACTGATGTAGTATCTGTATTTGGAGTATATTAATCCCAAATGCCGTGATTAGATGAGATGTCTAAGTATTTATTTTATTATGAGGTGGCAACTATACTTTTGTTTTGAGGCAGTTTGTTCCTTATTTATTATCACACTATCGAAAAGTTTGACATCATATATTTTATATTTGATATTATTATTAAAACCTTTTAAACGATATATTAACGAAGCATTATTATGTCATAACTTTAAAGTAATATTCAAAGTTGTCCTAATAAATTAATAGTCAAGTTGTTGGTTCACTACAAAATTGTTTTAGTACGGTTAAAGTAATCTTTCTATTACAGTTTTTGAATTATGGTTAATTCAGCTATCATTAAAAGTTTAAAGTTTGCTTGAAACAAGACAGTTACTAAACTTTTGTTATACCCTAAATGTTAATAAAGCTAGTTAAGAGAGAAAAAAATAAAAATTTGCAAAAAATATATAACAACGGCTATCAAACATAATCGTGCTTAATAAAATATGTTTTTACTTTTTAAATGTAGAATCTACAGTAGTGTTCTATCACAATCCTATTATAAAGGTTTTAACTATAACTATCTAATCTTTTAATAAAGCAGCAAAAAAATACTTTGTACATGTTTTTTTAGCATAATGTTTTTAAATTCAATGGTTATTGATCAACAAAATTATGCTTTGAAGTTAAAATTAATACATATGAAAATGAATTATTTTATAGTAAAATATATAACATTATCTCGTCGTAACCACTTTCATAAACTAGTTTGTACTATGGTTGTCCTCCATTGTATGACGTAATAGTCACACTCACAATCATTAATTTGTTTATTGCACTACACTATAGTAAAACTATTTAGATAAATTAAATGATAATACAAAAAGTAAATGAACGAGATGGTATTACAAATACCTCAAGAAGTTGTTATGTGACCTGTTGAGATGTGACACTTTCTTTACCAATTAATATACTTTGTCTAGTAAATATAATAGCATTTAATATTGAAAAATCTAACATTTTATATTCAAGGTTAATGAAGTAGTAGGCTTTTCTTAAAATAGACTTACATATCTACTATATTTTAGATATTTTTCAAGTGATTGTGGGTTTTATTTTATGTAAGAAGAAAAATCAATACGATTTAGTATTGATATAACAATCAATTATTAATGATGACTGCATTGAAAATTGGTTAAAACATATTTAAAATGCAAAAAGTACAACTTATCAAATAAGGATAGACTTCCTTAACTATATATGAAGAAATGTAAATTTGTTTATTTCCATCTATATGATATTGTTGATGTACATTCATCTTTTTGTAGCGTTGTTACTAACTCATGTTTCATCCTTTTCCACTTCCATGCATAAATCTTACAAGTACCTAAATTTTATATATTAATAACACATATATAATAAGGTAATGAATAAAAATTATTAAAAGTTAACTTACATAATCCATAATTGCACAACATTTTATGTTTAATTCCTGATAGTATGCTAAAATCTCCATCAAATCCAAATTATATATGTACAATGGAAGCTCACTTTGTTTGTAAAAAACAGTGGCATCCCATGGAATCTCCATCAGGTTTGTCCCTGTGGACGTATCAACCTCCCTCAATGTGGCTAGTGGATCCTCGAAAGACAATATTTTTAGGTTTAAACCCTTATTTGGTCCTCGTATTTGTGTTTCAATCTCAAATGAGTCATCGTGTTTTTTTCGGTCTCAATCGGGTTCATAAATTTGTAAAAATAAGTCAATTAAGTCCTCTCCGTTAAGTTTTCATTAACGCCGTTTAACTGTGATGACATGGTCTGCACATTATATACTGATGCATAAATATTATATTACGTGGAATTTTCTATTTAAATAAAAAGTGTTTGACATGACAATAATTATTTTCTCCCTTCTCCTTCTTCTCCCTTTTCCACCATTTCTGATCGATCCAACCTCCTTGCACCGTCTTCTCTACACCTTTGACCGATTAAAACCTTTGTTCCACCGATTAATCGATCAAGATAGTGCCTCTACCTCAATCTAGGGTCTCCTCGGTCCGTTTATGGCTTGCTCATCTCCTCTACCTTTGCTCATCTCCTCTACCTTTGCTCATCCCTTAAATTTTAATGACTTAGATTGAGATGGGGTTTTAGTTTTCAAGACTTGGGAGGAACAAAAGAAAATTTTTTCAAACACTTCACTTTGGAAATTTCAGCAACAATTATCAGATTATGCAAAGACTTGTGAGGCTTGGATCAGATAACACCTACAAACAAGAAGTTTTCCTGTTTTTCATCAAAATGGTACAGTTGCATAGACCAAATTTGCGTTTCTCTATTACAAATTTTACATTTTCATTAAAATCCGAAAAAATCAATACTTCGTAATTAATTGGATTGGATTTGATATCCAAAAATCCCAAATGACTATCTAATTAATTGGATTGGATTTGATATCCAAAAATCCCAAATGACTATATAATTAATTGGATTGGATTTGATATCCAAAAAGATGGATTTGGAAATGAAACCAATACAGGAAAATTAACCTAAAAATCAATGCTTTGTCAAGCTTCAAGCACGCAGAGGGTAAAATCATATTTTGTGTTCTCCCGTGGTTTCGCAGATGGGTATTGCATTTTGGGGTTAGGGTTTGATTTGGATTTTGGGGTTGATGAGGAGACATCCGAACAACGTCTTGGTGGCTGGTGAAGGCAACGACGACATCATGTGCAGGGTGAAGGCATCCGGCGACATCGTCGGGGATGGATCTGTAGAAGGCAAGGAAGGGGACGATTAGATCGAAGAGGACGACGAGCTTAGGGTACTGCGCCAGGAGGTAACGACCGTACTGGAGGGAGTTGAAGAACGAAAGAGTGTAAGCAGCGATGGAGATGAGCCGTCGGCGGAGGAGAAGAGGAGCGGAAGAGGTGAAAGGTGATGAGTGGTTGGAGTAAAGAAGAACCACCGTCGCCACGTGGATTTGATGATTCTAAAACACATCACCCATTTAATTTAATGCACAATGCCACATCATAAAAAAATACAACTCAGCTAAATTTAACACCGTCTAAAAGCACTTCACGGTTAGGGTAAAATTGACTCAATTTTACAAAAAATATGACCCAACTAAGACAGTTCTAAACATGAGGACCCAACTGAGATTACCATACAAAAGTGAGGACCAACCGAGGGTTTAAACCATATTTTTATCTTATTCAATTACAATTGTGTTTCATGTTGTTACCCACAAAACAAACATGTCATTAGTCACAACACTAAATACTACATATGTAACAATATTTGTGTAGATACAAATCAAAATTTGTGGTGTTATCCTCGCAAGATTTTTTAGCCAGACAATTAAGTTTTGCAATGATTCCCATAAAATTTCAACCTCCAATGTTGGTATGAGAATTGCAACATCAACATAATGTATTGTCTTCATCATAACCTTTACCAAATGAGAGGGGATAGTCTGACCATGTAACATGGTGGAACTTTCAAAGTTCTTCCTATGAGTCACCAATTGGGGGGAGATACATATTGCACTAATGTGTACAACTCACATTGGCAACTAAAGCAAATGTCACCCCCGCTTCAGTTGTAACTTAACAACTCCCTTTAGTGCTAACTATGAAAACGAGAGAAATATCAACATTTACTAAAGTGGGGAGCTTTTGTGAGAGTAGTAAGCCCTCTAACCACTTGTCAAACACTTCCATCATCTCATGTCACTCTTATCTCATCCCATCCTGTAACTCTTCTTTGAGATCAAACTTCATTTTTTGCATGTACTCATCCAGAGGTACATAAACGAATCAAACAGATTGGCTTTGTGACGAGACTCTAAAGGAAGATTTAATTCTCATACCATATTCAGCAATATGAACACATCTAGGATGTTCGTGTTGTCCAATAACAAAAGAAGATTACGAGAGAAACATTGGGATACACAATACACGATTTGTGGGAGCGAACGAGAATTGTTGAAAGTCTCATAAATAAAAGTGTATTATTTAAGAACTTAAAGAATAACTTAGGTGAAGTTATAATAGAGCTATTTATTTATTCTATTTTATCTGTATAATACATATTCTTAATTAAAAAATTAATAGTTAAAAGTAATCACAGTTTAAACTATTTTTAATATTTAAAATAAATTTTATAACTGAAGTATATTAATTTGTAATAAATTTGGATTTATATTTTTTTTGTTAGAAACTATTATAATATAAGTTAAAATATTAAAAGATCTTTATAATAGTTTGATTAGAAAAATGAAGGATCACTTCTACTGATAATTTAAATTTCCATTGTGTTTAATTTCCATTTTTTTTTATTTTCATTTTCTCTTTTACCAAACAAGTAATTAACCTTATTATACCATTTTTGTTTTCATCTCACTTTCTTTCCTTTACCTGTGTTTTAGGAAAAGTTTGGTTAGGGTAGTTGTTGCCTCATCCATAAGTCTGATATTTAGAACATCCCTTGCTATTCCCTTATTACCCATAAATAAAAAAAAGGTAAATTTTAATTAGAACATTGTTAAAAAAATTAAACGTAAATATTTTTAAAATTTAGAAAAATTATAGAAAACAATTTTTTCACATGCTTTGATGTGACCTGTTATAAAAACTTTTACTAAGAATACAGATCACCAAGACCTAATTAATAAATAGGAATAATAATAATTAAAAGAAAAACTAGAATTGAAACTCTCCAGTGAGTTGTTGTAGCTACAAGAATTCCTTTGCACATTTGAAATTGTTGGTTTGAATTAATCCAAATTGAAGTGAACAACTACTGGAACATTAACACATATTGTCCTTCATGAGACAAACATTTGAATTTGGTGCTTCTGAGTCTGCTTTACTTACCTACCTCAACAATAATTACAAGACATTTTCACAAATGCTCAACTGCAACATTCAGTTTTCGTTTATTGTCTAAGAGTTAGTTGAATTCTGATGTTACAATCCAACTTAGTTCACATATTTTCTACATTTTTTTAAAACTTTCTTTCTTATTTCTTACATTCTTACATGATCAATTTCCAATGAATGAAAAAGTTTTCTTTGCTTCTTCTCGTCTAAACCTCTAATATTCTCATAAGTTATTTTGATGAATTTATTCAAATAAGCTAAAATTAACTCATAAATATATCGAACCTTATTTCCATTCACTTTCTTACGTTAAAAAAAAAAATACATTCATTAGTGTGAATTTATCATAACTTAATAGCAAATAAAAAAGTTGAACACAACCATGTTAATCCACAACTAATAAGATCAATCTATGCTAATTAAGTATAACATTTTTGTGTAAGGACTAAAATCAATTTAGTCTAATTAAGTATAACATTTTTCTGTAAGGACTTGTGGTGTGATTTGTTGGTCAAAACTACTTATGGTATCGGGTGGGACTAAGATAGATAATTTTCCTTTTACTTTTTAAAGAGATTTATATATTAGACTGAATTTTTTCTGTTTCTTTGCGTAACTTTCTGATAAAACAAATTTAGAAAATAATATGAAACAAAAATCTAATGCTAACTATTTTTTTTTTATATATCATATATAATATGAAAAAATAATTCCACAATAAATTATTTTAGTTATTTGATGCGACATACTCTTCGAAGCATTAACGTTTTTGTCTTCCAAATTAACTACTAATTATGGATTTTTTTTAATTTTTTTTAGAATTGAATTTTTTCATTTTAAGAACTTAAGCAACTATATTTTTCTATGAGCACTTAGCTACATCATAATATTTGCATGATATCATCTACGATCCAATTTCATAAAATGAAAATAAGAAATTGAAGCATTTTTAATAGTAAATGTTATCGGAAAAATTTTAACATTTTTTTTTTAATGAATCCTTACATCAGTTTTAAGAATTTAATAATTAACCTTACCTATAGATAATATAGTTATTTAAGATCTTAAAATTGATTTATATTTCTTAAAAATAAGTCTGGAAATTGAGATGTTAATTATTAGAAAAAAGTTGTTCTCTATTCAGGTAGTTATTTTTAAAACTCCATGTAAAATTAGTGACTTGTCTTTATTTTTGGACAATGCATCAGTTTGTAGGGTAAATGATTTAGTTAAGCTGTGGATAAAATGGCACAATCATGCAACAACAAAGACGAAACCTAATCATATACACAACAACCAAATATGAACCTAATGAAGGAAATCCTACCAGAACAACCACGTATGTCACAGTCCAGAGTAACCTAATCAAAATGAAAAAATATAAATAAATTTGCATAATAAAAAATTCATAATACACCTGACAAAATATATATATATATATATATATATATATATATATATATATATATATATATATATATATATACAAAAAAAAATTTACATTATCAAATTATATATCAATTAGATTTAAAATTCAATTTATTACACTAATATTATAATATATCAATATATGCTGCTTGTTATTAACTTTTCTTATTTCTACACTTGATACCCTTAATGTATAATTAATTAAATATTTTAAATTATCCAAAAATATAACTAAATAATAATACATAATTAAATATAATCAACTAGTTTTCTAAAATTAAATTAGATTTACAATCGGAAACAATAATTCAAATATAATATACCTACATGATAATAAAGATGAATAGAAGTTTCATCTTACCAACCTGATTTTATGGGATTGAAAATATGTTAAAACTTGGTATTAAAACATAGTATATAAACTTTTGAAAATTCTTAAATAAGGTAGATATTTATACCATTTTGAGATTGAAAACATAATATTAAAAAATGGTTGATATAGGAAAACCAATTATTTAAAATAGAAAAATAATTAGATTTATAAACCTATGAACATTGTGAACTCCCTGGAACATATAATTTAACCAACTTTATAATTTGATCATTAATTTTTTTTTAAGAAAACTATCTAAAATTTACTTAAAAACGAAGCATCTAAAAATAAGTTTTTTCAGAACTAAAATTAAAAAAAACTCCTGTCACGGATAAAGGTCTAAATCTAATAAAGGTAGACACTAGACAGAAATGTGGATAAAATTAAAATATTAAATTAGAATGAGTAATATAAGAAACTAACTACTTAGCTAAGTGGAGTTTCCCTGAAAAATACTTCTGTAATGTAAGAATGAATCTTCCTTTGTACTCCAGAAAAGGAATTAAAAAATAAAAAGGATAATTATTTTGTTATTAATAATTAATGTTAATTAACTATGTTTAGGGAAGGAAGAGGAAAGTGATTATTATTCTGCATGTTACTCGTAATCCAAAAATGATATATTAGGAACCGTAGTTCAGAAGAAAGGCTTTGAAGTCCGACAAAGAGAGTCGGTGAACGACGCGCATACCTAAACTTACTCCACTCGCCAGAGCCACTTCTCTCATTTACTTTCTCTCGCCGTCCGTCGCTTCCACCGCTGTCTCCGCCGGGAATGCCACCGTCGCCGGCTGCCTCTCGCCAGGTACGTTCTCTCTCCTTTTTCTGCTCTATCCAGCCACTTTCTTTTCCTTTTCAAGTTGCCTCGATCTCGCTGTTCTCGATTGCTCTGCTTTTCTCTTTCCAGATTTGCTTTTCTGGCAGCTTTTCAATTACCCCGACCGAGATTCCGCTTTCATCATTTCTCTCTTTTTTGGTTGTTTGGGATTCGGGAAGAGGAACTACCTCCTCTCGCGTTTTTGGGAACAATTACTGTTAATATAGACCTATCATGGCTGTGCCGAGTGTGTGTTCTGTTTTAACCATTTTTTGTTTTATTCTACTGCTGACGCATGAGGTGATTTAATTTTTCATGTGAATTCGCTATGGTGTTTGAACAATACTGGCTACTGTGTTTGGGGAAGGTCTTGTCTGGTTTCTCTACTCACTTTCTCTTTGGGACATGTTTCTATTTAGGGATATTTATTGAAAATCACTTGAAGTTCACACTCATCACTTCTGTAACACTTGTTCTAGTTGTTTTACTGTTACCCCGAAAATCTTCGCTTTAGTATTTGGATCTTTGATTTTCTGTTGATTGCATCTTATTCTACTTTGATGCATTTGTTATGTGTGTGTTTTCGTTATGGGATGTTGTGTTTCAGTGGATGTTGTGTTTCAGTGTTCTTCAGCTTACAGATCTAGGTGATTTGTATGTGCAGCTGTTGAAATGAATGGGGCGCAGAACAGGAAGGTTCACAATGTTGAGAAACCTTTTCCAGGATGTTTGGGAAGAATGGTGAACCTCTTTGATTTGACTGGGGGCGTCAATGGAAACAAGCTACTCACGGACAGGCCTCACCGCGATGGTGATCGCTCTCTTTCTCTATCTGTGTTAACTCTTTTTGTTTCTCCACTTTGCCCTGGGTTGGTTTCTTTTTTAACCCCTAAAATCCCCGCCTTGTTTGGTTGAGGATTTTCTGTATGATGTGCTATTTTGTCATATTGACTCTCTGTTTGGAATTGTCTCTAATGGTTATCTTAACCTTGCCTTTTGTCAATTTCTTGTTGTTAGTTTTGGGGTTTGGTAGAGTGCAGGGTTGACTATAATTCCCTGTGTGCCTGGTAGTTTTTATTTAGAGCTTGTTGCCTTTGGGTTTTTGTTGACCGAATTTCAGATAGACACATCTCTCTTCGTGATCTGTCCGGTTTTATATATTCTTGGACATAATGAAACCCAGCTGGAGGTTTCTCTAAATTTTCGAGTGCTTTTCTTTACTGCCAATCTGACTGGAATGATTTTACTTACAATTTCTAGTGTTGAAAATTTTCTATGCCATTTTATTATCAAATCTGAGTCTCACTAAATTATACCTAAATTGCAGCATCATCACTTTCAAGAAGTCAATCAGATGTTGCAAGGATCGCAAGTCCTACTTTGGGTGATCAGATAGAGGATAAGCTGGTAATTTTGGAGGCATGAATTTTTTTATTGTCATTCAAGCTAACTTAAATCCAAATTAATTGCAATGCAATATGGAATGTTCTTCACCTTTTCAATTTATGATGTGCTTTCTGTACTTGTTTTTATTTATCTATGTATATTCCGTTTTCACGGACTTTGCAGATTGTTTCTGACTCAATGAGAGCTTTGTCAAATAAGAAAATAAATGGAACACCCATTAAGATGCTCATAGACCAAGAAATGTCCAAAGAAGTTGTTTCAAAGCACAACCCACCACCAAATGTAGTTGCAAAATTAATGGGGCTTGAAGCCCTCCCACGGGGAGATCCTAATTTATCTGTGGAGAGAAGCCATAGAGGAGATTATTCTCAACATACGTGTGATCATTCAGGGACACCATTTAAACACTGGCAGATGCATGATAGATTTATGGACAAGGAAATGCTTCATGAAGTTCATCTGAACACAGAACAGATTGCTTACAAGGATATTTATGACATATGGTTGCAATCACAAAGAACAGGCAATGTAAGAGACAAGACACCCGAGAGAGAAAAGTGGACTGAAGATGTTAATGGGAAGAAAATGGCTCTCATTCGTCAAAAATTTATGGAAGCTAAACGTCTGTCCACAGATGAGAAACTACGTCAGTCCAAGGAGTTTGATGATGCCTTGGAAGTTTTGAGTTCAAATAATGATCTGTTAATCAGGTTATTGGATTCTCAAAATCTTTATGAACTTCAGTCCACTCCAGTAGCAGAGACAAAGCGCATTACTGTTCTTAAGCCTTCGAAGATGGTTGATAATGAAAAATCTGTTGGTAAGGGGAAGAAAAATGATAAGCAGATTAGGAAACCGGCAAATGTTGGTACTGCATGGGAGAGATACAGTCCTGGATACACTCCTCCCAATCAGAAAGTGGACGAGTTTCCAGTACAACCTACTCGTATAGTGGTATTGAAGCCAAGCCCTGGCAAGGCACATGAGATTAAGGCAGTGGTTTCTCCAACAATGTCGTCACCTCGGAATTTGCCAAGTGGAAATTTCTACCAGGAACCTGAAGATGATGATGTACTTGAATCAAGAAAAGTAGATAGTGAGATTACACAGCAATTGCATGAAGATATGAGGAGCCATCAAAGAGATGAAACATTCTATTCTTCAGTATTTTCAAATGGCTATACTGGTGATGAGAGTTCATTCAACAAATCGGATCATGAGTGTAATGCAGGGAACTTTAGTGATTTGGAAGTCATGTCACCATCTCCAAGGCATTCTTGGGATTACATCAATCGCTGTGGCAGTCCTTTTTCTTCATCATCCTTCAGCCGTGCATCCTGTTCTCCTGAGTCGTCGGTATGCAGAGAGGCCAAGAAACGACTTTCTGAAAGATGGGCCATGATGGCATCAAGTAAAGGCCTTCAAGAACAAAGGCACATGCGCAGAAGCTCTACCTTAGGTGAGATGCTTGCTCTCTCGGATATAAAGAAATCTGAAATATCCGAGCTTGAGGGTATTAATAAAGAACAGGAACCAAATGAATCTGTTTCTTGTAGTCGAAATTTTAATGCTGAAACATGTGTGGATGGTTCTCCTAGAAATCTCTCTAGGTCAAAATCTGTTCCAACATCTTCCACTGTCTTTGATAATGGTCTCAGTGTTGAAGTTTGTGATAATGATGCTGGCAAAATACATGTGTCTGGGGAGCTGACAAAGTCAAAGAGTATGAAATCATCATTTAAAGGGAAAGTTACCAGTTTCTTCTTCTCGAGGAGCAAGAAACCAACCAGAGAAAAATCTTGTCCATCTCAATCTAAAATTGAATCCCAATCTACACTCACTGGAACATCAGATTCTCCTGTAAGTTCGTCTGGTGTCCTTAGGGAGGATGTGTCTCAAAGCTTCAATAGTGGATCCATTGGAGAGTGTTCTCTTACAGTACCAAATGAATCATCAGGCAAAATGTTCTCAGATTCTATCTCTAACGGACAAGGCGCCATACCTCTGGAGGTAATAGCTTCTATTTTTGCGTATATTATGATCTACGTCTTTTACCGTGCATTATACACATTTTCTTTCTGTCTATATTGGCTTGAGGTATCTCATCAATGCTTTATAAATTTTCCACCAACTCTCAGTCCCTTACTTGTCTCCCCCTTTGCAAAGGAAAGAATGGAAAAACAACAAAAAAAGAGAAAAACAGTATTGAATATATATATTGATTCTTATTGTGACGCATTTGGTTGGGTTGTACTGCTGTTTTCCATTGTTTTTTTTTTCTTTTCTATACCAATATCTTTCTAAATAATAAAAATCGTCTTTTAATTCCAGCTTGTGCCTTGTCTACCTAACTAATGAAATTAGTCACTTGAAACTTATGTATGAGTTGGAGGCTGCTTGGTGTAGTGGAACAAATGAAATCTTCACCTGCCTTTGAACGTCATTGAGTCCTAATAGCTATTTGATAAATTATAGAACTAGCTTTTTTCAGCCAGCATACGTAGTACACACAAAACCTCTATGATTTCTTGTTATTGCAGATTATGGAATTGTAAACTGAATTCCTCATGTTTGTTTACAGTCTGGATTGACACTGTCAAAGCCCGTGGTGCCTGGGATTTCAAGTGAAAACCAGGGTCAGCCGAGTCCGATATCAGTTTTAGAGCCTCCATTTGAAGATGATAATGGTGCTAACGAGGCCTTGGGCTATGGGAAGGGTGGTCACCTGGGTACTGCCTGGTCCTTTCTCTCTATACTCTCACTATTTCAAGATGTTCATATTGGATTGTCTTTACTGTTTTATTATCTGACTTTAATATTTTTTTAGGATCACGGGGCCCTCTGAAGTCTAATTTAATTGACAAATCACCACCTATAGAATCAATAGCTCGGACCCTCTCTTGGGATGATTCTTGTGTAGAGGTGGCAAGTCCATACCCATTAAAGCCCTCGTTGGGCTCCTTAGACACCAAGGTAGAGGATCAAGACTGGCTTGTGTTTGTCGAGAAACTACTATCAGCTGCTGGAATTGATGATCAAGTGCAGTCTGACTCGTTTTACTCTAGATGGCATTCCCTCGAAAGCCCATTGGATCCATCATTGAGGGACAATTATGCCAATCTGAATGACAAGGAGCCTCAGCAACTCCATGAGGCGAAGCGAAGGCAGAGGAGATCCAATCAGAAGCTTGTATTCGATTGTGTTAATTTTTCACTGATAGAAATTACTGGTTATGGATCAGAGAATTACTTGATGGGTAGGTTATGGAGTGGGAGCCACAGCAGATTCCAAGTCCCAGAGGGTGAAGCTCACCCTTTGGTAGACCTTGTTGTGGCCCAGATGAAGGAGTTAATATCTGGTGCTATGAGGTCTGTTTGGGGAGATTGTGGGGACAGTAACAGCCTGGGGGTAGAAAGTGTTGTCAGAAAAGAGGTTGTGGGGAAAGGGTGGGTTGAGCTTATGGCATTAGAGATGGATATTTTGGTGAAGGAAGTAGAGGGGAAGTTGCTACAAGAACTTGTGGAGGATGCGGTAGTTGATTTGACTGGCAGGGCCTGAATCGTTGAAACCTGACATGGCGTTTTCGCTTTGGCTTCGCTTTTTTTAATATTGTAACTCTATTATTGTTGTATTCGATTATCAACACACGGCCCTACTTACCTAATTTTATTAAATGCTACTGAAAAATTATTTCAACTTGCTGCTACTTCACATCACTGAAACTGTAATAAATTAATCACCTATTCGACTGCACCGAGAAAGAATATAAGGAATCGCACATCTCATAAAAGATCGTGCATCTTGGTTCACGTTTAAGACGTTTCACAAGATTGTTCTATAATTGAACAATAGATGTCTTTTCTCATCCTAGAAAAATAGGATTTTGTTTTACGAAATTTGGTTAGTTCAGAAGAAATCTATTAGTGTGGCGTCTAGAGTTGCCACAGTCCAAAACTTCAACCCAGAAAAGGAAATTCAGATTCTGCAAATGGCTACCCTGAAAAGCCTGCAGGAGGAAAGAAGCATCAAAAGTAGATTGATACACTGTAAAATTCACATTGCAATAAGTGAGTCTGACAGTAGAATAAATTAGTAATACCCACCCGGTTTTGAGTACTGAATGATGAAGAGCGTATATGGAGTTACGTAATTTTGTCACAGTCTGTTTCAGCGAGTACAAGCGTAGGCATATGTGTGGGCCTATGATGCTGCACCATTTGTACAAGCTGTATGGGGAACAAGGACCCACCATAACCCCAAACAGATCAATCCTCTATTTCCTTGTCTCCCCCTTCCAATTATCTGCTGGCTCCCATTAAATCACAATGCGCGATGAATGATGGAATGGCATTCACGAGTCACAACATAACTCTTGGATATGCTAACAATAATGGTTTTTCCTTCACCTAAAGCTAATCTCTTCTCAATTATAATTTCCAAAAATCACAACAAAGCCAAACTCAGTCCACGACCAATTTGCCTGTTCTAAAAGAATTGATACCCACCTTTTTGTGATGACTGATGCCTATAATAGCAGTAAGTTACAAAAAAACAATATACAGTACTCACACTGTCTCGTCAACATTCCCTTTTGGCCTAATAGGTGTCTACAATCTTGTCATTAATGACAACCTAATTCAATCACACCCTTCTGTATTATATTCTGTGTTCAAACTATAATATAACAGATTCTGTCTATGCAAATTTCGAGGGATGATACGTTATTTTTAACGTACACATTTTCAAAATACGTGAAAGGCTTGTGCAGCACAATAAAATAAAAATCAAGACAATTGTTAATTGTTTTATTCACTGTTCCGATATATATATATTTTTTTCTTTTAGCTACATCTTAACAAGATTCTCCTATAGCCCTACAACAACTCACGCAGTTTACTAAGAAAAGTGCGTGGTCCATGAAACAGGTCACAAATTGAAGTAACTATTTCCTCTATCTCTTTCATTGTTTTAATCTCTTTGTCATATTATAGAAAAAGTGGGTTATTTAGGATCAAACTGATCAAAGCAGGAGTTTTGCCAAATAAACAAAACCGTTACTCTCTGATGTTTCATTGCATATGATAAAATGTGCACCCATCAAAGTCAACAATTGAAAGGAATTCAAAAAATCACATATTGGTGTCAAATTCAACAAGTTGGCAAATTGCAAAACATTCTTTCAAAAATAATGATAGTGT